>NC_066838.1:13755895-14075983 GCF_001640805.2 Lates calcarifer | reverse complement strand
GCACTTTCCTGACAGCATGATCACTTCCTTTTTTAGAACTTTTTATCTCTTGTAGATTTTTCAGTTTGTCCCATCTACTTGGATATAACGACTCAATTTGCAATTTGCAGAGGACACCGGCCAATCATGTCTTTATAATGTAGTGATGATATCATTTTTTTTTTTTTTAGTTGTCGTGTTTTTTTTGTTTTTGTTTTTTTTTTTTTTTAATCTCGTTTCCAAGGTTTAACATGTGAACGTTGTGTGGTTTTCTTAATTTCTTTATGCTATCACCAGTTGAAGAAAAGGACAATAAAACTAATTTTACAGAGTTTTGTACCCTTTTTGTTTTTTAACAGCAGTGTTATCTTTGGACCAGTCACATTTTCACAGGTTAGACAATCTTCATTGTATCCAAATGAAACAAAACCAGCATTCACACCAGCCATTGGCTTCTGCCACCTTGTGGCTAAAAGATGAACATCTTTTGGATTGTGTGACCTATCTGTATGATGATAACCCTGTAGTTAATGATGCATTGATAGATTTTATGATGTTTTTTTTTAAACAATGTAAAACGGTTAAATCCACTCAGTAATTGGAGTATTCTTGATATCCTTGTCATGATAATTTGAAAGATTAAAACCAGTTTCTCATCAGGTCATGCATATCCTGGGTTTTATTATCATGAATAATCTGATAGTTCTTGGTTTTAAGTACAATTTTTCTGGGACAATGTTGCTACCTAGCAAGCAGAGGTCAGTTCTTACACAGAAGATGGATGCTGATTTTGTAGTTTGATGTGCTGTGCTCCAACATGGATTAGGACCAAATGT
The DNA here is from genome assembly GCF_001640805.2 of Lates calcarifer. Taxonomy (NCBI): domain Eukaryota; kingdom Metazoa; phylum Chordata; class Actinopteri; family Centropomidae; genus Lates; species Lates calcarifer. The sequence goes on along the minus strand of NC_066838.1, from coordinate 14,075,168 downwards.
TTAGTGTATACAGACTGAGATCTGCTGTGTTTTTTTTCCCCAATTTTTTGGCTTTATTCTACATTGTGAATGACGGCTGTGACCTTTTCCCCTTTACATACAGTACATTAATCACATCCCTCTATATCACTTTTCTTTCATTAAAAAATATTTTGTCCTTTCACATCCTTGAGTTCTGTCAGTTTTTGCTGGGGCAGAGTTTTTAAAAAGTAGACTATTTCTTGTGTGAACTAAATGTTACAAATATGTGTACATTAGCTCCCTTTAATAAACATTTTCAGTGTTAAAATTCAGTGTCAGTTGGCTGTTATTTTAGGATGAGGCTGGGATATTTGCAGAGAGAATAAATTATTTGAATTTAAACCTACACCACAGGATGAAATCAACTGTTTTGGAGGAAACAAGTAATAAATGAACTACAGTAAGCCTTAGCTTAACATCAGGACATTTCCAAATATCAGGGGGGGAGAATTAATTATCTGTTATTAAGCTGTTTAATGGGGTTTCTATTAAAATGAGACAATTTTTTTTAATGTTGTCTTTGTTAAAGAAGAGCACCATCTGCTCTCACCCAGCAGATGGCGCTGTTAAATAACCCCAATGTAAAAGTCATGACTCTAGTTTTATGCAAGTCATTCACAGTTCAAACACTAAGTTGCTCACTACAACAACTCATAAATTAATCTTTGCATCTTTTAGAGGGGCATGGATTTATGTAATGCTCACTGACTAACATCATGTCTTTCATACCTGCTGAACCCACCTATAGGTTCAAAAACTCGCGTTTAAACTCACACAGACAAAATACTGACACTGTAACGCAGACTTAAATGTGTCTAAAACTCCTTACCAAAGTACTTCACTTCAGTTTGATGTAATTATGCAGTCATAAAAACCAGTGAGTCCAAGCAACAGATAGCTTAAGTGATAAACCAAATACACAGACTCTGTAATGAGGAAAAGCCTTTTCTCTACACGTGAAACTTACTCAAGAAAAATGACAAGGAAGGAACAAGTACACCAACCAATTTCCATTAGCCTTCAAAATTCGAGGAGGAGCCCCTGTTTTGTCACAATCTGGCAACCATAACAAAAACAGGAAATTAGTTATTTATGAAAATATTACTTGTTTACTATACTTGAGAAAATATACGTCAGTTAAGAGTAGTGTCTCTGCAATGGGGAACAACTGCAATATCAGTGATAAACTACAGTGAGGGTTTAGCCTAATCCTTGTTCTTCTCTCACCACCCTCTTTTTCATTCTTGCTGCCTTTTATAGTGACTCTCTCTGATATGCACACACACACACACATACATGTACACGCACACACAAAGTGCTGCTCAGCTACGTCTAAAGTGATGGAATTTTCCTAGCAAAAAGGCTTTTACACTCCAAATGGAATGCAAAGGTCACTAGTAAATTTCCAGCCCCTGGGACCATTAAGCTGGGCAAAGGGAGCGAGCAGCAGGCTGTTTTATGGAGCCTGGAGCTGTCTGCTGACAAACCCAGGCCAGTAGGTTTGGTTGGGAAAGCCACAGTGGCACTCAGGGGAGCTCTGCCTATGATGTGTGTGGCAAATACAAATGTGGAGGCAGTTCTGGTCTGTGGTCTACATAGCATACAGAGTGAAGCTTCATTGACACTGAACGTCTAAATGAGGAAAATCAGATCTAAGTCTTTTGCTACAAATGATTGTGCACTGTAGTCTTTTAGGCTCTGTAGGGAGCTATCTGTGTCTTGTTTAGCTAAGTGGCAGCTTTTCAGGACACATTCCTAGATTTTTGACACTGCACTTAAGTATGATTTGACAGTTTAATGAAACATTTAGTCCTATCCTTCTTTAACTTGCAGTATTTTTATTTGGAAACAAATTATGGCCAGGTTTATCCTATTAAGTCTGCTTTTTGTGTTAAAGGGGATCATCATCAGTTTTGATGTAAATGTATTTATTTATTTATTTATTTATTCAAAGTAGCCCCTCTGCACTTCAAACATACTCCCTCCTGCACCAGCAACTTCTAGCGCAAATGAGTTCCAGTGGGTATTACCCACGGCAGAGGTGGGTCATCTTGCAACACATTACACCAAATGAGTGTCAGGGGAGCCACTGTGCAGCTGTGGTAAGAGAAGGCACTGCTGCAGTGGGCCTCATCAGTGTTACACAGCTTGCTCAAGGATACTACTAAAACAACAAACAAACAAATGTGCACTCATACAGATAACACCAACAAACAGCACAATCTGCTACTACCTTGTACAGGAAAAAAAAAAAGATTCATAGACTTCAATTAGCATCTCACTGCAACTGTGAATTTTTTTTTCCAGGTGTTGTAAGTCATGAGTATCACAGAGGCCAGTGTAATATGATGTGGCCTTTCTTGTGCTGTGATCATGTAGGCACAGCTGCCTAACAGCTGTGTCTCCATTTCGTTGTTGCAAGCAGATGAAAAGGTCTGCAGTGATGACTGGCGCATCATCTCTCATCACGGTGCACTGATCTGTGTGAAGGTGATTGCGATGTGATGCTCTAATTTGGGTGGCTATCACACTTAATGTGCAGTAAAGCACCATAGACAAAGCTTCTCCCTTCTAAATGCCCCACCCTGCCGCCTCCCCCCACTCTCTACTGCGCCATGGCTCTCACCGCCAACACTCTGGCTGGCTGTGTTTCCCCTTCATCCCCCCCCCCCCCCCCACTCCCCACCCCCCCCCCCCCCCACCCACCCCCACCCCATGCCTCCCTTCATCTCCTCTCCCCACCAGGGGAAAGAGTTATAGCTGCCATAAAAGGCAGGTAATGCATTGTTAACTAATTCTGTCTGCTCAGAGCTGATATATCCTCTGCTCTAAATCTCTGTGCTTCCAATAAAATGCAAATGCTAATGCTTGCCCTCCATGAGCTGATATCATTTTTAACAGGCCAGAGGTAAATGCTGGAGAAGGGTGGGGTGGGCCAGAGGTAGTCTGTGACACAGCGGGGCTCTGTGCGTTTGTGGTACATTCTGTCGGAGACCTCCAGACCTGATCCATGCACCGCTGCCCAAGACTGTGCGTGCGTGTTAAGCGTGCACATATGGCTGTAGGTATGTGCATGAAACAAACAGAATACATTTTTGATAAGTGAGGGGTGTATGAGTTTGAGTGGTTGTAGTTAACCTGTGATGGTCTAAAGTTAGTGTGGTGTCTTTGTGTTAGAGAAGCCAGCACTGGAAGCATTTCAGTCAGTACTCATTCACCATCAAATAACAGAGGCCAATTTGCCTGTGGAGGCAATGCATCATTTTTCCATGTTAATAGTAGTGTCATACTTCGTGTAACCTTGGGCTTCTAAATATTGATCCACTTCTAGATTTTCAATTATCCTGTGCCGTTTTTCTGCCATCTGGTAAGGACTAGTGATTTGTGTTCCTTCATATCTGGAGGCTTGTCCTGTAATTAGACCATAAATTAATTTGCGGAGAAGAGAGAAAGCAGAAAAGATTGAAGGCATTAAGTAAGTCCTCAGTGGTTAGAGACAGAAAATCATAGGAAGCCACAGTGCAGTGTTTTATTCACGGGAATAAGATAATTGGATTACAAATTCCAACACCATAACTTTTCTGTTCCCTGCATGTGTCACTTGTTTTTCTTTCAAGTATTTAAAACCTTGCTGCTGCTAATGATTGCTTATAAGTCAGTTCTTCGATAAATGGCTAGAAATCATCCACTGACATAATTATACCTAATTGCTTGCAGTGCAGCAGCAAAATGATTAGGAAAAATGGGGTATATTAGTGTCAAAATGTGTGTGAAACTTTGCAGTGAAATGTGCTGTGAATCCATCAGTGGATTTTAAATGACCTCCCACGCAGGCAGACAACAATTGTGTGCTTCGAACCTAGCTCTTATTTACAGCACAGCTCGAGTGGAGGTCCTAAAAATCCAAATGCATCCTGATTGATTTTAAATTGGGAGTATATGCTCTCCTGCGAGATTAGCTCATTGTCCCCTGCTGCTAAATTACACATAGTGATTGGAGCTGTCGCTGCACAGTGTCTGAGCACTACGACTGCAGCTCTCTTTGCCATGTGGAAATTCACATTAGACAAGCTAAGTTGCTTGCGTAAAGCAATTAAGAGAAAAATGATGTAACCGAATGGGCTTCTCTTGTGGTGGAAAATGCTAAATCAGCAGGGTGTGAGTTTAAAACACTGTTCACAGACTACAAAATGCTCTAAAGAAAGTGAGGGTGAAGTGACAGTAAGACCAGCACAGTTGTTTGTAGGTGGAAAACTGCATCGTTGTACCTGCTCTACATGATACCTTGGGTGTTATTAAGCGAGGCCACAGCTGCCAGCATACTCTGATCATATCTTGTGGGGCTTGAGAGGCAAGGTCAGCCAATGCAGAGCCCACCTGCTCCCCCCATTCTCCATCACACAGTCCCTCAGCCCTGGCCTCCCGGAGGAAACATGCCTGACTGCCGCGCTGCTACAGACAGCATGTGTCCCTGAATTTATGATGGCGACTTATTGGCGGCCTTTCACGTTAAAAGTCATCTTGAGTTTCCCGGTCTGGCTGTATGTGTGGTGAGCGTTAATCCATTAACATTCAGAGCAGACACGTACAGGGGGTTGGCTTTCTGCCAGCCCTGAGCCCTGACAGTCTTTGACCCACCGCTGACCACAACATTCTCCTGCCTCTGCTCCCAGCCATAGCCAGCCTCGACATAATACAGCGCCATAAACTATCTAATGTTACACTGTATATGAATGTGAAGTATTATACGCTTGAGGTCCAGTTTGGAAGGCTTATAACTGAGCGAGAAAAGTCCAGCCTCCTTTTGGCTGAGAAGGGAAAAATTCACATCTGTCTACTGTAGAATTCTACACATCTTACATTTTAATCGTAGGATGTCAAATGAACATAAAGTTTCAGTCCCTTCTATTTCCATCAAGGATTAGAGTTCAGAGAGGCCATGAAATCCCTTGGATTTTCTGTGATGGTATTTATTTCAGCGGGAGATGTTGAAGTTCATATTAACTGATCCTCAAGGAATAGCTCTGGCAGAACTTAAAATGCTGCAGGGCTTGCCCAAGCCTCAGAATAGAGAGCTTTCAACAACATGGGCTGCTCTGCTGCTGGAGGTGGCTCCTGGACTGATTATAATTTTAGTAGCTTATAAAGCCTTGATAAATACTTTATAAAGCCATGTTGCATAACAAATCTAACACATAAAATAAGGCGTAGATGTTACTCCACACAGGATAAAGGGGCTCTTGACAGGTTCTTGAATAGGTTTTATAATTCAATATTACAGCCACCATCCTTGTAAGGGCCTCCGTCATCTCCTGAGGCCAACAGGATATATACGTTAAACACACATCCAAGTGCTCACAGTCCAGTCCATTACACTGATTAGCAGTAAACACATTTGTAATAAAACTTAGTGAAATAGAGGAGGATGGCCTGTGCGCTGATTCATGGTCGAGTCTTTGTGAAATATAAAGTGTCTTAGGTGTCATACTTCTGAGGGCGCAGACGTGATGCAGAGCTTTGCTTAAAGGATCTGTAACACATACAGGCCAATTTATCCAAACAGCTCGTGTCTAAACATTGAGTCCTTCATCTCAACTGCTGGCCAGAAATAAACCCAGGCAGAGCAGTATGGCGGGGGTCCAGTAAACGTGAGAGAATCTGGGAAGCAGAGCAGACCAAACAGATGTCTTTCCACTACATAGACACCGCCTACCTCCCTCCTAACCCTGTCTAGCTCTCTGCTGTCTATCCCCCACTTTACTTAACTGTACATTTTTCTGATTCTCTTTTTCTTTCTTTCTCTCAGTCAAAAAGAAGTCATCATCATATCTGTGTTTTCATTAATAGAGCCAAGATATTTAACATCCTTAGCTGAATTTAGAGCTAAAAATCATGACACCAGATCTGACCTTGTTTAAAGACTGGTTTCCAATACTATGCACCTCATTACTGGAAGGAACTACAACACAGCTTGAAATTACATTCACATTCACATTCCTCTGAGAGCCTTTAAAGCTTTCCCATCTTATATTTCCAATATTTGTGATGTTTTAATTAATGTAGCCATGTGTGCGTGTGTGATGGTTGTCTTGAGTGAATGAAATGCCATGTTGTGATCTTGTGTTTATCTAATTTGTCCTCAGAACTCTCTTGTAAAGTAGATCTTGATCTCAATGAGATTCTCTGAATACCAAATAACAAATTAACTAACTAACTAACATTCTCCCATCTAATTACACTGCACTTGTGTTCCCTTGGTTTGAAATCTGTTTACCATGAGCTGAACTACACATTACATAAGAATGGAGGGTTTAATGGGCCATTCTAGCACATCTTTCTTCTTATTATTATTATTAGTTTTTTTTTTTTTGTTTTGTTTTGTTTTTGTTTTAAACCAGGCAGCAGTTATTAGACGAAGAAGAGCAGGAGGAAGAAGAAAGACTGGATCATGTGTTTCCACTTTTGACCTCTCCACTGTGGCATGTACACACCTGGTTCAGTTTAGAAAAAGCTGTTTCTGTGGAATAGCTGACGGCAAACCGGCGAGTGGTTTCATCTGGGGAGAGGAGGTCTAAATATTTACACCACAGACTCTCTCTCTCTCTCTCTGAGGTTATTCTGTGTGTGTTCTTAAATTTGTTGTCATGTCAGCAGTGAGAAACACTGAGATGCAGGCACAAAATCAAAGGCTCATTGTCAGTAGTGAGCCAGGTAACCAGTGAGAAAATATCCAAGCTGAAACTTGAAGAGAACGGGTTCACCTTTAGGCAGCAACAACAATACTGTTAAAATGGATAGTTTCATGTAGATGTTAACAAGCCAAGAAGATAACCTTTGATATTTTTTGTTAGCAAGGCTGCATTACCACATCTTTAACAGGCATATTTCAGCCCCAACTATGTGAAAATGTATGTCAGATGTGTTGCCTTGATGATGAGAAGGGCAAAGCTCGGCCACCTCAGACTCGGAGCTACTCATCTGTTTCCTATTGGAGGAAGTGATTCTGGCAGGAAGGCAGGCTGGGATAGAGGAACGGTAAAAGGAGAGTAAAAGGCTAGAGAAACAGGAAATGACAGTGTGACCCACTGGGCCCACTTACTACTTTTGCCAGAACCCCCTGGCCACAGCCAACCTACTGGGCCAGCAGTTTCCATCACCTGCTGCTTCTGGTTCCCCCACATAAATCCAGGTGCTCCTGAATAAAGCTCTCTTTCTCCAGGAGCCACAGGGAGCCGGAGGGGAAGCTGCACGCCAGAGGGGCTGTGCTGCTACAGCAGCGAAGCTCTGCCTCCTTGTGAGAACATGTCTTGGAAAATACTGCTCCAAGTGAAGCTGGGCTAAAAGAGGCAGAGAGCTGGGGATTTCCACCAGCCTCTTGCTAGTTCCTAGCTCCACCCCTTCATTTTATTAATTCTGCCTTCTAATTAAAAGAAGCCCGACCATTCAATATAAAGTTGCAGCATCTTTTTATTACTGTGTCCTACCTGCCTGATATTAATAAAAGCCTAGTCCACTGGGAGGGAGAATCTCAGCTTTTCCCAGCTCCTCACTGCCCCCTGGCATGCTGAAAGGGCGCTGCAGCCGCTGAGCTGATAAACCCAAGAAATCATTCCCGACTCTAGCCAGAGCTCTTTACAGTACCTTCAGCGCTCCCTGGTGATGGATTAATGCACTGTTGTTGTCATTTTATTGCCATTTTATTGCCCTGGTGCAATTTACCAGGCTTTATGTGCCTCCGCTGTCCGGCGGACAAACGCGCAAGCGCACGAGGCCGACATTCCAAGACAAAGGCCACCGCTCACCCGATCACTGCGCATGTGCAACACACAGGCGCCACTAAACACAAGGCACACATACTCTCTTTCTCTCTCTCTCATACACACACACACACACACACACACACGCAGACACACACAGCTTAAATCAAAAACACGATTCATTCAAACACAAATGGGGTACTATACAAGCGAGCAGATGAAAGCATCAGTAGTGAATCTTTCAGCTGGCTGATGGACTTCACATTCAGTGCTGCTGTTTTACACTCTCACCACCTGAGGGCAACATCACTCAGCTCGCCTGCAGCTGCAGCCTGATGCAACAGCACTAAGTCTTCAAATAACATTTTGTGTAACAGTATTTATTTGCCTCTGCTGTCTCGTGTGCTCTATGCTCGAGGATTACAACATTTAAACTAGAGAGAGTTTCCTCTTCACATTTGCATGCAGACATAGGAGTTGCTACACTGTCCTTACTTTGCATAAATCCTACAAAAGGCATTTGTGCAGAAGCCTCAGTCCTGGGTTAGGACTGCTTTGTTTTCATGACAGTGTAGTCCAATTTATATTACGGAGTTTGACTTTTTAAATAGTCTGTGATGATATTAATGCTATCAATCTTTTCAACAACCCTAATTTTAACACTTACAAACACAGCAAACCATATTTCACATGTTACTGTTACACTGTTTTAAAGTAAACACACCCACCCACACACACACGCCACACACAGCTGCTGATCTGAGGGCGTTGTTGCAACATGTGGAGAAGTTTTGTAACATCTCTTGCCAAACTATTATCTATCTCGTGCTGTGGGAAAATCAGCCGTATACCTACAGCCAACTCCTTTGGCTGGGAGAAAAAAAAAATCTTGATTTGCATTCTTTTTACCTGTCTTAATAGTGATATGATGCATGTTATTGTAACAGTAGTCTATAATTTTAAGTCTATGTTAATTACAATAAACACAAATCATAGCTTTTGTTGGCTACTTTAATTGTTAATGTGATGTTACATGCATGACTGACACAGAAAATGATATCAAAATTTAAGATTATTATTGTTTAAGACCTGAGGAATACGCAGCTATAGTGGGTCAGAAAACATACAAAGTGATCATGGCGGGAAGCAGCCACCAGAGGGAGCACAGATGCTGTCAAATCCAAGGGAAGTACCTGACAATTAGAAACCATTAAGCTGCAACTAAAAATATATATATAAAAAAGATACACCATCGTTCTTACACATACCATTGCAGATGTGTATCAGCTTAAATAATTTCACCATCAAACCAGCTCCACTTTTTTCCTCTTTTTGTCCACTCCTGTCTTGAAATGTATTTTATGTCTCATTCTGTCTGTTTGGTGTGGGGGTGTTTGTGGATGTATGCCTGTGAGTATATTTCTTTAACATTTGCAGTGTAAAGTACAATCTTTGCAAGGACCTGTAACCTCAGAGTCTCTTATGCCCTGAGAGCTGCTGATCCATCACTCTTAATGGAAGAGGATAAGTTTCAGCCAGTGAAAGAGAGAACAGACAAAGGCCTGACGATTTATGGCAGACGTAGAAGTGGAACTCCTGGCTGTGGGCCTTGATCTGAGCTGGGCTGTGGCTAAGCTAGGCTAGGCTACGCCCCAGGCCAGGGTCATTCACATGCACTCTCCCACACATACACACACACACACACACACATGCACATACATTACTCCTGGCTCAGAGAGCTTCAATCCCCACACCACATCTCAAAATCCAAACCTTTTCTCTTAAGCTTTTGAAGTTCCCCCCTGCCCCTTTCTTCTGGACTAACTTTTGCACGTCTATCTTTTCCAGTGAGTGGTGAGCACTGGGTGGTGAAATATGGAGTGGAGACCTGTTACATGTTAGCTTAGGAGATAGCCAAGGTGTAAATTATGTGGGCGTCTCTGGCCAGCCTTATTTATGAGAGGCCTGTCAGGTGTTTAGGTGTTGGAGTGAGATGTGCGGCTTAAACCGTTTACTTCATTGTAAATCAGGTCATGCAGGCCATGTCTGTTTGGACGGTGTATGTTTACGTGTGTGTGCCTGTGTCTGAGGCCTTGTTTTTGCTGGAAGACTGTGTGAGGCTGAGTTGCGATAATGTCAAGGCCTAGGTGCTAATCCTTTGCTGTGAATGTTAGGGTGTGTATTTGTAGGTCTGTTTTGTCTGGAGGCCATCACGCCCTGGTGCAGATGGATTGAAATACTAGCTATGGTTATAGTTAGTGTGCCTGTATGAGTAACAAAGATGCTTTTTATAGATCCCCTCAATACCTACACCTGCCGTCTAGGTTCTACATTGTGAGCAAACATGAAACCTACTCAAGACTTTTCCCGTTTCTTTTGTGATGTTCCTGTCTTCTTTTATCCCAGACATATCATGTAGATGTGAATGGCTATGACTGTAGCCCATCTGAGGACATCAGGTATCACTCAGCAGGTAGTTAGACCTGTCACTGAATGATGGATATCGGCTCTCAGACAGAGGAACTGCAGCAAACAGGTTCCATAGACCCTGTATTTGTTACCATTATTCCCCCACAAGGTGCCGCCTATATAGCATGAGCCGTGTCTCCCCTTCTATTTGCCCTATTGTCCGTCCTCTGCCTCGTCCTTGTCTCGGCACAACAATGGCATGGGACTTGGCTGGAGCATTTTGTTCCCCTCCTAAGTGGAGGAGCGTCAGTCCTTAAAGCGAGACCAAAGGGAAGAAAAGGGAGTGTAGAGTGGAGGGGAGATGAGCCGAGTTAAGGTTGAAAGGGGTTAAGAACATGAGACAGAAAACTCTGGAGAGAGATCGAGAGGATAAAATGAAGGGGCGGAGAGGAGGAGAATGAGGGAGAGGAAGAGGGACAGGGGATGATGTGCTGGAGGCAGGTACATCTGCATTCTCTCCAAACACAGCATAGGCCTGTCTTAGGTGTCTCTATCCCAGCAGCACTCACTAGCAGATTTATGGCCTTTCTTTGTGCATGTGCGTCTATGCATGTGTGTGTAGGAGAAGGAGGGATAAATTGAGAGAGAGAGAGACACAAGGTACAGGAGACAGAGACTATGTGAGCAGAGGCAAAGGGCGGCAAGCAAATAGCAGCCATGTTGCATTCCATTGATATCACAGCCCCCCTCTACCATCACCACCACCACAATCTCTGCCATATTTCATGCTTCCTCTTTCCCTTTATCCTGCCCTTCTTTCCTCTGCTCTCCCTCTCCGTCTCATCACCGTACTCTTCACTTGGCGCTCTTGGCCCTTCCATTGCTCTGCTGGGTCCCAGGCTGTAAAGCCCTCTCAGGGGGAAGGGTGTAAATCTGTCTCCCCGTCTCAGGAGATTTCCTGGAGCTCAGCAGACTCAACAAAGCCTAGCCGGTGTGGAGGACCAAATGTTTCACACACACATACACACACACACACACACACACACACCACACCCACCACACACACACACCCACACCCACACACACGTGCACACACGCACACATACTCACACACACACAAATGTATAGACCCTGAAAAAAACATACATAGCACATACAGAACAAGGCTGCATGTGTTCATATATTCACTCAAAGATGCTTGGCCTTGTTTGGAAGCTCTTGTGAAAACAAACAGGTATGCATCTTCCCTGTCTAGCCGAATGCCTGGGAAAACCAGTGTTTGTGTTTGTGTGTGTGTGTGTGTCCGCAGGAGGCCCTACCCCCAAAAACCTTTTGTCCAGAGGGGCTGTCCAGACGAGCTTGTTGTCTCTCTTTATTTTCTCTCTTCCCCCCTTCTTTTTTCTCCACTTCCCTCTCTGCTTTATTGCACTTGATTCTAAGCGCGTCCATTCCTGAGATGGCTCAGATAGCAGCTGAAGCTAAATTGCCCGTCATAAAGCATCTGCAATAGCAATGGAGCTCTCAGGGTGGGACTGCTCCAAGGGGGTACAAGGCGGTTAGGGCTCACTATGAAAATACAAGGTCTTCTTTTTAATCTTTAAATGTGGAATATGAACTCTCTTTCAACATCCACAAATCATAAGGCCCTTCCTTAAACATTAAACGATTCTGTTGCATGATCGATTTCCTGAGTGCCTCCTAAATCAGTTTTATGCATATAATTTTCAGGAACATTTGGCTATTTGAGTGTGTGGGTTTTGGAGAAAAGTGACTGAAAATCAAAAGTAAAATGATCTAATGGTATTTCGGGACGCCGAAATGCTTCTGCATGATACTACTAATTACTCACACAAGACAGGCTAGTTAGAGTGAGATGCTGTGATTTATGGGGGAGCCATATATTTGGCTCTGCTATGTTCCTGTCAAATGGTTGACAGATAGATGACTGCTGGGCTGTAATTGGCCTTCCTGTTTGTATCCTTTCTCATGTAACAACAAAGGCACTTCCCGGCCTTGACTGTAGAGGGTGCACATGTGAAAGTTCAGCCTCGTGCCAGTATGACAACAACAGACTTTTTTACAGGAAGAAGAAACAAAGGAGAAAGGAAGGATGAGGATGTAAATTGTTCGGTGGGAAAGACACGAGAAAGGTTATTGGAGTGCAAGATGGGTAAGGCAAACTTGCCGGGAGAGAGAGAGAGAGAGAGAGAGAGAGCGAGAGAGAGAGAAAGCAGGTTAGATCAGTTATGTTCCTGCAGGGCTCTGTATTGACTCATCTCTGAGACAGAGCATCTGTGTGTGGCATTTGTAGCATGACATGTCTCATCATCCAGCCAAAATAATCCCCCAAGCTGCCAAATTAATCTCAACAAAGATTCGGTGCAGTCAGCACAGCGCCGTGGCCAAAAGATAGAGAGATAGAGACACAGAGCTGTAGTGTATTCTAGTGGGAAAATCCCTCTCAGCTTCATACTTCTGTCTACAGTGTGTTCTATCAAAGCTGCAATATTATTGCTCTGGAACTGACTGTGAAGGAGAGGAATTCCAAGGGACCACAGGAGCAAGACAGGGCCAGCAGCCTGCTTGGCAGGAGCCCTGGTGTGATCATCATCTATGGGAGGAGTGACGCCCCTCACTCCTGCCTCCCAGCTAGCCTTGCCCTGTGACAGATGAGCCCAATGACAGCAGGACGCAACAACCTGCAATTGAACATTCCCCTGCGATCTGTCAATGTCCTTGGTGGCGTTTCACTCTCAGAAAACACACGCAGACACACGCACCTTCACACACACACACACACCCTCACATTAAGTCACTCCCCAAGTATTGGAAGAATCAGGGCCTGAAACGCCTCCTCATACCTGCAAAATACCTCAGATACCTGTTGCAGGTGTCTTTTGAGGTTTCTGGGGTCATGTGCATGCCTTGCTCTTGTTCTTCGTGGGGCTCATTCTCTTAGTTCAAAATTGAAGGCTGGTTCCCTGCATTGTGGAGCACTGTATGTCAGCTGGTCCCCCTTTTGTGCTTGTTTGATTTCAGCTGGTGCCGCAGTTCTCTGCATTGACCACAAGGTGTCACCTTGTTCACAAAGAGCCCATGGCTTCAAGCCTGATGGGGCCTTTATTTTCCGCTTTGGTGGCAGTGCTGTGGTGTATCACGGCAAAATGAAATAGGAAAAATGAAAATAGGGCATAAATGTGTTTGCTGCATACAGGGCTTAATGAAGTCAGCCTTGCCAGTACATTAGGAACAAAGGCAGCAGAGAGAAAGGCATTGAAGGACAACTCACAAACAGTTCCAAAATAAAAAGGGAGATAAAGTATGAATGGTGAGCCTCCTCAATGAAAAGCAGTTCACCGGTTGTCAAAGTGGAGATTTATTTTCCAAGCAACTGGCTTTTTATGGTCAAGCTCCTCCACACTGGCGAACAGCGGTGCTTTGTAATATGGCATGTAAAGAATGGGATTCAATAGAAGCAGTCTTCCATTTGTCATATTTAAGGGGATAGAATAATGACCATTGGCTGCCTTGTGCTTGAATCGCTCAAGTTGGCTTATTTTTGTGTGTAAAATGGAGGATGAAGATGAATAGACTTCATACATGACTTTGCACACTCCAAGCTATCATATCATGTCATATAACTTAAACCAATAGTTGGTAGCATATCATTATCCTAAGCCTAGAGCAGTAGCTACTCCTTTGCTATGTTTCAGTGCAAATTATAAAACAATCCAGCTGTCTTCACTTGCTTGTTGCAAACTAATGATCGGTTGGCTTCTCTGCCATAAAAGCCTGGTGCAAAATTAATTGTTTCAATCAATCAATTGGTCAATTTCATAGCCATCAAGCTATGCCCAAGATCATGTGCATTCTCTACCCTTCTCCTTCAGGATGGGCTTGGAGAATGCCAGATGATTTATGGTGTCTGTGTGTGCTGCATACATATATAAATACTATACACAATTGCAAGCATACACACTTAATAGGCAGACAAACAGACACTGACAGAGCCACACACGCACATGCACACACTCACACATACATACTGTATATGTGCACAGACGTGCATGTTAACACGTATATGCACACATTCCAAGTGGATGATACACAGCAGGGGGCAGATCACGTGAGGAAGCAGGATGAGCACAGAGGGAACTCTTCGGTGTACGCTAAACATGCTGGTGACACATGCAGCTAAACATAGCACATGAAATACAACCAGCAGTGATAGACTGTATTAGAGCACTTTCTCCAACTCATTATTTTATATGGCCTGTATGTGTGGCGGAACATATTTGCAAACTTACCAGAACAAGATCATCTCCCATCTTAAGCTAGACCAGTCAGCTCCTCTCTCTGCATACATGCTGCAAGTTTGTACATGCATGTACATACCTGCATGTATACAAACACATGCATGCTCATGCATACATCCACATATATACATACAGTGAGAGCCAAGTGCAGAGGCTTGTTGTTAGCGTGTTGTTCCTATGCTGTGGCTTGTGGGCCTGTCTGCAGGGCTGATCGATGGTCTTTTACTGCTTCCCCAGGATTATCGGTCGAGTTCACCGGGAGGGGAAGGCAATTCATCAGAGCACAGCGGAGAGAGAGAGAAAGAGAGAGAGAGGAGAGGGGACAGAGAGAAAGGGAGAGAGGGATGGAGGGAGAGGCGTGGGGGGCGTCTGTATGAAAATGGAAGAAAAGATAGGAGAAGGCAGGGGTAAGGGTGGGAGGAAAAACAGAGGGAGAGACTGAGAGGACTAAAGGAGAGCAAGATGGAGACAGAGGGGAGAAGGAGGAGATGTACAGATGTGCTCGTGATAGTGCATCACCTAGAAATGTATGGAAAAGATAGAGGAGCAGACACAGATGAATATCACAAGATAAAGCGATGGAGTGTTAGGGCAACCTCAGATTGAACCCTGCTTATACTGTATATTCAACATCAAACAAATATATGGCAGTACATTGTCTGTAGCCATAAGAAGCAATACAACAAGTAGAAATAGTGGGAGCAGTTCTGTTTTTATTGCAGTTGGATATGGTGTTTTGCATTTAGATTTATTTATTTGACAGTTGAAGAGAAAAATCATTCGAAGCCACACTCTCACAGAAGCAACTCCAGAATCATTGTTCTCGTGATGCTTGGTTTTAAAAAAAACCTAAATAGTCTATAATCATGTATAATATCATATCTTAAATTAAATCATTAACGTTCAGTGTAATGTGTCAAACATGGTTGTAACTGTCATAAATAGCTTGCATACAGTTGGAACCACAAAGCAAATATCACACACATCAGCCCATCATCCTGAGCAGAATCTGACTTTGCTTGATTAACATGGTCTGCAACAGGGAATAATCTTGCCAGGCTAGAACACCTGCAGATAAAAATGCGTAGGGCCAAGTGTTAGCTCAGCTCCCCGAGGTTTCCACAATGTGTGTGCCCACGTTGTAACACATTTTACAGGGGCCATAACACACGTGTTCCAGCTCATTCAGTTCGCAGAATGGAGGCAGGAAAAGTGGCAAGGTGATTCAGCATCGCCAGCCAAACCTTCAGCGGAAGAGACAGATGATGGGGGACAAAAACACGTAGATGAAGTCCAAAACTGTCTTTGGCTTTTCAGGGAAGAGTGTGCACACCTTTTGATGGCAGTGCAGATCTGCCAGGTCTGCCAGTCAGTCCACATCTCACCAGAAGTACATTAACACTAATCACATTACTGACCGATGACAGTGATAAGGAGCATGCATCCAAGCATCATTAGCACTGTAGAGAGTACTATTTATTCCTTTATGAAGCTTTGGAAGTGTACTAACATGTGTTGTGTCAGAGAGCATTTAACTATGTTTCTGTTTATGTATGTCTTTTAATCATTTTTCTTTGGTGTGTAAGGTTTATGCTTGCAAATGACACTCAATGACACAATTTTTCTCCTTCTCCTCGCGTCTCTATCTCACTCTTCATAGATAGACTACCATTTCTCTCTCTGTCTCTTGCTCTCCCTCTCCCCATT
This sequence comes from Lates calcarifer, assembly GCF_001640805.2. Taxonomy (NCBI): domain Eukaryota; kingdom Metazoa; phylum Chordata; class Actinopteri; family Centropomidae; genus Lates; species Lates calcarifer. Next base: position 14,058,958 of record NC_066838.1, on the reverse strand, counting down.
GATGGATGGACAGATCATGTATATCCAATCTAGCAGTGCTCCTGATGCGGTTAGGGGCTGTGACAAGTCTCCGGGCGGGGGGAACCGAGCAGAGCGGAGCGAAGGAACGGGGTGACGAAGAGGACACGACATCTGGAGAACACGCAGAAGAAAAAGAATGCAGCAGAGAGAGGGACTGCGTAAAGTGTCTGCATAGCACCCCGAGTGTGTATGTGAGTGTTTGTGTGAGGAAACCAAACATACACCCTCTGCTCTGCCCTCTGGGCTACTGTGTGGCTCTCTGGTTGACAGTCCTAACTTACTGGCTCCCACACTCCACACCAGCCATTGATAATAATTAAAAATTATTTACTTATGTCTGGTAGTGCTGACATATTGCATGTATGAGATGGAAGAGGCAGAGTGTTAGAGCCTCTTGTCCATAGCTTCTGTATGGACCACAGAGTGTTACGGATGGAGATTGATTGAATGGGTGGCTGTTGACATTCACTCATACATGAGTTGCATGGTGCAGTTGCAAACATTTGCCACTAGGGGGTAATGTTATCCTCACAGTATTCATAGGAGCCACTGTGCTCTCCAAAGAAACTGTGTGGTGCTTATCTCAGGCAGTAGTGGGTGATTTCCAGGTTCATATTGGCAGCAGGGTTGATGATAATGTATTATCACAGGTTGTAACATTGCAGGTGGTGGTGTGTGTCTGTGGGGGGGGGGGGGGTCATCTGCTCTGCCCCTCCTTCCCAGCTCCACACTCCCTATAGATCCTTTTTCTTTCTGATCACACTGTGAGATTTTGCCAAACCATTTCTGTTAAGTGTATGTGCGTTGAAACAAAATACTATCTGAAAATTGTGATTCTTCCACATGTACATTTAGGTAAAGTAAATTAAATTAAAGCTACATTTCATTGTTGGATGTCAGAAAATGTTTGCTTTGGGAAATTGCAACTTGACAAACACTGATGAACAACTGCATATTTTTAAAGGCCCCTAGGTATGAAAGCCTACAAATCTTCAAGGTGAGGAAGTTGTGTTCTGGGCTAACCTAAGACCGTCTGACCTCTGAGAGGCAGAGGGGTCAGGGGTCAACTCACTTGACCCCCCCCCCCTCGACCATATCAACCCCTTTGACTACATACTAAACATACAACTCCCTGCACACATACCTTTACTCTCCCCAGACGGGTTGTACACAGTCAAAGCGAGAAACACTTTCTCTTGTGCCGCATGAATCACACACACACACAACCACAGAATCAATAAACAAAAAAGTGGAAGTGATTGACAATAGCCCACTCCTCCCAACTCCCTCCATCTCAAACAGCCTGTCTCTTTCCCTTGTCCCTTGCCCCTTATAACCCCTCAGCTTAGCATAGACTTACACACACAATTGAGATAACACATATTAAACACACACTGAAAATATAGAACCAAAAAAGTCAACAGAGTCCACATTCCACCTCCATTTTAAAGTCACCGGGCAAAACAGCAGCCATTTTCTAAAATGCGGAATTGCCACCCACACCCCCACCTCTTGATAGTAATCAAATTTGGTCTCATCTTTTCATTTTCTCATCTCTCCTCCCCATCTGTGTGGTGTAACTCCTCTCTTTCTCATTCTCTCCCTCATCATCCCTCACTGTCACTCGGCAGCTCTGAGCCATTGACCTCCGACCCCCAGGCAGGTTCACCAGCAGGTCAGGAGCCTGGCGGGGGGAGAGAGACAGGGAGAGAGGAGGGGGCGGGAGGTCTGTTATTGGGGGATGCCAGCTTCCTCCTTTGGCCATGGATACAGCCTTCACTACTGCTGCCATAGCAACTGGACGAGACGGCAGAGAGAGCAGACTGCAGAGAGCTGCTGGGATGGAGCTCTCTCTTCTGTGATCTGGCTGTAACCTCCACGGGCACTTGCGCATGTTCACGCATACACACACACACACAGTCACACTCACATGCACACATAATGACAAACTGGCACCACACACACACACAATCCCATACGTGCTTGCAAAATCTAATCAAATTTCTTATTTGGACTGCCAGGCTGTGCTGGAAAAGACTTTTTCAAGTCACAAGATTGATGGGCATTTCATGTTGGCTGCAATTAATTGCTGCATAATTAGACTTACAAGTTATTTATTGGAGCAATTTGGAGAATACAAGAGCCTGGGGATATATAAAAACCATTTGATCACGAGCTGCGTAAACTTTAAAGATGTCCTCTTACAAGCATTATTTGGATAGAAATTAGCAATACAGTCTCCCCCCAAAATGTTTCCCATGTTAATAAAATGATAAATGACAATAAATCTGGCCTGAAGTGAGTGATGTGTTGGAAGCCTTGTGAGGTCAAATAAAGGTGAGAGTGAGCAGCGTAGATAATAAAAAGTAATACGATGGTGGGAGTGATAGCACTTTGTGCACATATTTGGCGCATGCAGGTGTTTGAAGCTCTGAACCAGCGTGCTTAGCCCGGAGAGCCTCAGGGGTTAGGGCTCAGTCCAGGTGGCGTCCCACTACAAACAGAGGTGTTAAAAAACTCTGTTGCTGCTTACTATTAATTATCTCTCATTTGGCACTATTCCTTTATCTACTCATACCCTTCCCACATCCATATTTTCTGTTTTTACTGTCTGTCTTTTCTGTTCGTCTCTTTGTTGTATCATGTACTCCACTCTATTTCATTTGTCTATTTCCATTCCCATAAACTTTAATTTCCTTTACTTTTCCTGACTTTTAATACCAGCACTCTCTTTGGTCTCTTCCTCTCTCTTTTCTCGTCTTGCGTCACTCTGTCTCTCCTTGCTCAAACAAATATGATAAATGAGGCTATTGGTGTCTTTCTCAAGAATGAGCTGTGATCAGAGAGCCTTTGATGTTTGACAGCTTTAATGATGTATCTTGATGAATCGATGTACAGTAATTTTCACTTCATGTGACACACTGTTTTGCTATTGAACACATTCTTGTTCAGCGCTCTGAATGAAACTGCTATTGTGTGTGTGTGTGTGTGTGTTTTTGCCCATTTTTCTTGACTTGCATTCCTACGCCTTGCATGTTCAGTGACAATGTCAATGCACTTAAGCCAGCGAGCTTATCTCAAGTGTTTCAAGAGGCTCTTATCAGTTCTCTTTGTAATAATGGGATGAACTACTTTTAGTGGCACATGCACATGCTTATGCTAACATACAGGCTGGCTGCAGGCACACACACATTTTCTCACCCACACACCCATATCTACATGCTAATCATTGTATGTGTATGTGTGCATACTCTCACTCTCTCTCTCTCTCTCTCTCTCTCTCTCTCTCTCTCTCCCTGTCTCTCTCTCTCTCTCTCTCACACACAAACACACACACACACACACACACACATATATATATATATATATATATGTGTGTGTGTGTGTGTGTGTGTGTGTATATATATATATATATATATATATACACACACACACACACACACACACACACATATATAAATATATATATATATATATACACACACACAATTACACACAAATTTACAAATAAATGCAGAAGCACGAGAAAGAAGAACTCTCCAAACGCATGTAAAAATGTCTATTGTTCGATAATGTAGCACATGCCAAAAATTTAATGCATTTAAATAATTTTCCTAATCTATTATGTAGCCTTGCTCCTGCAGAGATGATCCTGTATCATTAATTGGTTTAGGTGTGTGGTTCAGCCATGGCCTGGCTTGTTAAGTATTCTTGGATTTGGCCCAGTGGCTTAATTCCAAACACAATGTGAGTGAGGGAACTCAGGTTTACTCTGCTCTGCTCTGCTGTTCCCCGACTTCACCAATAGGTGGAGCTATGTACATGAAACAGGCAATGAGGTTGCTATGGTCAAATGCCCTCAAGCAGCAGGAAGAGCTAATCAAATTGCCAGTGTGTCTGTGTCAATTACAGGGGGTCAACTTCATAAGAGGAATAGGCCCAAATCATATTTGCACCTGTATTCTCCCAGCAGTTCCTGCACCAGAAGCAGAATAGATACAGAGAGGCCAGAGAAGCCTCTTAGTATGGCAGTCAGATAGTCAGGTTGATAATGATATGGAAATGATGGTTTTCATAAGCACACATTCTTATGAGATATTAGCCCTTTTTAAAATTCTATAGATAAAAGCTCAGAGCGGTTGCCTTGAGCGATGAGCTTTGCCATTTGTAGATCTTGGCGAGATGAATAGCGGAGTGAGGCTGATACTCTTACAGTGCCGAGCCACTATCTTATCACTTCCTTTTATCGGACTGATAAAGTAAATGACTTTGCTATAGGTGTGCAACTCTTCAAATTCATTATGAGCCTGCTCGGCCTGGTGACTATCGACATGGCTGGGAGTGTGTGATGAATGCGGGGCTGTCTGGTGAAGTGAGTGTGTAGTCCATGGTCATGACACACTCCAATGGGAGACTGATAGGAGATGAAGATGTTGTTGTAAGTGTGAAAGGGAACAGAGACGGGTGGCTGGAGGATCCTTGAGCCTCCTCAGATCAAATGAAAATGCAAATTCTAAAGGCTTGTTTAGGTTAATATAATGCTCAGGGAAGCTGGGATCCTAAACCAGTCATTTACATGTTTTTAATCAAGGAACTTGGAGGCAAACGTGCATAAATGAGCAACAGGACTTATTTGTGCAGCGTCTCATGAGGGAGAGCATCACTTGTAGTTTAAAGTTAGGGGAAGAAAAGATTGGTTGCTGGCCCTCTAATTCTGTACCCACTGTTAGCAATCCCCATGTGGGTGTTTTACCAGGGCCAGGGGAGTGGGAACTGTGGTCACTTTTTGGCACAAAAACGCACACACAAAACACTCCTCTTTAAGTGCACACACACATACACATTCACCTCGGCGTTGTGTTCAAAGGTAGTTAGATCAGCAAAACAAATGAGTCAATGAAGGAGGTTTGGAATTGTCCCAGGAGGTGCATCCATCTTCGTGGTGAGTGGCAGCTCTGTCAATGAGCGCCAGGGCAGTAATGCACTGGTATTTGGAGGGCAAGCAGTGTGTGTGTGTGTGTGTGTGTGTATGCAATGTCCAGCATCCAGACATTTGGCTCTCTGTGCCTAGGCATGCTGTAATAGAGAATGCTGTTAAGTGTAGCTGAATGAGACTATGTAGCACCCCAATCAGAGCTCTGTCTCCTGTATTAACATTATGTGGAGCCTGCTCGTATTCTTCTTTCCTGCCCCTCCACTTTGCCTGCTCTGCATCTAGTAGAGAGGGTATCTCCGTCTCTGTCTCCACTCTGCTCTTAACGGTCCATAATCCCTACCGAGCCGACCTGGCGGTATTGCAGAATTTACAGTAATAATGAGGACTAATAGAGGCAATATCCATCCATTTGACCACTAAATCAGAAATGTAGCTGAAGTAGGTGATGAATGTAGTGTTCCCCCCCAATTTTCTGAATCATAAATGATGGAATAAGTCTCTTAGATCCAGATTAAGCTCCACTGTGAGCTCAAAATGCATGTCCATGTGGAATCCCTTTTGAATTACAGTCTGGAGTCATTCAGTTTGCCTCACAGTTTTGGCATTTTGCTGATGCTGTTAAGTAATACAACTTTTAAGCACTTAGAGCAGAATGAGCCAATATCCTGCTTCCTATCGTCACCGACAGTAAAGAAGGAAAAATGATCATAAAAATGTGATACTTTTTAAGTCATAGAAGAAATTTGTCATTTCACAGACAGGGCACAGAGCACACACTTACATCTTAGCATCCCTGGAGATTATTTTCTGAGTGTATCAATTAATTGTTTGGGTCTATAAAATGTCAGGGAAGGGTAAAAAAATAACGTCAGTCACAATTTCCTAAAGTTCAAGGTGATGTCTTTGGAATGCTTGTGTTGTTGAACCATCAATATAAAACCAAACGATACTAAATTTACAATTACTACTTGAGAGGGTTAACTACTTGGCATTTTTGCTTGAAAAAGTCAACAATTAACCATCTATTAAAACAGCTGCTAATTATTTTTCTGTCAACTGATGTCATTTAAACTCTACTGTTCTTATACAATTCTGAGGTCCTGATACTTAACTAACCATTTTATGCTTTTTAAAATATTTTATTGCACTACATTTATTTGACAGGCATGTGTACTTGTGACTTTGCATATTCAGGCTTTGCATAAAAACACATGATAATCTTGTAAAATATGCTGCCATATTATAGAATAAACTCCCCAAATTATATTATATTCAGCTCCTCCTTGAGCTACATCTGAATTCCACTTACATGTTCATCCATCATGAATAATAACTCAATAATAGTATATATAGGAATAAAGGCAGTAATTAATAAAGTAATTATGCAGAACTGCCTTTACTTTTGCCACCTCAGTACATTTTACATAGATCTGTGTATTTTTACTTTTTGAATTGAGGACATTTACTCCTATTTAGGTATGTACAGTATGTGTACTTGTACATCTTGTGCGTCTGGATACTTCTATCTCTGCTGTGTTATTGACATTGAGCCATTGTGCTGCCTAAGACAAGAGCCAACAAGCCCTGATTCAGATGAGACCTGCACTGGGAAAAACATCCCGTAATGGATGTATGGGAGACTTTTGTAAAACTCTGCAGGAAAGTCTCTCTTGCTGATTATTGTCTTGGCCAGCACTCAGACAGCAGAAGCCCCATGCCTGCAGCAGAATGTGCCCTGCAGAGTGGAAGTCCTAGCCAGTCTCCTGCATTAGTGATGCCCCTCTGCCCCGCGGCTCCACTCAGGCAGAGGGAGGAGACGTACATGGCCGTGGCTTCTGCACGGCTGTCTGCAGGCCGTAGCCACATGGTCGCACTGTAGACGCTGATGCTTCCCAATGAGTGAGTGAGTGGGAGACATTAGTGTACAGGCAGACACATAAATGGCACCAAGATGAGATCAATTAGACTGAGAGGAAGGTCGTTAGGCCCCTGTATGGCCAGTGGTCAAAGTGCGATGCTTGTACACTGTGTCGTGTCAGCTGTCAGTGTGAGTGCTTGTATATGTGTGTCTGTCTTTGTGTGTCTTTTTTGTCCATGTGCTGAAATTAATGTTACTGTGGCTGTATGAGAGTGTGCACATTTGAACACCGCTGAGGTACAGTCAAGCAGCATTTCCTGAGGTGAGTGTTAGCTCGGCAGGGTCAAACCTGCTACAGTACCTTGTCGTGTTTGAGTCCCCGGGGCTGCGATGCAGGGTGGTGAGTAATCGTGCTGTGTCTGTGCATGCGTTGCCATTGATTTTGTCTCGGCTCCTAGCTCCCCCAATTACCTCCTACTCCAGGCTGCCAGTCCCTTTGCTGTCAGGGGGGAGGCTGGAGACTGGGGCCTCAGCGAGCTGTTTGTTTACACTGCTAATTGCTCCTGTTGTTTCCTTTCATTAGCCCAGGCTGAGCTATTGGGCTGCCTCACACAACTAAGTGCTCTTAGCCTTCTGGTCCCCTAGCCTATAGTAAATATTGGCGATGTATACAGCGCCTCCTAACATATGGCTGCAGACTGGAAATGATAGGCTCTGCTGGTGCAGTAGAGTGTTTTATACAGAGCCCCATGGAGCACTGTGCTGCTCCGGTTGTGTCTGAGTTACAGTGCGGTCTAAGAGGAGTAACACACAGAGTTGTCTTCATTGATACAGAGAGGAAGGGAAATCCTGTTCAGCTGCACTCTGGCTGACCCTAACACTAATTCAACTGAATGTACTTGAAGTTTCTCTACAGTAAATTATGTGAAATCTAAATGTGCGTGTTGTGTGCATACATTGATACTCATTCACTATGTGGGTTTGCATTTATGTATAATAGCAGGCTTTCATGTTTGCTTGGCCTCTGTGAATTATGAATCAAAGGGTTGCATGCCAGAGTGAGACCCAGTGTCTGCAGTGGCCCCTCCCCACACCCACCCGCCCTTCTATACGCCCCACACACACACACACACACACACACACACATGCAAACTCCTATGCAGAAGCCCTCAGCATCTCAGCACACACAGCCGTGGCTCCTTAATGACTGCCATCCCTCTCTGTGCCACGTTATTAATTAGCTCAATGATCCTTGCCGATGGGACCTGCACCGCGGATTAGAGCCCTCAGCACCCGCACCCCTGGCTGCTGCTGCTGCCTGGCCGGGATAGGTGAAATGGGGCGGGTGTGGGGGTGGGGAGGTGTGTGTGTGTGTTTGAAGGTACAGTATGTGTTTTACAGTAAAAATGAAATGCTTTTGTTGACTTTTTTTATCTGCATGCATTTACCCCACAGGGCCTTTTGTTTGTCCCTCTGTAATGTTTGTGTTCATGTATTCAAGAGCAGAAGGGGTCAGGAAAGGGACTGTGTGAGAGCCCGGGGATAAATCATGTGACCACGGAGGAGGAAGAAGGGTGGGTGCCACCTGGCCCAGCGCAGTGTGCAGCATGTTCAGCTCCCCAGTGCACCACAACTCCCAGCACCACCATACTCAGCAGCATCGCAAGATTCATGGACTGGTACAGGTTCCCAGTGCCACCGATCTTGGCTATGTTCTGAGTTACCACGCATGCTGTAATCTATCTAAAAACAGTAGACTCCCTTGCACTCCTCAGTCTTCCTGCCACGTATAATTGCAGAGGTGTTTTTCCTCTGTGTGTTCCCAAAAATCCAACTGTTCATCAAGGGCTTAGTCACTGTGGCATGCAAATCTGCATTAATATTTTTGTCAGGAGAGAAAAAAGGAAAGAGGTAAGGGAGGAGAGGAAAAAAAAAGGGAAACAGCCTCTCCAGATGCCTCACAATTGCACGGAGCAAATGAACATAAATGTCACTGTCAAGCTGAAATGAAGAAAAAATGTGTCACAGCAGCAAACTGTGCTGGAGTCAGAGGACAGCAGGACATGTTTTGCATATGAAGAGGTGAATGCCCAAGGAGAGAGAGGGAGAGGCTGCACCTGTAACAAATGACTGTGGCCCCCCCTCCAATACCTTCTCCTTCAAAACACAAGTGGTGAGAGCAAAGTGTAAATGCGATGTTGTGTATGACAGACTTACTCTTACTGAGTTGAAAGAATGCATACTTCAGGGGCCGTGTGGTAAATCTTTTTTTGACATTGCAGAACTGGAATAATCCAACTCAGTTTAATGGACCAGGGTCCTCTGAGTCCAGATTCACATATTTGGATCACCAGAGGAGCAACATCGACTCTTCCTTTGCTCTGCATGTTTTCCTGTGGCGCTGCTCTAACTCTGCCCATACCTCGTAACAAACATGCACGGCGCTGGGTACTAAGCAGTAAAGTCAATGAGGGGCTTGGGCATGCGAGAGGATAGATATGCAGGGCATGCAGTCGCTCCAAGGTGACAGTGAGGTGTGTTGTGATTATTGACTGTGTGACCTCGCGCTGACCCCGGCTGTGAGCGAGTAAAGGGCAGGGAGTTAGTGTGTGCCGCACCGCCTGTCATGCCCGTCAATACACTGATGAATGGAGCTGGCGGTTATTAAAGCAGAATTAGAGCGGGGAGGGGGGATGTGGGTGGGTATGGGGGGGGAGCGGGATAAATGATGGCGCAAATGGTTGTGCAGTGGAGACTGTGGAGCCGGATGGCACAGCATCAGTGTCATCAGTCTTTATTACCCTCCAGGGAACAGAGGGGGAGAGACAGGGAGCGGTCAGCGCCACGCACCCCTCCACCCTCAGCCTCCGCCAAACACCTAGGTTGCACCTCCACATCCCCCTGCTGGCCAGACATCCAACTAATCCTGACACATTATAACTGGATACATACCTACATGTCGACTCAGGGCATGCACGGGCTGTAGTTTATCTTCATTCCTACCAACACGAACACACTATACATGAGCGTACTCTATTGTATGCATACCAATAGATGGAGACACAAACATGTGTGCATACACGTACATACACAGATACTCCCTCTATTTCATTTTACCCATCATAGGCTTTCTCTCTCTCTCTCTCTCTCTCTCTCTCTGTCTCTCTCTCTCCAGGCTTCTCTGCCTTGCCCATTCCCCTCTCTCCCTCTCCCCTGTTTTCCCTCCTCCATTTTCTCTCTCACCGAGGGAGTGGAGGACCCACACCACAATCAATCATGGTGAAGTCACAGAGCACAGCGGCACACTCAGGGCACTGTGCAGATAAGCTGGTTGGAGAAGAGAAGGGAAGAGGAGAGGAGAAGAGAGGAGAGGGGAGAAGAGAAGAGAGTAGAGTAGAAGAGAAGAGATGGTGAAGAAACTGGCGCTGTTCTTGGAGGGAGGGAAGGAAGGAGGGGGAGGTTGTGCGCTGGGATGCACAGTCAAAGAGTGGGCATGCTCTCCGCCAGGGCGGGTCGGGAATGGATGGGTGAGCCAATGCCATTGGTGAAGCCCCTGCGAGGCCCAGCCCCTCACCAGAGAGCTGTGCCTGCATACAGATGTGAGCGTGCCATTGATATTCTCCCCCCGTGCTGCTGCTCCTGCTCCTGCTCCGCTCCACTTCTTTTTTCCTAATTAGAGGTTTATTTATTGATACCCCAGTTAATGTCTCTCCTAATTTTGCAATAGTTCTGTCTCCATTACCCAGGGGATTCATTTGCCGCAGTGTTCAGAGCAGTGCCTCCACTAGTTTACGGGGAACCTCCTCGCTCACCTTCCTCCTAAATCTGGCCCCTGCCCCACCTCACACTTGGATCCACCTATGTTAGTACAGCACCTGCCAGGAGTGAAATCTGTGGCCTGAGGTTGTGAGGTAACTGTAAATGCAAGGGGCTCAATTCATTAGACAGCTGCTTACTCTGCAGTAATTTTTAAACCCAGGTTTTTAAACCCAAATTTGCAAATTTGAGGTAAACTATGACTATATTTATTTGAATGTGTGGTTTGAATTCTGCTTTGCTTTCTGGCACCTGAAAGGTTTCTGCGGCTTCAGCCAGCGTTTGCATGTCCGGGCATGTCCTTCTGGAAGCAAAAAAATCAAATGATAAGTCACTCAATCATTCAAAACACAGCTTTTATTTAGCAAGACACTGCACAAAATTGCACAGAATCCACGAATAGCAAGAACAAACACATTGAGTGTTTTGGTCTAGCTTTTCATAATCCTCCAATGCACTGAGGCAAATATTGATAAATGAAGTCCAGTATGAGCAGTAGATGACAGTGATGCTTTTGTAGACAAGCTGGGTGTAATGCGTTTAAGTACACCCAACATTTTATGAAATAAGTTTATTGTATTACTTACCCAGAGTCAGACAAACTCATCTGTAATAATCCCATCTCTTTGCATTCTGTTGAAAAATAGCACTGTTGCGCTGCTCTCTAGCATATTAAGAGGGGAGCTACGCTAAGAGCAACTAGCATCCCTATAGTGAGCGTTTAGTTCTTCCAGCAACTTCAAGGTTGGATGGCCAGTCATTAATTTTTATTACACGGCATTACATGTTATGCATAAATTATGAATTCATTATTTTTTCCTAGATAGCGATTGCTAGAGTGTACTGCGACTGTGTTGTTTTTGTTGTTTGCTTCAGTTTAATTAAATATATCTTTCTGTTTGATAACATAAAATATGCAATTTGATTTTTTTTTTGTCTTGTTCTTGGAAGAAATTATTTCAGAATTTACATTATTTCTCTACATGGGTCCAAATTTTTTATGTAAATTTTCTGAGTTCCTAGCAATGTAGAAAAATAAAAGTTAAAACTCTACATTGACCTGTATCTTCTGCCAAATACTTGCTTAAAAATAATAGTCCTCCTATCTGACTCTTCTTTGTTGTGCTTTGGAATTGATCTCAGAAGCTTTTCTGCCCCACAGGCTTTGTTTTCTAATAAACTTTCTCACACATTTAGTTAAATGATCATTAGTTACAATCTGTTACTACATTATCAAACATCTGGGCAATGTTTAAGTGTGGCAGTAATAATGAAAGTGAAATGTCTCAGGAAAGTCCCTTTTAATTTATTGTGTTATTTTTAGTCTAGACTTCTTTGTAGTTGATATATGCTTTGCATAACATCTTTGTATTTAACGTGTATCAAAGTCATAGTTGCTGAGAGCAATCCTCATTCAGTGTGGTTTTGGAAAGCTTAACCATGATGAAGTGACACAAAGGTCACTTTCAATAGCTCCATTATGTTTATTTGGTGATAATGAAAGCCCAAGTCAAAAAGAAAAAATGTCCCCTAGGTGATACCAAAAACAAATCCATATTCAGCTGACTTCAGGCTTTCACAACTAGGAAAAAAAAAAAAAGTTTAAAAAACATATAAATTAGCAGGGTTTCTTCTCTGTTTGGTGAACTGCCTCATCTCTGGGCTGCGCCTGGCCTGACAAAATGTGTGTAAACGCTCATATAACAACCAAACCACCAACTGCACCCCACCAAGTATGTCAATATGAGCTGATTGGATCATCCCTCTCATTTTGAACCCACTCAGTGTCACCCTGCCCATCTCTCCCAGCTGCTGCTCCCAGCCCAGGTGCTGCTGCAACGACTGACTCATGGATCACAATCAGCCCCCCTCGTTCAACCCGGCAACATCCCTGTCAGTCTCTTCTGTCTCCCCAGGGCTCAGTCTGATCCCATTCCAGCCATCACACTGACTACAGCTGCCCCTGGCGCCACACTGGAATTGGATGGTCTGATGACTAGTGCGAATGGTCGATAACTGTCCCTGCAATGTGGAACAAAACAATGAAACTTACATCGCAGGATATAATTCTGTGGCGGCAGCGTATGCTTGTTGTTGTCGCAAATGTGTCGATAGATTAAGAAAAGATTCTTAACAAGAACAAGACATAAAAGCAGCTCATTGGGGAGTCTCTTTATCATAATGCTCTAATGCCCTTCAAATGGGGAGGATGAGCTTTTGTGCACCAGGCATCGACACCAATGGGTTAACTAATGATGGCATTAGTGTGTGTGTGGGTGTGTGAATGAGTGTGTCTACGTGCATATGTACCTTTGTGCATTAGTGTCTGTGTGCTATCACTTGTGTGTATATGTGTGTGTGTGCCTTTCACAGGTGATCAGTCAAGGCTATCCACTCAGCCCTTCTCTTGCAGCCCCCTCATTACAGCCCACTATCTCCTCTAAACACCTGCAGCCCCACATCCCACCTTCAGCTCCTGGGCCCACACGCTGCCTGTTTTTGTCCCAGTGTAGGAAGAGCCTGCCCATCACATCAATCTACTCCACTGTTTATATTTATGTACAGGAGAGAGGCTAAAAAAGGCCCCTCTTACTGTGGGCTTTATTGACTAAGCATTAAGCGGACATTATCAGGCGATAGCCTAGTTATTTATGAGCCGGTGATAAAGGCTGCAGGACTGAGTTATGTGAGAACCAGGAGCAGGATGAAAGCTGCTCATACAGCAGCACTGATACCCGACACTTGCCTCTCTCTGTCTGGGTAGAGAGGCACAGCAAATGCGCCAAACGGAGCTGAAACACTCAAGGATTTATGGGCGGTAAATTTATGCTCTCCATAGGTCAAACGAGGGGCTGTTTATCTGGGTTTCATTGTCACTGTCCTCGTGGCACTGCGCTGCAGGTACTGAAATTTTCATATTTGCCTTAGGCATGTAGCCAAAGAAGGAGGGGGTTGGGGGGAATCTCTTCCATTGACCTTCTGAACTTAGTTTTGAATTTTTAGAGCAACGCAGCGCCTGTGCGTTTGAGATGTTGACATAAATTATGCATGACAGAACATACCCCTCCTTAACTGTGCATGTTGAATACTTGTGAAACACACAGTGGTATGCAGTAACCTTGCACAAGAGGTCTGTGGCTGTCTCTGACCTCATGTGGGAGGGTTGCATGTCTCAACATTTCCTGACTTACATTTAGTGGCTACATACCACAACTACATACTGTATGTACTTTGATTTTGTTTAAAGACACAGGTGTACAGTATGTACTCTGAATAAGCTATTTTTCTCTCTGCGCACTTACAGTCCCTCTCACTCACACTTTTGTAGATTACGCTGATCTCAAACACACACTGTCGCCCAAATTTTTAACATACATACATCCTCACCTCTGTATACTGTACATAGTACCATCTTACCCAGCCAAAGCCATCTTTCTCCTCAATAAACCAGGTCAACAAACAAAAAGCAATTATGTTGGGCAGCTGCCGCCTGGGAGTGGGTAATTACAGTGCGGTGTGGACAGCTTCATTCTAAACAGGTACTAAAAGCATCATTAATCATCCTCCCTCTGACGCCTCGCCCTGGTCATGTGACACAGGCTGCTGATGAGCTGGGGAGGGGGGATCCGCCTTAGGGGGGGAAGGAGCAAGACCTGATTGGCTCCTTCCAGAAGTCCTTTTAGAGGTCAGCCAGTCAGCAGAGATGACCTGCCAATGACCTTGTATCACTTGACCCCTGAGGGCCCACCGGGTCACTCTCTCATATCAGTTGGAGAGCAGGCAGTGGAGAGGCAGGAGGGAAGACGAATGACATGAAGAGAGGGAAGAGGAGGAGAAGAATGGTGCAAGGGTAGAGGGAAGGCACACAGAAGGTTTGCGCGGAGAAGCACTGGGAGGGGTGAAGATGAAAAATAAAACAGTAGGCGTGAGGTTTTGATTGAGCACCTGGTCTTCCCCTTTTGCATAAAATGGCTGATGAAAAAAATGTGTTTTTATAGCAGCAAGGCCAGTTCTGATGGCCGCTTCACCCCCCCACTATCTCACCCTTTCCCTCTCTCCCTGTCCATTGTCAAGCTGTCCTCAGGTTGGCTGAAAGGTTGATTACATCATCTGAATCTAATTAGTGAGGAGCAAAAACATCTGTATGTTTGTTTTTCTAATGTTGATTAGTCATTGGTGTAAACACCAAAACGGAGAGAGATTGAAAAATGTGAACACGCAGCCCTCCAAATGAATTTAATGTTACACATTTCCACTGAATTATTTGCCTGTGGCGCTTCTGCAACATACCATGTTTTTTTGGCCGTGAAGCCGGCCGAGAATCAAACCTTTCCCCTCATGAAATACAGCCAAGATGGCGCCTGACAGAGACTTGATTGAGAAAAGTTCATGAACTGTTCCCTCAATGAGCCCAGACTGACACGGATGGCTGACTGACAGATGAAACACAAAGACGAATCTGAAAGACAGAGCGCCAACGTCCTCAAACCGGTACCCATCCCCTTCTCCTCTCTCCTCCCCCTCTACCCCCTCCACCTCACTCCTGCAGCCCCACCCCTCCAAACCCAGCTCCCCTTCTCCTCTCTCTCCATATGTCTATGAATCTGTCACTATGGCAACCTCACCCCAGAGGCAGAGGACGAGGAGGGGGGCTGCCTTCGTTCAGACAAATAAGCATCGGAGGGCTCATTTATGAGGGTTTGTTTAGGGATTATAATACACTGACGAGAGGTCAAAATGTGTGTTCTTGCACACATGTTTGGACGTAACAGTGTATATATATGTTTGAGTCCATTTACATAAGACTGTGTGTGCAGCATCTTGCCGACCATATGTGGTAAAGCTGCACTGCAAACGTTTTGGAAGGGAAAAACAGCTGTAAACACATTTTTATTTATGTCTTTCATATAACTATATTAATTATTATAAATTTCATGAGAGGTCCTGTCGGCTAGATAGGGATATTTCCATTAATAATAATAATTCTTCTTTAAAGTAATGTTACAATTTTTCTTTACAAACTGCAGAGAGCACTGGCAGCATACCACCACAGGACCAGTGTCATTAAATCAGTGGATTATATCAATGGCATCATTAGCATAGCTGGTCCTAGGTTGTAGCTGATGTCTCAAATGCAGTATCAGCAAACTCTGTAAAGGCTCATTGCATTGTTTTCCCTTTTTTTCTCCCTTCACTTTGTGCATGTCTGCAACTTTTGAAAGGGCAATCCAAACTAGTGAGTAGCCAGAGCTGCACAGGAGAGGTCAGAGACAATCAGATTATGTAGCAGGGGCCACCTTGGTTGATTTTACCGATGCTGCATGATTCCAAGGGGACGATACTGTATGTACTGTACATGAAGCTGTCCTGTACAGCGCTCCGACACACAGCAACCAGATGTCTCAGGAAACGAGGGGATTTTTCCTATGCAACAGCCTCACAACCTTGACACAGTTTCACCTCTGCGTGCACCCCTTCACACTTTTTTTTCTCCACCTCATTGTCATGATACCTTACATTGACTCAAAAGCTACCCCCCACCCCCCACCCCCACCTCCCTTTCAAGAGCAAATTTCCCTTTGCAGCCAGAAGTGCTGAGTGCTGCTGTTTGCTTTGTACACAGAAATTCGCTGAGGCTGTAAGCTGTCCCCAAACATCTGCTCCCTGGAGTGGAGCAAGAGAGGAAAGGCAAGGACTGGATTGGTGTGCATGTTGTTCAGTGTAGTTCTGTCAAAACGTGTTATGTATGGATTTGTGTGAGTGTGTTTGTGTGTGTGTGTTTTTGTGTGTGTGTGTGCATTCGTGTGTGAGCAAACAATTATTCAAATAAGTGCTTTGTATCTTTTTGAGCGCTTTATTAGTAGCACCTAGGAAACAAAACACATATTTGTGTAATTGTACACAGGGCATCCAGACATGCGCCGGCACACACACTCACACACAAACAGGTGCTCTTCACTTCAACTTTCTTGATGTACAAATTGTTTGGTAGTCAAATACGTGAATGAGAACGATCAAAAAGACTAATAGTGCATGAAAGTCTTTGCAAATTAAGAAAAACAGTAAAATCAGATGAGCAGAAAAACTAAAAGGGAGGAGAGCATTCAAATAATGTGTAATTACAACAACAACCGAACCATCTATAAGTGCTTCACATAGAGTTAGAAAGAGCTTAACTTGATCAATTGAATTCATTCCCCTGAGCACTGGTGAGGATATTACATGCATATTATGCATTAAGTTAATTTTAGGTCAACTTAGCATTAATTACAATGAGCTCAGAAGGAACCCACTTATATCTGTTAATTTAGAACGTAATGTAAGATATTCTGTAAGCTGCTTATGTTACCTCATTGCTCATGCCACACAGCACTCCTCAGGAGAATTGTAACAGCTGCCCACATCAGCTAACTTGCAACAGAAGACAACACAGAGGAAAACAGAGGCTGTCAATAGCCTCATTCATCATGAATTAATACATCACTGGTCTTGCTTCAATACCACCGATGGCGTGTGCTATTAAAAAAAACAAAACATAAAACTTTACTTTTACAAATAATGTTAGAGCTATTATACTTATACTGTGTAAACATGTTTCTTATTGATTTCAATGAATTGGTTAAATAAACTAGACTAGAGGGAGGAGGAAAATACAGGTGAGGAAAATTCTAACTCGTTCAATATCAACATTGCTACTACCTGTGGCAGTAATACATTTTGAGCTGAGTTATTTTGGTTTTATTTCCCTCACATTCGCTACATGTCTGCTGGTGTATAAGCACCCCACAGCTGTCAGTCTAGTGAGCCAGCCGTACATCTTCAGGAGCGAATTACAGACGAGCACAAATTCATCAGAGTAGAGTCACACTCAAATGCTTTCGAACTAAATGTCAGGTTTGAACAAACAATGCGGTTCGTCTTTCATCAATTGAGAGGCAAATGCTGAAGCTGCCACAGAATGAAATTAAAGCGATAGTTCACCCAAAATAAATCCACTCTTCTTTTCACCTTCACTTCATCCTTATAATTCACATTAAGTTTTTCCCTCTGCACGTTTTCTCGCCGCTATTTCAAATGGTTGTGTATTTCTAAGTGAATCTATTATTTAGTAGAAACTGTGATAAAGTAAGTTTGGATTAAAAAAAAAAAGTCTGAGTGCACACCTGCTGCAAGCATCCTCTGTGCACATTACAACCTGTAACTTGAAGCCCTGTGGCAAGGGAACATGTTTGCACTAGATGATAAAAGAGTTTTGTAATAGGGTCAACCTAACACACTTCTCAGCAGGAACACTGGACATGAGAGACCACTTTTGCACTCACAGGTTTTACCATCACATTGTCTCATCATCGTCCTCATCATCATCCTCGTAACCTTCACAAGTGCATGCTTATTTGCATTAATGCGATGGATGCATTTGATAGTTTTGTTAAACATTCTACTTTGTGCTATTTTGTTTAGAGAGGACGGCCTTAATGGTTTTTATTTTGTTTAAATGCAAACTAAAAATAAATTGGGTTCAACACATTTCCAGTCTAGCTTGCATGTAAAATCCTTCCTATCAATTCCAAATAAAACTTTTAAATGTTTGTGCTGTCAGAAACTCCTCTGCCGACCTTTAGGTTTGAACTTTTATTCCTCCCTAGCTTTCAGTTAATATTAATGACATGAACATTATAAAAGATATTGTTTGGAAGGGATTAATGTCTGAATTTTTTTTTAATTATTCAAGCAGATGTGTATGAAATATATAAGCAGCAAGCATGTAATGAATAGTTGTGCAAAATTTTGTTTATGCTGGCTCTGACATGGAATCATATTAAGTGTTAAGTGTGCTCAAGTAACTTTAATTTTTCAACTTTGCCATTAAAAATAGTTCTGTAGTTTATATCCAAAAACCTAATGGGTGAAAAGACTCTTTCATCCAGTTTATAAAGTGAGCCAGTAGCATATTTTTTGGCTTATTAAAATAAGAGATAGGGCAAAAATGAGGTTAGCTCTAGGTGTAGGAAAAAATGCATTATCTGGCCTGGTATGGAATTATAATATGAACAATTATCATATGGCCTGGTCCCCCTTCTATTCAGCTCGATGAAATATTATTGTGTGGACACAGAGACCCACCACCACCAGAACAAAAGCTTTCCAAGTTGCTTGTTGAAAAAAAAAAAAAAAAAAAAAAAAAAAAAAAAAAAAACAGAGTACGAAAGAAAGAAAGGAGAGAAAGAGAAAAAGCTCAGACTTCGAGGTCACCCAAATTAATGGTCCATCTTTCTCTCTCTGAGCCGCTGACCGGGTCATCGTTGTCCTGAGGCAAGACAAAGGTCAAGAGGTGAGAGGTGAACTCTGGTGTAACTGCATATATTAGCCTGGCCTTGCAGCCTTCACGTCCACTCCCAGGTGCAACTGTCTATTAACTATGATAATTATTATTATTTGTATTTTATCAAGGTGCCAAAATCCAATGATTACACCTGTTAAAAGCTTACACAGACCTAATTAGCTCATTTTGGTTCTATCTTTTTTATTCCTAAGCCACAACAACCCAGCTGCTTTGACTTGAATGCCTTGTTATCACTAATATCCGTTTGGGCTCCAGTAACCTTCATATCCAGTGCACACACCGCTAATTGAAAGCTAAACAAAAATATTCCCCAACATAAAATTAATGTAGCTGATGGACCATATCTTGATATTAAAATAGACATTAACATGATAGAAACGCACTGTGATGCCGGGAACATAACAGTGTTTAAGGGCCGAGTTGATAATCATTTACTTTCTATGAGATGAGATGTGAATCTGGAAGGAATATTTAGCTGCTCGAACTGCTGGGGCCCACCACAAATTTATTGGTTGATCTGCAAAACAGCACAGACAGCGCTTTATTGTCTGCTCTCCCGCATGAGTGTTCAAGCTAAATTATCATTTTCTGATGCATGTATAGGGGTAATAAAAGACGCAACAACTCCCGATCGTGATATTTCTACATTCCATTAACGTGCAGTTACAGATGCATGCAAATGCTCCCAGATTTGTGCCTGAAATAGATGGATCACCACGGATCAATACTCTTAATACGAGCGGTCAATAAATCTATCAGTCAATTATGGCATGTTAATCTTTCCGTGGACTCAGGATAATGAAAACCTTACAAAGCGGACTAAATATAGCCTACAACGTTAAAGCAGCATTAGAACTCTGCCAAATTAGCCTAATAATTATCTGCTAACATATCACGTTAAAGATGTGCTTTGTCTACAACAGGTGCATTCGACAATTTCCTCAAATGCGTGGAGACAAACAGCTTTTTTTTCTTTTTTAAAGATATAGGAAAAAATCTCCATAATGACGAACTTTAAACTGAGAGCAGCAGTGTGATTTGGTGGAATAATTTGTGAAAAAAAAACTGCTAAAAATGACCTGTCTATCTACGTCGTAAAAATAAATGTGGAGCTTAAATAAAGAAAAATATTTTTGTGTTCTTTTAAACAAAACAAGGAAGCACGTGTCCTGTTCAATAAATATATTCAAGTAAAGTCTGTTCCTGAATAAATTGTACAAAATAAACAGCCTGACTGCCACCGTTTCTACGGTCAATTAATATAATTTTGTATCTTCGTTTACACTGTGTAGATAGGAGCGCATTGGAATGACTTGAATTTTAATATTCAAATCAGAGCGCCAGTCTGAAGCCGGGGGAGGATGACAAATTGTTTTGACCCGTCCTTGCATGAAGAAACTTGCCATTGCGCTTCTTGCAATAAGCATCCATCGTGGTAAGCAAATAAAGGTGATGCCTGATTGAAACCGATGCAAACGCGAATCAAAGCATCTGCAGGCTGATGCGCCTTCGCTGCGTCTAACGCACGATGCAGCGAGCAGCTCCCCTGCGAGGGACTCAGGAGTTCAGGGGCAGGTGTTTTGGCGAGTTCGGTCCGAGAGAGGGGCAGGTGTCCAAAGCGCGTGAGTGCGGGGCCGCGGGGCCCGGGTCGCAGAGCAGCCCGTCTCTCTGTAATTTCTTCTGCTTCATGCGCCTGTTCTGAAACCAAACTTTCACCTGCGTCTCGCTGAGCTGCAGGGCGCCGGCGACCTCCACCCGCCTGGCCCGTGTCAGGTACTTGTTGAAGTGGAACTCCTTTTCCAGCTCGGTCAGCTGCTTGGTGCTGAAGCTGGTCCTCGGGGCCCCGTTCACCGTGGGATGGACATCCGTGCAGATGCTGCTGCTGCTGCTGCTGCTTCCAGCCTCTACAGCACCGACTCCCGAGCCAACAATACTGAACCCACAGGTCATGTGCATCCTGGCTGGGAACAGAGGGCATGAAAACAGGCGTCAGCAAGCTCAATGAGGTTACTCACAAAAGAAGCACAAAACCCTTCTGAATAAAATTATCCACGCCCATATCCAGGAAATAAGATGAAAAATTATTATAGAGCTGACACAGGAAAAATTCTTCTATTATAAACTTTCGTCAGTTCCATTTATATGTAGTTAAGACTTTTATGTACATCCCCAGAAATTAACTAAAACATTAATAAGCCTATATCTGATACTGATGATGAGAAATATAAATTGAATAAATAATCACAGGTTTGTTTGCCTCTAAGGGAAATGAGTTAAACAAATATTAAAGTATGAACAGACCTAAAAATATTTTAAAGAAACTTAAAAAGATTTGTGGGAGTTGGCCCAGAGCCAGTGTGTTTAAAGCCTTCAGCCTGCAGGTCCATTTTTCTGTCTGTATAACAAAGACGTACTTCACCGAGGTATCAACTTTAACAATAGCCTATAGGCACGGTGCAAAAAAATCCTCTGGTGCTGTAAAACAGGTGGATGGTGTCATCTAAAGGTGAGGACGTAATAACAGAAACACCTGTGCACTATCATAACATCACAAACTGCAGGCTGAAAAATGAGCAGAGATCTGAATCAACACCTCTGACTCTTACGAGATCTGAACATCTCACATTTCCTGCAGGGCTGTCGTACTATACTGTTTAGGTTTGTGCACAGCCCGGACAAGTTCACCAAATCATAGAGAAAAATAAAAAAAGATGTTGTTGTATATTGCAGATATGTATGAAAGTAGTCGGAGAAATGTCTGGCGATTCAAAACAACTTTACAGTCCATTAGCTGTATTCATCAGAATCATTAATAATTTGCCTTTAGGCCTTTCTGTGTCAATGACAGTTTAACAGTTTACAAATCCTTTCAAACACTGTATTAATGACAAATGTCTCCATTTTTTTCCTCTGAGGTTTCTGGGTTACACATTAAAGTATCATCTGTGCTACTTATGTGCAATGAATGACAGGGACCGCAGCTATATCTTGATTTTTCATCGCTGACATTGTGGGTACAGTCGTCAGTGAGTCTTTGCCTCTGAGAAAATGTGCTGCTGCCACTGCATAATGGAGTCAGTGTGCCAGGTGTAGCCCAATGTCTCCCACCACAATTCATACAGAGGAAGGTTAACGGGCCTCTAGCCACTTGGAAAAGCAGATAGCAGATGGAAAGGTCAGTTATAGGATAAATGTCGACATCTGTGTTTTAAGAAAATGAATGTCATGGTAAGCTAGCCTGAGAATTAGAGGGCAGAGAATATGAAGAACCAATACAGAGGAACTGTACGTAATTAAGAACTTCAGCTTTCAGGAGTGCAAATCACATGCACATTCTGATTAATGGCTCCAAAGATAATAGAATTGATGCCGGCCAGAAGGCATAAAAGAATCAAACTAAATATTTGAGGAATGACTTGCACGCTTAAAAATAGCCAGCCAGCAAAGGGAATGGAAGGGCCTTCCAAGCCAAGGAGAGGGAAGAAGAAAAGGGATAGATCGATACACATTGCCTCAGTCATCTGGGCATCCAGCCCACAGTAATTCAGGTGCTGTCAAAGCATAATTGAAGAATGACGCACTGGGAGTATATACACTGAGCCAGGAGATCAGGTTACAGCAGGTCTGTGGAGGCCTTTCAACATGGAAGAATACGTGAGACTTTGTCTTGTGCCAAAACCAATACAACCTCCAGAGGAAAGCATACTTTCACTAATGACTCTTTTACAAGTTACACAGTAGCGCTAATGAGTTACTCCTACAGATGATCCCCCTTCAGAGAGATACAGAAAGAGGTTACAAAGATACTAACAGTAGTGCTAGGAGATGTCTTGTGTGGTTGGCGGGTGTGAGCAAATGGCTTTCTCAAGTGTAAGGATTTGGATCAGATGAGTGGCTAATGAATAAAATGATTCCTAGACCAGTCAAAGGTTGTTGTTGTCACCTTTTGCCTCCTTCACAAGTGGCATCATCAGAGAGACGTTTACCCACTAATCTACATTCTGAACATGCAAGAAGTTAATGAAAAGCTAGAAATCGCTGTTTTCTTTTTGTTGCACCTTAAAACATTGCAATAAGATACTGATTTCACCTTTTGCTTCTGTCACGGTGGCATCATCAGGAAAATGTTTATCAAGGTGTGCAAGAGCACGTCTTTACCTAATAACCGGAACTTTTACGTTTTTAAATGCACATTAATTTGCCCACTAATCTGGATTTTGAGATTATAAATTGTAGTTTTGTGCATCTCACAAAACATTGCCATCAAATTAGAGGTCTTGGTGTGACCTTTTATGTACACTGGCTCCATAACACAACATAATCAGAAATACTGTGTTAAATCCACAGTATTTTCCCTACCAGTCTGAATTTTGCTGTTGTTTTTGCTGTTTGTTGGATGATTCCTTGCAGAAGAATCCAGGCCTTTCACCACCACATAACAGTCTGTGGTAATGACCAACCTGCATCTTTGGTCAGTGAACATTTGGGTCAGCAGCACCCTTACAGCAATCAGAGATTGTTCTGTGGAGGACAAAAAAAAAGACTGGACCACCGCTGTTGTAAATCTTCCTTCATGTAAAATTTATGAATCTCAACCCAAGTACAGTGGCCAGTCAGTCAACTGACATTATTGATCAAGTGAAGGATCTATATAAGATACTATAACTCACATAAAATTGAAGATTGATAGGCATTTTTCACATTAGTAGGCTATTGGTATTTTTTTTAAGCCTGGGATATGTATTCTTCTGTGGGCTCTTTGCCCAGGACTCATCAGTCAGGGAAATGATGATCTGTGACAGCAATTATGTTAAAAAGGTGGACACATGTAAAGGTGCTGCAAACTGAAATCAATACACAAGGGCTTTCATTACAAACAGACAACTCATCAATACTCAGGGAGCTCTCCAGCTCACAAGAGTAAGTTTTACTCAACTTCCTGTGAGTCTGGACAGGCAATGGTGTGTTGCATTATTCAAAGGCTACTGGTAAGTAAGGGCAAGGGTAAATAATTGATCATTTTCTCTGGCTGCATATACAGTGAGGCTAAGCAGGCCTTTTTACTGTACTTCATCCAGCTACTGTGTACAGTTTAAATCCTGTCTGGAATAGTAGGTGGAGCAAAAATGTTAAATAACCTAACAGATTTACATTAACATGGAACCGTTAAGGAAACAGTAACCGAGCCCTCACGGGCATATTCAAATCTGGCGTCGAGTGAACAGCTATGGTGATGCCTTTCTTACGTTTTCATCTGTTTTTTTTTTTTTTTTTTTTTTTTAAGTAGGGGAACTATTTTTCCGACTGAACTTTTGTTTGTTGGTGACGGAGGAAATTGTGCACGGTGACGCACAAAACACGTCAGCTATTTTTTTTTTCCTCCAGCTTGAGGAGAAAACTTCGACCAAACTTTGCCAACTATGAATGAAAGTTATCCATAGGGGAAAAAATCAAAACCAATAAACCCATTTAGCCTGGATAAATGAAAAGATCACTTTATCCCCCTCTCTCGTGTTCATGTCCCCCTTGGCAAAAACTTACCCGCCCGGTGCTGACTCCTCTTCACCCTCATCCACTCAAAAGTTTTACTCCTTTCATCCAAATCAGCCACGTTACAGTCCGAGCTGGCTGAACTTCCCACGGCGACGTGAATCTCGGGGCCGTTGCGAGAATAGATTTGAATTTGCTCTGGAAGTGACCCAAAATCGTCGTCGAGTCGCGTCTCGCTGTTGTTTGATGCGCAGTATCCACGTCCTGGAGAGCCCTGCCCCTGCGCCCTGCACCGCCAGGGGACACGGGACGAGTGGGGGCAGGCCGGTGCCGAGAAGCCCTCGAGAATCTCATAATGTCGTAGTAGTGGTGAAGAAGAAGAAGGAGGAGGAGGAGGAGGAGGAGGGCTGTCCGAAGAGGTGCACAGAGTCAAACTGTTTGAGAGAGTTAAGTAGCGAGGATGCGGAGAATTAAATCCTGAGGCGACTTCCACCTCCGGTTTTCCCTCCTCATCACGACTGCCGAGTTCAGGATAAGTTCTGCCGCCCAGGTCCCGGTTTATGACCTCTTTTGCTCGGCAGCAGCCCGTGAACAGAGGGCTACTCTCCCCTTCGGCCGTTAACTCTTGATAGGAAGTCATTATCACCTCTCTCCCTGCATAATCATTGGACGGGGTTGCACTTCATGCCCGGCCTCTCATGCATCCAAGTAACGCATGGTCAGGCAGCTGGACGTTACCGCGGGGACATTCCTCAGAGGAGAAACAGCAGTCCCTGATTGATGGAGATGACGTGCCCTCCTGGTCTCGGCCAATAGCCGGACATCTCTGTCATCAGGGAGGACAACACTGATTAAGCCGAGCAAGCAAGTTGTTAACTGACTTCAGGTCAACATTTTAGTGGTGTCCGAGTATAGCCAGTAGCACCACACAGGCCACAACAAAAAAGCTACAAACATCCCTGAAAGCAGCAAAAGAAGTTAATCGTCATCATCATGAGACGCTGAGGGCCTTCGTGGGCCTTTCACCTATTCAGGCAGGTAGGCTATGACGTCAGACTTTTTTTTTTTTCTTTCTTTTTTTTTTTTTTTTTAATCAAACGGGCTTTTTAGGCCTCGAGAGAAGTTTTGGGCCAAATTCTTGTGTAATGATTATTTTTCAACGCAACAATGAAACTTCTATTTCCAAAGCTAAATTAGCATAATATAAGCTACATTGATGCAGCTAATGGATTATGCAAATAGGCGAAGGCTTCTTGAAAAACCCGAGGCCCTCTTTAGCAGAGGGCTTAGGTCATGTGAAAGGCACACTTAATGGGTTCAGAGGTCGTGACAGCTGGTATTTAGAAGTTCAGTGGCAGCAGATTTGTAATTAGCCTCGAACAAATACCAAAAAAAAAAAAAAAAAACAAAAAAAAAACGGCCCAGAGCCGAGATCAAGAAGTTGTAACTGACAGAGGAGACGTGTTCTTCGCAGGTTAAAGCAGCTCCTCGGACGGAAATTAGCGTTTAGGACTGGGCTTTTTTCACAGTGTCTGTGTGTTTACTTATGAAAGAACCATGTGTGATACTTCATATGCAAACTCGTAGGAGTAACAAAAACAATGAAAAAAAAAATAATCAGTCACCTACCACATTCCCACGTGAGTGGAAAGCACTGTATACAAGCCCAGGACTGTTGGGCCTACACTGCCTTGGAAAAAAAAACCCACATGCAAACAACCCCACAGTAGATCTACGGGAACAGAGCCATTGTTTTCACCTCCAGTACAGAAGTGAAAATGTCATGGAGGAGCTCCACAGAGCAGCAGAAGTTTGTTGACCTACTTTCAAATGCACGCATCAATGTCTCGTACAGCCTGCCCGCATACATTTTAAATAATGGGAATTAATAGATGTGCCACTGTTAATGTCTGATCTCTAAACCGTTTAATTGTTTGACTTTTAATCTGCAGTGAAGAGATGTTTCCAATAATAATAATAAAAAAAATGGAATTCATGATTTTAAATTTGCCTTTTTAAAAAATGTTTTTAATACTATATAGGTTTTCAGTCATGTGTGACGGTATTCAACTATCATTGACGACGAGCAATGATTTTGGATTTTGGATTGTTGAAAGAATACTAAATTATATTTAATATTTTCTAATTAATTGGTCTCATTATTATATTTTTCCTGTCCCTAAAATAATGAATAGAACATAATATGTAATCAATATAATTAATAAATATAAAAATGTATAAATAACATGCATTATTATTATTATTTTTGTTATTATTTATAAAAGTATGAAAAAGACACTCATAACATTTCATTAAAAAAACTAAATTTCATACTACTGTATGTCTCTGTTCTTATCGTTTTATTTTAACAATAGTTCTTATGTCTTTTAAGTCTGCAGTAATTACAATATAATTCAGCGTAATGAACAACTTCTAACTGCATTCTTACAACACAGAAATATGGTCCCAGCTGTGGGAGTTAATGGGATTCTACAGGCAGCGATGTGCTGAATGACTGAGTGCAATATATCCCTTCTCTCCATGCATTTGCATGGCGCACTGATCCATCTTCATGTCAGCTCGGAGGTTACTCAGGGTTCACGCGCTAGCTTGTTTCTCTCCTCCACACTCAATAAATAAATCTCTGCAGCTTTCTGTTTACCGCCTGAATATAAATTTGTTTGCAGTCGATCGAAGACCTGTGCGGAGGTATTAGAAATTGTATTTCTGTAATGGCTTTCAGCAGAGGGAGGGAGGGGCGGGGGGGGTGGGTTGGGAGGGGAGGCGGGGAGAGGGGTTGCAGAGAGGGGAAAGGAAGGAGACGAAGAAGAAGAGGAAAAAACAGGTGTGAGCAATCTCTGCTTTCTCGTATGCAAACGAATTAAAAAAATGAAGCAGTCTCAGCCTATTACAGCCCTTGGACGCATTCAAATTACATTTAAAACCAAGTAACCTTTTTATCTTGTAGGACAAGAACAGCAAATCTGTGTTTGTTCCTAGAAGTGCCATATGTTTGATTAGCATATTTGAAGTGTTGTTCCACATCACTGCCCAGCTACCTTTTATGCAGCAGAAGTTATATGATCACATTTAGCACAAAAACAAAACAAAAAAAAAACAAGTGAGGCTCTTTCCTCTGGACAGCTTGTATCCCCTAAACCACTTTTTTTTTTTTTTGCATGAGATGGCCTCAGAAATAAGAAAGAGAATAATCTCACAATTTAGGTGAAATGGGTTCCACAAACACAATTCTGAATTTTATATCCCTCAAACCAAATCCTGCTCCTCATTTACACGCACACCACAGATTTGAATATCTTCCCTCAAAGCTCAAAAGCATCCTCTCAAAACTCTGTGCAGGCTTTTTCTCCATCATGATCACTATTGTGTCTATTGTTTTGACTGGAGGTGAGGTAAACATGGCAGCACTTGGGTGGCTGCTGTCAGGAGGCAGGAGGAGGGAGATAATATTGACTGATGCTAATTTGTTTTGCGTCCATGCTCTGATGTGTGTCAATAGGCAGTCGAGGCCCTGGGATCAGCTCGGGCCGTGCTCGGATTACCATCCACGGTTTGAATTGAACCCTCATCCTCCTGTATGTCCCGCTGACATGATGCTACGGCGGTCGCTGTTGACACCCAGACCCTCGTCTAGACCCCTCTCCAACACCGTCAGGCCTCATTATGTGTCGGCTCTTGACCCTCACAAGACTGGGGAATTAACCAGCACTGACAGACGACTGTCACCACCAGCCAGAGAGGTCACTGCCTTTAATGCAGTTCCAAGAGGGGAAGGTGACAGCCATCTATGCCATGTTTATGGAGCTCAGGCTCATCAATGTGGCATTGTGATAGAGCTGTAATACAGTGGAGGGACAAAGGAATAAAGCAATAGGGGGGAAAAAAAGAGGAATAGAGAGAAGGGGTCAGAACAGGGCTGGAGGAGAAGCAGAAACAGATATTCAAGTGTGGCACATTGACCGGTTGAAAGATGGCTATCTATGTGATTGATAGAGCATGTCAGTGTTTTTCAAATATTGACATTTTTGAAAAATAGTGATATCAGAAGTAAGATTTAGCTCAGGGTCTACCCAGCCCACACACAATCCAGGGAATACTACTTGAAAACAAAACAAAAAAATCCATCCACTCACAGTGTGAAATTCCAATAATTGTCCTTGCTTTATTGTTGAATGGTATGAAATCTGTCACAGTACATGAACCGTAATCATAAATCCAATGCAACTACTGTGCAAATGGCCAGGGACATTACAGATAAGTGCATTCTGCACAAGCTCAACAGTGTGACAATGAAGCAATACCTTGCTAATACGAGGACTTTTCAACAATAGCCTGTAGTATGTACCGCAGCGCTTCACAGCTCCAGCGAGCCAAGAGGCTTCGAGTCGGCAGAATCCCAAACATCATGACAACAAGCCATCAGTCATCTTCCCCCCAAGCTGCTGTGCACACTTGTGTGTTTCCGGAGTTCTTACTGTGGGAAATGAGCAGGGTTAAACATGAAACAGGAGGAAATGTTCATCATTGCAGCACACTCTGTAATATTCTCCCTCTTACAGCATTGTTTTCGCTGCGGGGAAAGAGAGGGAGTGTTTTTTTAACATTCTTTTTTTTTTTAGTTGCTTAAACATCCCCTGCTTGTTCACAATGTAGATCAGTAATCTACTGTGCATGCTAATCATGGTTAATAGCAAAATGCTGATAGAAAAATGACACCACATTAATAAAGCACTAATCTTCCTTTGAGGTTCAGGAGGGATTATTCCTGCAGTTAAAAAAGGAAAAATGTCAATCTTGGAAATGTTGGAAAAGTTAAAATGTTAAATAAATAAGGTATCGGATATTAACAATATCCAATATTAGTTTGTCTTTTATTTCCCATTAAGTAGCTTTACCACAGCTAAACTCATTTTATTTCTCACTGTCTGCTGTAATATATACTGTATATATTATCTGTGTCAGCTTGTTCCTGCTCTTAATTTATGCTGTGTGATGAGTGAAATATTCAAGTCCATGATTTTTTACAGCTGCACTGTTCCATCAAATGAAAATTTGCTAGATGCTCTGTGTATCGTTTAAACAAATCTCCTCAAAAATCAGACTGAAAGATTTGGTATCTTTAGAAACTTTGTGTCCTCCAGTGGAATTTAAAATAAAGTTATCTGTCTTAGACCAAGGTTTAGCTGCACAGCATGACTTTGTAATGAGTGGACCACTGTTGGATACTAACAGAGAGATGACACTGGTGTAAAATTACTGCTTCAGAGATATTTAGTTTTAGCAACTGAGGTCAGAAGTAATAAAAGAAAAAGGTCAGTCTGGTTTTAACCCTTCTGTTTTATTGAAACTGTTTATTTCCTGCACGTGTTAAAAAAAAAAAAAACAATATTTGCAAAACTATTTTTTTTTCTCTTTAAGGACTCAGTTTCCAGTGGTGACAAAATAGGGAAATTACCATTAATGTTATTACACCAAAAAAGGAAATATTTCATGTACAGTCTATGTATGAACAGATAATACACTCAGCTGCCAGTTTATTAGCTAAAACTAATGCAATCTAATACACAGTTGAGCAATAAATCAGACTTTCATGAAGTTTATATATGTTCAGTTTTTGCTGAAACTGTTTTAGAGAGTTGTTGATTCAACTTAATGGTTATTTTGGAGGCTGCAGTTTGTGGTGCTGATGAACTGTAATGTAAAGGTGTTTTTAATACTCTGTCCATCGTCTTTCATACAAACTGCAGTCAGACAGTTTTAGACTGTATTAATCTCAGTGTGCCTAATAAACTGGAAAGTAGTAAGTGTAGTAAGTGTAGTGCACATTTCTTTTGTCTGCTGAAAGGTCATTCTCAGACAGAGACGTATACTGTATGTAATCCTACATACTGACTGAATCTTATGTTCTGGGTCTTATATGGTTGTAGAGCAGCAAACCAGAAATGAATAAGGTTAGACTGAAGCAGTCTTTTGTGCACCAGTCAATCCTAAAATTAAATACAGCTTTTAAGCTCAGATCAAATGTATACTGAAGGGATTTTGTAACTGTAATGTTAAGTGTATATATTGTTGTTTGCTCTTCCTAATTTATGTTTTCTATGTGATATGAATGGAGCTGCTGTGATGCAAGAAAAAATTTCAGACTTGCCTGACAAGAAATATTATCATCATCTTCAGATAAAAAATGACTTATTTTTGAGGGTTACTGCAGCATAATAAGTCCTGTTAACACCAATCATAGACATAGAGACTATGAAAATCAGCTGTATGTAACCATGTTTTGCAGCTGTAGTCCCTTAGAACCTGAACATAATGAATTTCTGTATCATCTGAAACATCATTGGTTTAAATCATGTTTATAAGGAATATTAAATCATTAAATATCAAGCAGATAAAACAATGTTAAGTATATTTCTTGAGCTGTTAAAGCAGCTCAGCGGTCTCCAGGACCCCAAACAGAGTGTTAGCATTTGATGTTCACATACACTGAAAAATTCGAACAAATATTAACATGCTGCCATTGTTCTTTGTTGCCATGCAAAGTTTTTTTCCACACAGCTTTTTCAATCAAAAGAAAGTGTGCATCGATTCGATTCAGTTTGATAAAGCCATTGGGTGTTAAATAATTCTTGAGTGCTCGATAACGGTCAACATGTGACATTTAGCAGGGCGACTGTTGTGATTACAAGTTCATTCATTTAACCGGTGCTCTTCAGAGGGAGACGTGAGCTCCAGCAGGTGACTCCCTCACCGTACTGCTCACCACGGCTGAGACACTTTCATCACCAACTTACCTTTTTTATTGTCACCGATCATCCTTAACTGGGAAGCATTTAAAATGTCATTGATCTTGATAATGCCGTGCTGTAATATGACAGTAACAGTTGTATGAGATTCAGGAAGTCAAATTTCCAAGATTGATGAGTCGTAGCAGTTGAGTTATAATCCATCCACCTGAGTGATGCTCGGGCTCTGTTCCACATGAAGGAGCAGACAAATAAATAAAACCCATAAAGGTGACAGAGGAAATTGATACTTAACAATCATCTTGAGCAACAAGCACCTGGAGAGACTGGTGGGCAGCAGTTACTACTGTGGAGGGAAAAGGCTGAGAAGGTTAATAGGTCATAAAAAGAACAAAACCTCCTGAAGGCCAGGCATAAAAGTTTAGGGTTTTACTCAACAATGGACCAAAGTATTGCATGTAACAGTCACTTCTGGGTAGGTTTTACTTCTGTGACTTTTTCATGATACAAATCAGTCAATTTTCAAACATAATCATTTTAAAGGAAAATTGGAAAATTGTCCCAGAGTTGATCATAATCTTTAATATCATGTTCATCCCAGTTATTTTGTTAGAGAAGCCTTTTGCAACCATAACAACATATCAACACAGGCAGTGTCCACGCCCCAAAAACCAGAAACATTTGAAGTATTAACAGTAGCAATTAACCTATTTAATGTTAAGTCTGTGGTGTAGCACATAGCACAGCAGCCACTATTGCTGTCAACAACTTGGGCAGGCCAGGATCAGTAGGTTGTGGTAAGTATTAATATTTTTATCTTTTGTCACGCTTTAGTTTCTTGCTGAGGCGCACTAAGTGTGGTGGAGGCAGGTCTGAGCTCCAGTCCATCAAAATCAGCACACTATGATTTATTCACCAACAACATTTTCAGCAAACTTTACCTCTTCAGGGTGGAGTCTTAGATTTATTTTTATTTTTTCTTGGTTTCCTTTTATACATACTGAGATTAGAGCTTTTAACCCTGGAGAATAGTTGTGTGTTATTTATTTTGACTTTGATTTCATGCAAAACCACTGGGTTGTGTTTTTGAGTACATTTGAGTACATTGAGTACATTTTGTATTTTTTCTCTGTATATACATTAGTGTTTTCAGTCAAATGTATATTTTTACATCCTATATCGTTGTGCAAGTATGTTATGTCAGAATAGAATCCTCATTTGCTTTTTCTTGTGATCTGAGTTTATAAGTGAACTATGAACAGAAATGAATCTATAAGATGGTTTGTTATACTTTCAAAGTGGAATTTGATTGTAATGTAATCAATTGTGAATAAAGAAAGGATAAAGATGGTTTTGTGCTTTTGGAGTGAGTTTATCCCAGTTTATAAAAGCTGTGGCATTAATTAGTTGTTTAAATAAGTGCATGTATGGATGGTGGTGTAAGATATAAAAACAAAAACAGTAGATGCAGACCAAAGCCAAACAAAACCCCCATGGCAATGTATAATCTGTGATGGGGTTTAGGGGATTTGTGGGGGACTCAGCCTCAGATTTGTCTCTCCCACCAATCATAAAATGAACAGACATATGCTCTAGTAAAAGCAGGGGCTGTCACATAGACATTTATTATTATTATCATCATTTATATTCTCTGATGGTGATCCCCATATAATGAATGGAATTACCACTACATAACATAAGACTTCAGTAGACACCAGCAGCTTACTGTGATGGTAATATGACAAGCTTCAGGCTTTACATTGAATGCAGGGGCAAATGTTTTTGGAAGATACTTAAAGCAGCACGTCTTTGTTAAGCATGCAGCAGTTTTGTTTTCACGGCAGCTTAAGAAAAGTCTTGATGCACGGAGCATTTTTCAAGTCTAACCCCAAAATCAGTTTCACAACAGCTGCAAATGGGACAGTGGAACATCAGTCACTGTAAAGGACATAACACAAAAATTCAGAAATTAATGATGGACCGTAACCAAAGCTGGTTTCATGGCACCACGGCTGGCGTCATTTATCACTTCAAAGATCCACTTAATGCATCGCTCAAGTCTGATCAAAGCAGAGAATTAAAAAGAAAAGAAAAAGAAAACATGTAAGGATTTTGGGCTTTGGCTTTCCCTCTCGAAGAACAGATGTCATCAAGCAACTAAAAAGGAAATAATGACATTAGTTGCTAACTAGGAGAAACCCAGTGTGAGGACAACTGGCTAACTTAATGTTGAAATGGAAGTCGACTGTTCCCCCTTGCAGTGGGGCCCTTTGGGGAGGGGCGGTGCGGGGGCTTTCCTTGACCTCTGGGGATCCCCCCTTGACCCCATCCACAGAATTACTGCACTCCAGTGTTTGGATCCTCCTGGCTGTTAGTGTGTAGGATGGAGAATGTGGTGAGGAACCAGAGAGGTAAAGGTCCTATTGAGCCTCGGCACCATTAACACCATAAATCACCCGGCGTACGCAAGAATCTCAGGAATCCAACACTGTCTGCTTCTTCTTCCTCGCAATCCCTCCCTCTTTCTGTCTCTTTTCGAGCGAACATATTTGTAGGGGAGAACTTTTTCTTGCTCTCTCGCTTGCCCTTTATTACTTCTCCCTTAAATTACCCCAGCTGTCACCACCTCTCTGATACAGATGTGGTGTAGGCCTTACTTTATTTAACATTTCCACAGAGTTATGGCAGCCCGTATAGCTCCCCTGACACTTCCTGAGACCTGCTGCAAATGGTGTCAAATATTTACCAAATGACAGCTGATCCAGAGACTGATTAGGTAATGAGTTAGGAGCAGGAAGTCATTCTATCCAGGACCACTAGGGGATCAGGTTCCTCGGTGCCTCCCTCATTTCAAAGCTGTCAGTAGTTCTCTGTGACAACTCATTTACAGTAAGGCCACTGATATAAAACTGTCAGCATGTCCAAAACTTTGTTTAGAATATTGATACTGCGGCTCACATTATCAAGTGTAAGAGGTTTTGCTCCTTCATCATGAAAGCTGCTGTCTATCTTTGACGTGTAAAACTGTTGAGACCCAGGAGAAGCTGTGACCCACTTCTGTCAAATAAATGCATAATGCCCCATGTGCGTAATTTAGCTCGGCAAGTCGAAATTTTTAACTTAAAAAAAAGGAAAGGAAAATAGGATAATAAGATTTCCACACAGTTTACATTTGAGAATCCACACGTTATAATGCCACAGAGGACGCTAGTAAAAAAATCACACAAAGTCTCCTCATTGTTCTTAAAGATAATATGTTGTCATTAGTGATTGAACCTCATTGGCCTGTTGTGGCCTATGGGCTGCTGGAAGGGCTTCTAAGCTACACAGCTAACATGCCCCCTGAGAAGTAGGCCAGCCCCAACTTGCAGCACTACAATTTGGCTATTGAAAAGGCAAGGGTTGGGAAGGAGGAGGCAAGAGATCTTGTCATGGTGCCCAGTGGGTTCAGAGCTTGTGGTTGGAGTGCTGGAAAGACTGCCTTGTCTCTGTGATTAATGGCGGGGAACTCGGAGGCAGGAGGGAGAGGAAAGGCTTATGTGGCAAGACTGTGCAACTTGAATGCACAATACTGTAGAGTTTTCAATGAATCTAAAGCATGCCTTAATTTGATTACAGAATCTTTCTCATTTTTTCCATTTGGGATCTAATCCAGGAATCTTTAATCATGAAATACTGCTGGAAAAAAAGAGTAATTCTAATCAGCAATGAATAGGGTAAACACTGCGCAAGAGCTACAGTTTTCCCAAATGCATTTATTATGCATGTACAGTATATGACATCTCAATTAATCAAGAACAGTATCAAAGACTTGCCGTATCCTTTTAATGGCGTTAACAAAAATATAACATCATTCAATATGAACATTATTCTGCCCATTTCACAGTTAAAACATTTTACACAAATGACCTGCTATTTACAGTACATGATGAAAAAGGAGGCCTAATGTGACACTTACAAAATATGACAACCACTTAGCTATTATCTGCCAAAAGAGGGAAATAGAGAACTCACTCCTAGTATGGTTCCCACATGCATTAAACATGCAACAACAATATAAATGTAACAGCCACAAAAATACAGCAAAAAACATGTGATTATTAATTGCTCAAATGTCTTGTGCATGCCGTGTATGTACAATGTGAGCAGCAAGTTTGAAGACTTGCAGTCTTCAGTCACCCTGCATGAGAAACACAAACAATATCACTGTAGCTCTCCTTTAATTAAGATATGTTCATATAGTTTAATTAAAATGCTTCCTGGATGGCGAAAGTGTGTGTTGAGCGGTGGGGGTGGGGGGGTTTCAGCCCTGGGATGCTAATCAGACGTCCTCCGGTCTTTCATAAGTAAGTGAAAGTGGATGTATCATTGAGATTTTGATGAGCACAGGAGGGACGGCCATTATGGGACCCTAGGGCCAGTTTGAAATACCAGCATGGTGATGACTATCTACACCCGTACAGGAGGGCTGCAGACCATTTGCAACAGATGGAGGTATGTGACTCAGATGGGGCAGGTCTGCAGGGTGAACATACTGACCACTGCTGCTGTCACTGTGCGAGCCAAAGATGGGGGATGACACGGAAACATAATCCATGAAGTGCGGGTCTGAGGAGGAGGAAGTTCTAACAACACAAGCATCCGGGAACCTCATGTGGTCCGTGCACGAGCTCGAGTTGGACGTGGGGTTGCAAGGAGGACATTGGGACGCACCTACCACCTTTCTGTACTTGTGCTCCTTCTTGTACCTCATCCTGCGGTTCTGAAACCAGATCTTGACCTGACGGTCGGTGAGCTGCAGCCCGGCGGCTATCTCCAGCCTCCGAGGGCGACGCAGGTAGGGGCTGAAGTGGAACTCCTTCTCCAGCTCCAGCAGTTGGCTGTTGGTGAAGGCCGTCCTCCCCCTCCTCGCCCCAGCCTTTCCCCTGCGAGGCAGACCAGCCGCCACACGACCGCTGACTAATGCGTGAGGAAGCACATAAAGAAGAGAGGGTGATAAAAGCAACTGCCACATGTCTAACAACTCTATCCTGAAATGTATAACCTCCACATGGAGGCCCCGTGTTAATCCTCAGCCAATCAACCTGAGACCAAGTGTAGGGCCCTCAGCTCTTCCTGTGCATTCAGTCATGCTTGAGACACTATTACAAGACTGGCTGTCTACTGTGTCATGTGTTCAGGGGAAAGTTACCTCCCGAAGAAACAGTCTGGGGGAAACATCTGACGCCACTACGGCTGCCTGACAGGCCACATTAATCACAGCTACACACGGAAGCAGACCTGTCAAATCCCCATCTCAGTCACTTAAAAGGTACCTTGGGACCACCACTGAAAATAACCACCATTAGAGATTCCATTTGACATGTATATCAGTGATACCAGGGCCCTGTTGATAACAACATAACATACAGGGGTTAATGGATACTTAATAAGGCCTACAGTGACCTTAGAGAGTAAACTGCACTCCTTAACCAGAGTGGGAGACTGTAGCTTCCTGTTATAGGCCTGTTTGTAGCATCTAGAAACTGATGTTGATTTATTATTGTGAAAAATAAGAAGCATTATTGGTGAACAATGAAAAAATGTATTTTGTTTTAATATATATTTCATAATTATTTCCCATTCCTCTGTCTTTTTTCCCCCTTGTTTACAATGTGACTTTACCTTCAGAATAAACTTACTTTAGTTTACTCACTTACTTATCGGGACATTTATTAGAATTGATTTACTGATTGAATTTATTTAATGACTCTGTTTAGAAACAACAGAGTATAGAGTGGTTATATTTGCTTACAAAGAAACTGAAAAGAAAACCCTCTGTTGCAAAAAGTGAGGCGTACAAGAGGTTTTTGTTCAGTCGTCTCTGTTTTCAACGTTACTTTGCCTGCAGGAGTGGAAAAACAAACAGCTATGAGCGTGACACAGACATTTGTTTAACTGTGCTGCACCATTAGCACTCGTTCATGCACTAATTTGACCTAACAGAGGAGAAAGAGCCTTCACATTTGATGAATACTTCAGTGCATTAAAAATGACACAGGTGACACATTTAACATCTTATTGACCAGTTAGACTTTTGGTCTGTTTGTAAATGTTATATCATCGGTGTCTTCATGGAACAAAAAGTTATCATCACTGAGGTCAGATATCAGTGTTTGAGTTATACATTCAAAGCACAAATGAGGAACGTACTCATTGCATATGGCTTTAAGGACTCACTACATCAGCCAACAACTGGTACAGCTTTATAATGTAAAATATACTTAGCCTGTAATAAATAAAACCAGAGTTACCAGATTGTTCGGAGTCAGTTGTCCGTGGATTCATCCAGGGAAAAATTACTCCAGAGTGGCAGATGGTGAGTAGACTACAGCTCCTGCTCTTGATGTCCAGCCTGCCCTTGGCATGGCAGTGAACCAGAGGCTCCAGTGGGCTCTGAAACTGTTCATCTGGGTTCAACCTGGAACTGACATGTGCAGAGGAGGTCATGTTTTGCTGATTAAGTTCTGCTTCTTGGCCTCCTCCTCCTCCGCCTCTGCCACCACCACCACTTCCTCCTCCTCCTCCATTGTATCCCGCGTTTAGTTTTGGCACTTGTCCAGAGCTCATAGCAAAACTGTTGCCATGCAGCTGCAGTGGGAGGGCAGACTGTTGGGGGTCCATGGACCCAGCTCATCAAACTGTCTCAAATAAAAACCAGGAATCCCCTCAACAGCAGTAAACGCCTAGGACTTCTGTCTGTCTAATATCCGATCACAATTAACCTGACTGCATAAAGGCATGCAGGGAAGAGCACTTGGAGTAACCATGTGGAATATTTGAGTAATATTTACCAGAAGGGTGCCGTAGTCACGTGTGGCCGTCCTCCAATGACCGAGCTCTGGAGTTGCAAAGTAATCCACTGGCAACTTGGGGCGCCCGAAGAAGCCTCTGCGATATTTCTTCAGACAACATTTCTATGAGCAGCCTGCGTGTCCTTACCTAGGGATAAAAAAAAAAAAAAAAATCATATAATGGAATATGAATATAGACGCCAACAACTGTGTAATCAGTGTGAGAGAGAAAGAGGGAGATGTGTTTATACGAAGAGAGGGGGGAAATGGCAGGGAGAGGAGGAGGGAGGGGGGGACAGGCAGAGATTACATGTGTGGTGAGGAGCGTCTCGTTAGAAAGTGCGTGTTAATTTCTTGTAATATTGTAAATCTTTTGACAGGAGGTGTTGAATAGAGGGAACCGCCGTTTGCAGCTGCACATCCAGTGATTTTTGGTGGTAGGTTTTTGTTTTGTTTTGTTTTGTTTTAACAAATGCAACGCGAGGAGCTGCTCCTACAGAAGGCTATGTCTCTGAGCTGGAGTAATATACTGGATAATAACGTGCTATCGACCACAACGCATTATTCTGTTGAAGCTTTAGTTGTAAAAGGCTAAATAAATAAATGATAATAACTTACGTTCCCGGATATTTTTTTAATCCAGTTTAACATAATTATAAATAATAACAGTTATTCCCGTATTCATGGTGTGAGCTACCATGTTGACACTCTGCTGTAAAGCTGCTTTTTGCCGGTAAAAGAAAACATTCCGATTATTTTGGGGGGTAATTGAACGGCCCATCATAAATCGGCGGGCTTTCCTTTAAATAACAACATATGCTTATAACTGTCGGAGTGAAAGTGTAGCTTTGGTTTAATAGGATTCACTGGGAGTGGTCAGACAAAGGCTTGACAGTCATTGCCACACAAAGACAAAGGAGGCAATCATTAGAGATTTTTTTTTCTATAGGACAATTCAACGCATTTGCATTAATCAGGCATCACTGTACAGTATCAAGTGTTCCTGTCTGTGGCTCTGTGAGGCAACAGTCAAACACTGGACCTTTTTTTATGGTAAACATCATCCCGCTTGCTGCTTGGTTGGATGGACAAAGACTATAGGGGGAGATGTTCAGTGTAGAGCTCTAATGTCTTTGCAGGTACAATTCAGAGCAGCAAACAAGACAGCAGGAACTTCAGGAAATATGGCCATGAAGGTGCAAAGCATTTAAGTAAAATATGAATTCTCCAACTTCATTTAAAACCCCCATAATAAATATTTTTTGGGGGAAATTATTTGGTATAAAAGCTGCATCAAGTGTGGCCTAACTGAGTTAACACCGGTGGAAAAAAAAACTCATAAAACATGATTGCTTAATTGCAGCAACACACTAATGTATGCAAAGTGGATAAATAACTAGAATAATGAAGCTAACACAAAATTTTTAAAATAGTGCAGCCAAAAGCAGGAGAAGGTTCTGCAGGATATAATGTTAGCATACTCTGCGCTGTGCAGTATCAATCATAGTAGAACCAGGCTTTAGATATAAGTTCCTTCTGGTGTTTCACTACAACAAAGCTGTCGAGAAAACCCTCTTTAAATGTCTCTCAGAGGTGATGGATTATGCACTCAGGGTTGCATAGCTTGGAAGGAGAGGAGCCTTCCCCCTTTTCCGTTTCACCCCTGCTGCTGCCACCGTCACTGAGGTTTTTACCTGAACCCTCCTGAGAGGAGTCATGTCCTTGGATTTTCTTTTCCTTTTTTCCCCCCAAATACATAAATTATTCTAGTTTTGAACACTTTCTTGATAAGAGCTAGACATAATAGAGTTATAATCAGAGTACATGGCTTATTGGTGACCCCAGTCAGCATTAAAATGTCTTGATTTTATTGTAATTATTGATTAAAATGTAATTTTAATCAGGCAGTGAAAACGAGGTCATGACTGTGGCCTGGTTTAATCTGTCCAGACGGTCCATTAAAATGGTAGTTAAGCGTTAAATATATAAATAATACAGTCAGAGACAGAGACAGAGTATATACAGAGCAAAATCTATTATTATTATTATTGTTGTTGTTGTTGTTGTTGTTGTTATTGTTGTTGTTGTTGTTATTATTATTATTATCATTATTATACAAACAGGTGGATTGGGCAGTAAACATCAGGACTGACTGAAATGGGGGAAAGTAATTAAATTCGTTCTGTTTTCCTTACCTCACACCCTTGAACACACTCTCTGGATTGGAGATAGAATCTATGATATACTGGCTCAGCAAGACCATAATTTAGCTCCTCCGCGCCTCCACCACAATTCTCCGTGAACTCTGTTTGAACCGCCTCAGTGGCAATAAATCATTTTTCTCTCTCACACAAAAGCGCGCCGGTCGCTCTGGGTGTCAACCCTTTTACAATTCCTCCTTACCTTCTGCGCGCTCTCTCGCCTGCTGACACAAACAACCAAGGAAATTGTCGATAAACTTTTATTTTTCATACCAATAACTTACAAAGGGAACGGTGTACGGGAGTTGGGCGGGGGGTGGGGGTGGGGGGGTCTGCAAATGCGCACAAGCGCGAGAAATCTAGAGATTGCAACACACTTCTTATATTTTTTTTTATTTTCTTTTTCTAAAAATATATATATATTCCTCTCAGTTAAAAAAAACATAATTGGTTTTCAGAGCTCAACGAAAACACGGATCAGTTAATGTATTTCCAGGGGACAGAGCTGAGCAGATAAGGGGAGACTGAGAGAGAGAGCTGGGGAGAAGACGTTAATGGGCAGAGGATGCTGTCGGTTAAAACGGTGCATACAAATGGCGCTGTCTTGGCAGAGCAAGGAGAAGATTTATGGGCCCGGTGCCCTATATTGCTGTAAACAATGCAGAGTGAAATGAAAGGACTAGAGTTTGCAGACTGCACTTCATAAGTGAGGAAAAGACACACATTGTCAATTTCCCCAAACAAGTCCTGACTTTTGCATAAGCATGTGCATTAACATAGAGTATTAATTTGGGCCTGCTGTGTACCACAGCCCACTGTAAATCCCGGCCTGTCTATGGGGGGGAGTGCATGGGAGCATAAATCCTGGAGCCCTGAGCCAATGAAGTGCCATCTCAAAGTCTGAAATTTAGGTATAAATTTTTATTTTTTCGACTCAGGAGACATATATTTTTCAGGCTGTCTACAGACTCAGAGTAAAATAATGCTGCAGCAGAAAAACAGATATTTTTCCAGTTAAATCTGATGTATGAGATGGAAAAGAGGTGTTGACATGTTAACTATTCAAAACCTCATTTTGTTTTTTCTCAGCTGATAAAAATAAAGATACAGGCCTGTTTTACTACAGACATTACTGATGTAACCAAACTTTTAACAGAGCCAGAAAATATTAATATCATAGATTTATGGCTGTGATTGTATTAATAACAGGTTTCAATTCAGTGTTTTAAATGAGTGGTGAGCCCTTTGTTTTTTATACAACTGACATTCATTCAGCTTTTCAATCTGATGTGAGGACATGTATTAAAACAGCTCCTGACGCTGCAGCAGCTGCTCTGCTCAGTGCATCAAAGTACAAAATAACTGTGGCTACGAAACGCAACTGGTGGCCACACAGACACACACACACACACACCGGAGAATCATTTTCAGGGAACAAATCAAATGAAAAGCGCATTTTCACTTAACCCTATACATAATTGCGGATCTATAGTCTCAGCAGCACATATTCAGATCACTTTTTTTTCCCCCGCTAATGAAAAGTGAATAATATGATCATAACTCAATCTAGTGACTGTCTTGGCCCCCGGTGACACCTTGAACGGGAGGAAAATGACTGTAATTTCGAAGGTCCTCAACGATGCAGCAAATAGGCTAATGAAATATTCTCACCGAGGCGTTATGATGACATAAAGTGTTACTGGCAAGTTTACCCAGGCCATCATTTCCTGTGTGATATGGTGTTAAGGTCTACAGTGGGATGTCAAGAGTGTTGATCCAAGCTGCTTTGCCCCCCCCCCCCCCATTGCATGAAACGTTTGCCAGCACTTGACGGTAAATCATTTTTTAACATGTCTGATGGAGTTTTAAAGTCTAGTTTTATGTAAATTCATTTAACACAAACACACAGATACACACACACACACACACACACACACACAGACACAGGCGCAGGCACAGGAACACACACACACACAAAAAGAAAAGACATGGTGCATCTGCTCCCTAGAGTGAACGGATGGGAGAGAGATTTACGGAT
Source organism: Lates calcarifer (assembly GCF_001640805.2). Lineage (NCBI taxonomy): Eukaryota > Metazoa > Chordata > Actinopteri > Centropomidae > Lates > Lates calcarifer. Next base: position 14,016,654 of record NC_066838.1, on the reverse strand, counting down.
TTATGACACACCCACTGCTGGTGAGAGGGAGAGAGAGAGAGAGAGAGAGAGAGACTCTGTCCCTGGAAAATAGCAGCGTGACCCCTGTTTCAACTCTCAGCCTTTATGCAGCTGCCATGGCTGCCGTTTAAACACACTACACCATAACAATACACTGGCCCTGGACCTTTCATTACAAACCAAAGTGGTTGAAGAAGACACTCACCTGAGACGAGTGGAAAAACATTTGTACTTAACCCCGATGGTAAGACAATAAAAAGAGGGAGGTACAGGCTAATAAACCAACGCCACCACCAGAACAGCTGATCATTTCTGTTTCGTATTTGCTCAAACATTTCGACGGCTGTTTGTGTAAAGTTTTTATATCTTCCAAGAGAGAGAGAGAGAGAGCTAGAGAGAGAGAGAGTCCTCGCCCGAGGTGCTCATAAATCACGGGGAGCCTGCAGCGGTGCAATGTGAGCTGAAAATCATGTGTGATTCAACAGTCTCAAAGTCAGAGAAGAAACCAGTTAGAGCTGAGTAAGTGCTGAGGAATTTAAACACTGAACTTCACACACATAAAGAATACAAGATATTCTCCGCAAAGGTGGTGGGGTTAACAACAACTGACCTACCGCCTCTCAGAGTTATTCTACACATTCAGCATAGAGCGATGAGCAGCTTAGAACTAAACAGCTGGATGAAAATTACAATCCAAAGAGTCTATTTTAAATGTGATCCTCATTCATTTAAAAAAATGAAGCTGTTAGTCGTGAATATTATGTTTGTTTTTTTCATTCATGTTGGTCCTCTGACAGGTAAGACTATATCACTTTAAAGTTTATAGATTGAAAAAAATATCTACGTGCTTAGATCACGCGAGAACAGGAAAGTAAACGTATAAAGTATACAATGTGCGCTTCTATCGTTAAATACTACGGTGATAAATATCTGTGTAAATATTTAGAGAAGTTTCCGCTGTGTGAAGAAGTCTGCACGAGATTAGACTGATTTATGACTGACAGAACGACGTGAGCTTTTGTTTAAATGATATTTTTTTAACCACACTTTTTGTTTATTCCCCGTAATAAATCCAACAAAGGCCTTAAATGGGCGTGTTAGTTAAATCCCTGGCAAAGCTAAAGTCAACGAAGAGTCATGGAGGAAAATCTTCGCAAATTATGTTTGTTATATTTCTGCTTTACACTAATCTTCAATTACAAGAGTTCAAAAAGAGAGAGAGAGAGAGACGTCCCCTCTTTGTTCGGCGTGTAACTTGAGCCTCACCTGTGACACACACACACACACACACACACCTGAGGAGGATGAGTTATCGCGTACAAATGACAGACACTGAGATTAGTTGTTTGGCTTTCAGTGCCAACTGTTTACCTTGGAGGACGTGCTGTCTAACATGTTTCCATCAGTGCTGAGGATTTGCCTCTGGCCAAACTTGTTGCTTAGTGCATCAAAACAGTAATTTCAAAAAATAATATCAGAATAAATTCAAGGCTGAGCACTGAATAAGGTTTTCCAAATAAGCAGGAAAACAATGACCAGCCAAGCAGCATCTCACAACATCACTCACAATTTGTATTTTTTTATTTTTTGTTCTAATCATTAAGTTTGTGGAGCATCGTGCAGTAAATATTCATTTAGGTTACATGCTGTCTCCTCTGAGGAAAATTTGCATCTGGATAAAAATAAACCTTTTAGGGAGAAAGTGTGGAGTCTCTGTAGAAAGTTTGCAAGTTTTTTTTGTGTGACTACAAACTTAAAGGTCCCTGTCCGTGAACTAATCACAATGACCAGCTGTCCCAGTACTGTCAGGAACACCTAGCTATAATTGGCAGTTTTACTTTTGAACGGAAGTGCTGACCTGAGACCAGCTAGTCTCTTAAGTCTCACAGAAGTCATGTGGCAGCACCAACTATTTTTACTGCCTCCCTTTTTTTGGAGACTTTAGGGGATGCAGCTAAGGCCTGGATTTTTTTTAAGTTATTTATCTTTTTTATTTAGATTTTTTTTTGTTGTTGTTGTATCAGTTGCAAACAGAAAAACTCTCCCCCAGACTGCACAGACTGAGAAAAGCTAATAAAAAGCACACAGAGATTCAGATACATGCACCTCTTGCAGTCACACAGAACACTGCAGTCATGTGTACTTCTGCTGTCCGTGCATTAACTCCACTAAAAGTTACCACAAATCTTGACCGCTCGGTTTCAAATCAAATCGCCAAGATGCTCCAGTTAACGAATGCGCATGTGTGGAAGTCCCTGCAGATGCAAACGAGAGGACTGTCCGAGAGTCCGACACTGTCCTGGGTCACTGTGATAACAAAGGGAAGCAACACATTCAGCGATGTCCCACAAAGAAAGAAGCGGCGGCCAAAGGCGAGGGGGGGCACACACACACCAGCGAGGGCGCGCACAGAAGGTACACGTATAGAGCGTGAGTCAGGTCACAGGGTTGGAGAGGTCGGCCATCCAGACTGAAATGAGCCTAATGGGACAGAAAATGTGTCCTCGAGGTGAACTCGGCCTTCTCCCACCTCGCCCCCAAACTTCAATAAAGTACCTTTTCAGCCTCGCGACATGGAGGCGACAGGGCCTAGAAAGGGACTGGAGGGATGCTGCGACTGTGAGCGAGCACATTAATTTCTCTAATCTGTCCAGCAACATAAAGGCTTCTGGATTCATTTTTCAGGGCCGTCTCACCACCATTCTAGTGCCTTTCCAAAGCCACGTCCAAAAGAGAGAGAGAGAGAGAGAGAGAGAGAGAGAGAGAGAGCAGATTTGAACCGCTTTGGTCCAGTTAAAACGGTTCATGTTAAAGTCCAGTTAAACTCTCACAGCTCAGAGTGATGGTAAAGGATACGGCCTGGTACATGATATTTGATGTAGGATCAAAAAAAAACTGTGCTGTTGTCGGAGTTGTTTTCCAGAACTAAACACAAAGCTCTGTAGTGAAAAGATTGATGATGGAGAATACCTCTTCCTTTTGTGCTCCTTTGCCCCCCACTACGCCAGGCATTTTATAAGGCCTATTCATGTCACAATTTCAATAATCTATCAAATTCTTGCGCGTCTTTGGGTTTAAGTCATGTTTAAACTGAAATCCTTCTGCAAAGATCTGTCCAGGGAAAAAAACAACTTTAAAAATGAATGCATCTGTGTTCGAGAGAGAGAGAAAAATGTTGATACACTTGAGCAGAGAGGTGCTTGTTTGGCTGATATTTTGTCAGATTGTTGCACGAGTCCAGCTGCTCTACAGTCGTAAACAGTCCTGTAGTGTGTTGGGTCCTGCTGCCAGATGAAAAGCGGATGATGGCGTTGCAGAGATGCGTTTAGCGCCGTTTTTTGAATTTTTTTTTTTTTTTTTTTTTTTTTGGGAGGGGGGCATTCTCGCGAGCTGCTGCAAGCTCTGGAGGCATAACTGCCCCACCGGGAAGAGACAGCAGCACGTGAACGTGGCAAAAGTGTTTATACAAGCAAAAAAATAATCAATGAGTTGCACATAGAAGGAAAAAAAAACATCAGCATATAGCTCCTGAGCTATAGAGACAGAGGGCACTGCTACAGAGCCTGGTAACAAAGGTCAGCTATGTTTACTACATCACCATCCTCACTGTGATATTTAACGAAGACCACATGACAAATTCTATTGAATCTATCTGCAATTCACGACTTTATTTTATTTCTTTTTCTTTTTTCTTTTTTCTTACATGTGAAAACTCCAGTCGCATGGCGCAGTGGATTATAGAAAAAGCAGGGCAACTACTAATAGGTTACAAAATGAATAAGAATATTTTTCACAACAATCTATAATCTCTAACACATTGCAAACGTCCTCTAAATTAATCGCATGCAGCTTTTGTGTTCAAGTCGTGGCTCTGGCAGAGGCAGTGCAGTGTGGAGTGGAGTGGAGTGGAGGGCCTCAGTGGCTTGTCTTTAGCGTTAATTGAATGCCCTTCAGACTGATGAGGTTGCACATAATGCACAGCGCAAACTATTTCATTTTCAGATTTTAGAAATAACTTCAGTCCATTATGAGTGAGGCTTTAACACACGTACACGTACACACACACACACACACACACACACTCTCACACACACACACACACACAGGCAGACACACACTGTCTGTACACATTGCTAATTCAAAGACGCCAAAAAATGAGCTGCAGGGTTGATAAACAGTTTGAAAACACAGTGATTCCTGGTTTCCCTCGTGAAATGTTCAAATAGTCACAGACCTGTACACTTTTTAAGGAGAATTCCTCCAAAGAGCCAATGAAAAAAAGAAAAAAAAAGAAAGAAAAGAAAAAGAAAAAACAATAGTTAGACTTCATCTTGCCTAAAATGAAGTTCGACCAAACGTATATAAAACTAGTAGACACTCACTGTTTTATTGACCAATATGATTAGCACAAGAACACTAAACTCCGTTTATTGCATTTCACAATAATCTGCTTTTTAACGGTCTAAACACAACATCAACACCACAAAACTAAATTGTAAATCAAAAATCCTGTTTTCTGAAATACACGAGGTAAATTCACACACTGTTATTATCCTAAACATACAAGTTCAAGATCAATGGTGTGTTTCCAGCTTTTTTATACCAAAAATAACTATTATTATATTGATTTCCTTCCAGTGTTGTTTGAAATAAATAGATTGTGCATTTCACCTTGGGCAGCAGGGCAAAAGAATGGCCCACAATAACATTTTGATAAAATGTATAATTTTTCTACTTTTTTTTTCCTTCATTCAAAACATTTTTAATAAAAAACATCATTTTAATTGAGCTTCAAATAAATTAAACCCTGTGTCACGTAAAAATAATTCATCGGTATTCGCAGTAATCCATGCTATATAACATGCATTTTATATAACTTTGGACTTAAAGGAAACCGCACAAGATAGCTACGAAAACAAAATATATAATTGTTCTATAAATAACCAGTTCTTTTTCTACCCACAGTCGTGTGGTTTGTGGTTTTATAACCTGGTAATATCCTCGCCATGCTGTGCTCCGGTGAGTTCGTCGGGGGCCCCAGTGTTAGTGGCCGAGGCAGCGGCAACAGCGCCGGCTGCTGAGCTTGTGTTGGATCCAGAGGAGGAGGAGGAGGATCTCACTTTGGTGTTCGGGAGCCTGTGATCCTTTTTCCATTTCATCCTGCGGTTTTGAAACCAGATTTTAATCTGTCGCTCGGAGAGAACCAGGGTGTGGGCGATCTCGATACGCCTCCGCCGAGTTAAATATCGGTTATAGTGGAATTCCTTCTCCAATTCTAAGACTTGCTGCCGGGTGTATGCTGTCCTAGACCGCTTGGGCTCCGTCCCATTGTAACCCGAGTTCACTGGAAAGAGGAGAAGTGGAGAGAGAAAGGAAGACAGAGAAGGGAGGAAAGGAGGGGTAAACAAGAATGGCCTCAACTGAGATATGGCTGGAAAGATTTATTGGATATGAATGTTTAGCTGTTTGAGAAATTTAAATGGGAAGTTAAGAACTTCTCAGCGTAATGAGAGGACACTCACATCCAACTATGAGCTAAATTATTAATGCAAGATTACAAAGCTCGATTTTTTTTCTTATTCATTTCTCCCCCTCTCTCTATCGCGCAATACATAACAGCAGAAGCCACATGGTGATACGGCTGCCCTGAGTATACCTCGGCTATAAAATTTATGGTGGGTGTAATTACCAATGCCGAGTCGTAAATCCGCCTCAATTGTGCCATTTCAAAGGCTTCCCTGCTATCGGAACAGGGGCTGGCAACGAGATGGGAGTCAGAGGGACTGATAAAGGGAGGGAAAAAAAGGGAGAGAGGAGCATGAGGAATGCAGGGAACATAAACACACAAGTTGCCTACCAGTGCTGACGTGAATTTTCTTCATCCATGGGTACACCACGGGCTGCTTGGAGGAGGCTGTGCTGTTTGGATGCTCCGGGGTAGCTTGGTTGCAGGCGGAGGTTGCGGCCGGTGGGGTGGCGGGGGACATGGACAACTGTGGGGTTTCACATGAAGCAGGTTGCCCTTTCCCTGTCAGCAGGTGCGCAGAATGGGGTATTCCATGTCCCCTTGGCGTGTCAGGTTCAGGGATGCTTGCACAGTTATACTGGCGCTCTTGGTAGCTCGCCCGCGGAGGATATAACTCCTGGTGGTGATGCTGGTAGCCAGTGTCCCTTGCGCGGCTGTAATATTCTGGACTATGTTCAGGGATGTAGTTATTTTGCGAATATTCCTCGCATGGAGGAAATTTCGGATCAATGTAGTTAGACTCCATCAAATACGAGCTCATGATCATTAATTTCTGGAGTGGAAAATAATTTTTCTAGCTTTGTCGTTTTTCTGCTCCATAAAGCCCTCCTACTTGCGAGCAGCCCTGTAAAGTTACTTTTACCACGTGACCCAATGGCCCAATAGCAGAGTAAGAGGTAGTTCCCGGATAAGGAACCAGAGGTATTTAGCATACCTACAGTCGCCATTGTGGGCACAAATCTCTCTCTCTCTCTTTCTCTCTCTCTCTCCTCCTCTCTCTCCCTCTTCTCTCTCTCCCTCTCTCTCCCTCTCTGGTTGTGTTACCAAGGCAATTGATCTTGGGGACAAAACTAGTAGCTAGTTGCTGACCAAGGAAAAATAAAACAGGCAAAATCCGCTGGTCTCAATTATTCAAAGGGACAATAGGTGATTCGCCAAGGATAAGGTACAACAATAGCAAACCAATCATTTTGTTAGCGTGCGCCTTATATAAAGGTTATCTGCTAATTAATGAAGGAACAGTCTTTTTTACCAGCAGCACTTCAGCTGTGAAACAGATTATGGTCCATTAATACACTTAAGAATTAGAGCTGCATCACTTGTGTGAGATGATACTCCTAAAACCATTACAGCACTAATATTTAATAGGTTTATTGTGGCTAAATGTCAGAGAGGACTGGAGTGGTGAGATGCTCTGGAGGTGTGGTTGATTTCTGAAAATAGGCCTGATCATTTATAATGTTGGAGAAAGGTGGACAGGAAGAGGCAGCCTGCCTAAACAAAAGCCTTCACTCACTTATGAAGCATTTGTCTGGTTGTTCCAGTATGTTCTTTATACACATTCACATTTAATTGATTATTGATGTATACGTGTGTTATTAATAACTGTAGAAATGACACTGGTTTAGGTAAGGATTCTTAATCTGACTGACTTGAACTTTTTAAAGCTGTTTTAAATGTCACAGCAGCAAAATAAAAACAGCTGGAGGCAAAGGTATAGGGTGCTGTATACAGCAATAAACAGAGAAACAGAATGAGCAGAAAAAGATAAGAATATAGAAAAAATCACGGTGGTCTTAGTTTGTAGTGCAAAACAATAAAAGTACATAAAAGCAAGAGTGTAACACACGCCTTTAAGCTTTACTATTAACTTCTCAGTCTGAAGATACAACTTTTACACAACAAACCCTTTCCACATGTACAGTTCAGTATCATTATGACATTGTGATTTTCTCAACAAAACAACAAAAACGTCACAGATACACAAACACCACAACTGCTGTCACAGACCAGACAACCAGGGGAACAGCCAACAAACCAGACTGACACCACACTACCAGTGTGACAGCAAACCACAGCCAGCACAGACCAGTACCGACTGTGGTGTCACTAATCTGACAACTTTGCAGAGCAGCACCTTCATGGTGTCACAGCAGTAAAACATTATCATCTGCAGTGGACTAGTGCTGTGTCACAATGAAGTTAAGTTAAATTTGGTTGTTGCAGACAAGAGAGTTGTAGTACGAGGTCATCCTACATGCAGTGTGGTCCTGCTCAGAGATGCCTTGCTTTTAAATAAAGAAACCTAAATAACTGCAACAGAAAAGTATGTTTCAATTCCTTAACACCGTCAAGGGATTTTCAACAACAACAAATCTGCTCCCAATTGTTTTCTTTCCATCTCCAACATTTAAAAGTCCTCATCTTTTGCTTGCAAGACATGTTTGCATGCTTTGTTGCAGCCCAAAAAAAAGCACACAAAGAACAAGTAAATGAAGTGATTCTGTATGTGGAACTTTTGCTGCATGTGACCAACAGATGAGGGGAGCATCTTTAAATAGCAGCTCCAATCCAAATCTCAAAGAGAGAAAAAGCTGAGAGGAAGAATCTGAAGAATCCAAAAAATATATATGTGCAGAAATTAAGGCAACTAAGCTTTAAACCACAGTTCCACTCATTCAAGAAAAAACAAACAAACAAAAACATTTCAAAAATATTTCAGTCTAGTTGCCATTTGGAAATCCCACCTCCAAATGTTGAGTGCTAATCCTGGCTGAGGCACTGACCATCAGCCCCATTACTGGAGGTATGCTGTTATATTGTAAACTGATACTGCCTGGTTGTATAAACTTGTCATGTGCTGCAGGCTCCTCAGTCTTATCTGAGAGTCAAAGGGCTGTGGTCAAAGAGAGAGAGGTTAACTTCCTAATAGCTCAGCAGCCTCCCAAAAACACACAGATTATATATTTTTTTTTCTTTTTCCAGTTATGTATTCAGTTGTAAGGTGATCAACATCCATCCATCCAATAATAATAATAATGATGATGATAATAGTAAGGTCTTTTCCCATTTGAAGAAAGAGCCTGAACAGAACCAGTGCACAAGTCAATCTCCTGGCGAACAGCCCCACTTTACAAGTTAACGGAAGTATCTATTTCCACAGCGATAATTACATAATACGGTTTAAAAAACGACATGAAATGGCATATTTCTGGCTGTCCTGTTTGTGCAGGATGCGCACGACATTTCTATTACCTCTTGCGAGGATGTTAGAGGCGTTTTATAGAGCAATAAAAGCCGTAAATCAGTCACTTTTAAACGACCCCTGGTTCCTAACGTGTTTTACAGGGTCTGACACAGTAGTAGCCGCAGACTGCACACATGGGTTTACTCTCTGTGGCCTACCGTCTCAATCTCGGGGCTGTCTGGACTATGAATACACTTCGTGACAATGTTATTGCATTGCTAGCGTCTGGGTGTAGGCTGCACATGTGTGTGTTTGTCACTGATGCTTGTGTATGCAATAAACAGGAAAAAGCCAGAGAGACGTGCAGAGGAGCTGGAAACAGAAGAATCCATTGGCTGGCGTGGTATTTCAGTTGCCCATGTATTCCTGTAGAGACGTATTTGCGATTGTTTGTACTGTACACAAATTCGGTTCTACAGGGTACATATAGACAACTAATGTGTTTTAATTGAGGGGCGGGGGGGGGGGTTAGAAACTGCAAAGGTGATCTCTCTGTGCAAGCAGGTCATCGTGCCTGTGACTGGACTGGCATGCGTCTGAGAGTGGTGTCATAACAGAACACTGTTGGCTGCAATAGAGGAGAAATACTGCACAAAAACGTGCGCCAAAGCGGATGCTGTTTGTCAGGGGTTATTCAAACACACAATTCTCCTCTGCTCTTATTTACCAAATGACAGAAAATACTGCTTTGCCATCTTTTCTCCTTAAAAAATATCCGTGCGCACACATACACACACACACACACACACAAACAAACATGTCGTGTGCAGAGGACAAGAGGGTCCTCTTTTCTCCACATTCAACCTCTCTGCCTTTGAGGCAGCTCTTATATGAATATTCGGCCACAAACACGGCGGATACAAAGGGACGGCGTGACAGCACAGATGAAAAATAAGTTTCTATTGTTCCCAGCCATTTCTTCTTGCTCGCTATTACCATATTGACCGCTCGGTAACCTTTTTCCTGCCACTCTGGAAGCTAATGAGAAAAGCCTCGGATGAAAAATGCTATATCAGACATGTGACCTGTTTCGAGGGGGTTATTAAAAACAGCAAACATGCTCAGATTGTGAATCAATGCAATTGATTACAGTGGAAATGCACAGGGGGGACTTCAAACACTGTCAGAAAACATCTCAATCGACATATTTCTCCCGGTGCACTATGTGTATCAGTTTCATGGATTTTTTTTATGGAGGAACAAAGCACCCTAAGCCAACAAACAGTGAACTGACGAGGAAAACAGTACTAGAAATTCTAACTCATGTTCAAGTGGCTTTGTTGTATGCTCATCTGAATATATGCTGTTTGTTGTGCACCCAACCAGTGTGGAAGAGCTGCACGCACACCACATATACTCCCTCTCGCCCCATGCGCTCTGGCGGACGCATTTTAATATTAGTTAGACAGCCTGACCCGCGTTTCACCCCTCTGCGTTTGACTGGTTCCAATAGTTCACTGCCAAGGATTATTGATGGAGAGACAGCGATGAATTCTTTCTCCCCACAAATGGCTTTCAGATCGTGCACCTAGTTCAATAACTAGTTATAATGTAGAAGTACAAAAAATGAGGCCCTCAGGCGGACTAATTTGATGTTTCATTTGTTCATTTGAGGAATTGGTAAGTTCCCCCCCCCCACCCCCCACGTCCCCCTCATTTTTCCCTGCGAAATAACAGCGGTACAAGCGTGTTCACATATGTACATATGTAAACAAAATAAATCTGCGCAAAACTATGTGGAGGTGGTTGCCATGTCCATATGCGTGGCTGTTTTTAATTTGGTGGCCCAGCAGCAGCAGCAGCAGCAGCACCTGACCTGGATGCAGCAATATTCCCGCGTCCCTGATGAAAATGGTTACGATGCGCTTTTAATCAAACCCTTAACCTAATAGCCTTTATGCGTTTATACTCTCCCCAGGTGTAATAACGTTATAGGGGCTGGATCGGTCCAGTTAAAATAAAAAGTTTTAATGAAGTGCAGACAGACTGGAGACTAGTTGGATATGAATATCCTCTTTAAAAAAAAACAGCAGCAGCCAGGGGGAGCAGAGGTGGTTTTAGATACCAAATGCCCCACAGAAACCATTGGTTGGTTTGCAGTTCATTATACCAATGTTGTGGTTCATTGGAGTCACGCGGCTGTTAAATCCAGTTCACCTGAGCAACAAGGGTGCAACTTTTCTGATTGTTAGCTAGACCTAAGCAGACAGTAACGCGAGCTTAAGTTGTAGGGTGGTTTTTGTTTGAGCATCTTGTGTTTGAAATTGAGTGGGGAAAAACTATTAAGACTTAAACACTGTGATTGTTAAACCACAGTCCTTATATCAACACCAGAATCCCTAAACAAATTCCTAAAGAGTGGAGGCGTCAGTATCATTGATGTCAGTGGAGCCAGCTGTTTGCCTAAAGCCAAATAACAAGCTCCACCACGTGTGTAGAGCCATATCTCCTGACTAAAGCCAGGTGGGTGTGAGGCGTGGGGCGATGGGTGACACTTACTGAGAAATCCATGGTGCCACTCGGTTTGACCCGATGAAGTGTCTGAAAAATAGAGAGGAAAAACGAAAATTAGATCAAGAATGGCCCCAAAATAATCCTCCTTTAAGTTAGAAATTGCACTGTGAACTGGGAAATTAAAATTCTCGAAAAAGATGAGAAACTCTACAATTTGTTAAAATATTTTTTACGTTTAATAACATATAATAAATCATTGAATTAGCCAGTAAATTAATTGAAAGTATTTGCGAAACAACCAATTATATAAAGCGTATCACGATCAAATAAATTCATCCGTTGTGTATAATATAATTCGTTTTTTCTACATTAAAAATGGCCACACTATCATAAAAGTAACACTGATAAATAAAACGGATCAAATGAAAACGTGAGCAATAAATGACATAAATAATAATCGAAATGACATTTATATCTATTACACTCCAGACTATTTTTGTCAAGTTTACAGCAGTTAATCTCTGGTCTTCAAACACACCAAACGAACGGTTTTGATATGTTGCCTTATTATTTCATCTTAATGATCCTTCAGTCTGTCCCTTCTCCTCTGATCTCCTCTGTTGTCTAGCCTAATTGAAGGGAGGCTGCCCTAGAAAAGCTTTGACATGTGTGGGCTCCTGCAGAACTGGGACCGAGGACAGAAATTTAGGACGGGTCATTTTCAGACAGTAAAAAAAAAAAAGAAGTAAATTTACAAGCATTTTGGTATTTCCTTGGGCAAATGTTCTATGAATAGAAATCCCTGGACTTCAGCGCGGCTGAGTTATGGCGAACAGTCAATAAAAAAATCACGACTTTGTCTTCACATTGTAAATAAATTCTGGCTGCGTTCGGAAAACGATGTAATGGCACTTTATGGTTCTTATTTGGGCTCAGACAAAGGGAAGTCTTTGCTCACCCGGAAATGACCTCTGCGGATTGAATGATGGCAGTGTCAGTTCCACAGGTCAAAGAAAGGGATACAAGAGCACAGAACATGGCAGTGAAAACGGATGTTTAGACTCTTTCACTTTTACTGTAGTCAGATCAGATTGTTTCAAGCTGCAGAGTCTTGATTTAAGTGGGATTAAACAGCATCTTTGATTCAAATGCACTGACTGAAAAACCATGAGAATAAAATCATTTCAATCACAGTAAGGGTTCTGCAGACTCTGTGAAGATGTCAAATCACACATCAAATCTGTGTCTAAATTATGGGAGACAGGAAAAATATTTTATATCTCTTTTTGGAGGAAAAACAAATCTCTCCATTTTGGATTGTTTTATTTTCTTTTGGAAGTTTATGAGGATGATTTTTTCCACCAGCTGGCAACAGTTAATCAGACAGTGCAACAGCTCAAAAAATAAGGGGAAAATATAATAAAATCTTGGGAAGAAAAGAGAAGTAATCGATGCCATGGCTTGGCCACAATGCCCACACAGTGTATGTCACCCACACAGGACCGTGTTACACAGTGCCCCCTATTGGAAGTGTATCATTGATCATCCTGCACACCTGAAAGCAAACCTGCACAGACTCAAAGTGTAATCCTGACAAAATACTCACAGGCTCAAAAAACAAAAAGTGCGTAGCAACACACAGTGACACAGACATGAAGGTGTAATGCTGCAGTTAGTGTTCAGCCCAAAGTGCATCTGTCACACTGAACCTGAAGCCTGGAAAGCCATAGCTTTAGGGCAAGAGTTGCATCAAAAACTTTTCATTATGTGTCATATTTAATTCCTACATTAGGATCTGACACCGCATCACAGTCAGTGTGTGACTCCCTGTCAGCTGAGCTAAACTCACCCAAATAAGACTTCATGTCAAAATTAACCATTTGCAATTCCACACATTGACTGGGAGGAGAGTGTTATCTGTTATTTCTGTGTTATTTCTACAACAGTTTTTTTTTTTTAAACATGGGGGTGGGTGCATGAACTCAGTGCACAAAAATAGGCAAACCAACAAATAATACAACAAACAGAGCAAAAACTATAGTATGGAAGAAATTTGTATTTTTTGTAAATATACAAAAGATCCCCCAGACCGTGTTTACCACAGGGTCTGAATTTGGACGATGCCACAATAACACTGCAAAGTGACTTTGAATCAAACCTGTCCCTTGGCCCAGACATGACCCTAAAACAGCAGCAACTCGTGAGCGCAAACATTAACCTCAGGTCGCAGTGAAACAATGAGATAAAGCGTTATAATCAGGAGCTTTTGTATTTTAATGCTTTTTAACATTATGGATGCACAAAATATTTTAACCTATAGACAAGATTTTTGTACTACACGGAGTATAAGTCAGATTTATCTTCAACACGTTGCTTCAGTCACACATTCTCTTAAACCAAACTGTAAGATTTAACCAAAAAAATCGGACTTTTTAAATTCTTGTTTTACTTTTGTTTACATACAGGAAGGTGTGCATGAGAGAGAGTCAGGATGTGAGTGTTTAGGACAGAGATAGAGAGAGAGAGAGAGGGTGGAGTGGATGGTGATGCTGGACGCCGGATGATTTTTGATATTTCTGGCTGACTTTATAAAATTTTCCTCACTTCTTTCCTCTGTAATGACAGGATGCAGAGCTAACTGTTGACTGCCACTGCATCACAGATCTGCTGCGAGGCACTAAAGCGTTCAGGTTTTGATTTGTATTTCTCAAGATTAAAATCTGCTACAAACATTAAGGCGTTAAAAAAAAAACCTCGTGACAACTTAACAACCATGATCGTTTTTCCCCCCCGTATTATCCCGTTTCTGGCAGGAGTAAATATGCAGCAGCAAATGTCTTATAGAGTATCTCAAAATAAAGATTTCCTCGATTATTTTAGACATATAACTGTTCTATAATTATATTCTTTAAATGCATATTCACTATCAATTACTACGGTTAATTTTGAGGTTAATCAGTTTAACAACCATGCATCCAAAGCCACACTAATATAAATTTTAACAACATATTTTCACGCTGAAATAACAACACAGTCCGCAGGCCTGCATGCAAAGTTAAAAGCAACTTACTGCAGCAGCTCTCAGTCCTCCGCAACACCCGACTACACAGTCCGGAGAAAGGTACTGCATCCTCACTGCCACAAAGCCCTTTCTTCCTCAGATAAGGGGAAGCCAGCAGCTGCGATTCCGGACAGTTAAGATTATATATGATGTGTATATATCGAAGGTTTGTCAGCTCTTCCAGGCCATAAAACCCACTTAAATGACACCACGTGCTTCCTATGCACCATTCACAGGCCCTGCTTGGGGCAATTGGCATATGTAACCTTGTAAACTTTAAAATACCCTAAAAGAAAGACATACAAAAAGGGATTCAATACATTGTCCACGTATAGGTTAGGCCTAACAGAGCGCAGAGAAAGTGGACGCTGCGCTGACCGGTTCTCATAACCGTCAAGGAAGTTGAATAGGAAGCTATTAGTTTGAGAGGTGAGTTGATTTTTATTTTCTTTAAGTAGTGCTAGAGAGAAATTACCTCATAACCCTGGGCTATTCTGCGTCATACTACTACTACTACTTCTGTTAAAGCTGCTGCTGAATAGAGACACCCAGCAACCGAGCATGATTTTATGTCCTCTCTGCTGCACCAGATAGTGTTGTTTTAACTACAGCGTAATGATGCCGGCATTAAAGAGCAGGGGCGATATCATAAAGTGGCCATATGGCCTTCAGCAGTGATGCCTCGTAGGAAGTCTGTGGCCACAGGAAACCAAAGTTTTGCATCCATGTTGTGTTGTGGGCGAGTGTTATCACAGGCTCTCTCTCTCGCGCGCGTGTGTGTGTGTCTCTTCCTTCCCTGACAAAACAGGAAACTGAGTCTGCCTGTGGTGGAGCGGTGGAAAAAAAAGGGGCCATAAAGTTTTATGGGGGGGCCTTAAACTTCAGAGCGCGTTTGTCAGTCAATGAAATTCTGTGGATTCCGAGTCAGACCGAGGAAACGTGACCAACAAGACAAAACAAAAGAAAATGTAGCCTTTTAAAAAATCGTACAGTTTTTAAATAGTTTAATTCAGTGGACAGAAGTATTTAAGTACACGCCAGCTGTGTGATCCTACCATTAACCTCTAATATCAGGAAGAAAATAATAATATTAATAATAATAATAATAATAATAATAATAATAATAATAATAATAATAATAATAATAGAAATGTGCATGTTGACAAGTGGAAATTTTCTCACTTTTAATGATGAGACTTTATTGGTTACATTCAACAAACGAGCCATCTATCAGTTATTCTAGGCCTTGTGTAAACCAGGCACCTTAAAGTTTACAAAGGAGAGAGAGAGAGAGAGAAATGGCTTCATTGCACATCACAATATCATCACATACAGTCGCTGAATTATACATAAAGATTTAGATTCACAAGGATATGACAGACAACATGGACGGTGCCTTCACAGGAGAAAAAAAATCCACTCACTAACAACAGACATCACACATCCAACCACTTCCTAACTCTGCACTGCAACATATCAGAGTAAATGTGTTTTTCAAAAAAAGGGGAGAGAAGAGGTCGGGAAAGTATTTAACTGTTGCTTACAAGACAGCTCATAATCATTATGACTACCAAAGTAGTCAGAACTATTTTGCCTTCATTTGACTTCGTTGGTCTTAAAAGTTTTATCACACGTTGATGATATAGAGTTGGAAATGATGCATGCTGTCATCCAGCCTCCACTATACTCTTATCCTAATTAAAAACATAGATTATTAGTAGCATTGTGCAGCTGCAGACCCCTAAAAAAAAAAAAAGCCTTGCAGCGTGAAGGACCCCTGCTCCCCTCAACCTCTTGTCTCCTTCGTGCAGCAAAGTGAGGTTATCATCGCATGGGCAGCAAATTAATTTAGAAATGTAAACCGATTGATCAAAGTGAGTGATATTCAATACATTAGGTCCCAAACTGCAGCAAGTGACACATAATTGGTGATGAAGCACACAGAGCGGTGTCATGATGTCATTGCTCCTAGCAGTTCATCCGGAGGTCAGGCAGGCACTCCAGCACTGTGCAGTGTGGGGCTGAAAACGTGCTGCATGCACCCCCGTTCACTGGTGCACTTTTTCTTTTCTCTCATTTTTTTTTTTTTTTTTTTTTTTTTTTTTACTCCTTCACTTTGATCTTTGAGTCCTTCTTCCACTTCATTCGCCTGTTCTGGAACCAGATTTTGATCTGCCTCTCGTTTAGACACAGGGTGTGGGCGATCTCTATGCGCCTGCGGCGGCTCAGGTACCGGTTGAAGTGAAACTCTTTCTCCAGCTCCAGAGTCTGGTAGCGGGTGTAACTGGTCCTGGACCGCTTACCCTCCGATTCTGAAGTGGTATTAAAATGAGTTAGCTTTCAGCAGCATTAGACTTGTAAATAAATATAAGAATGGGATGATAATAATATTATTACGTTAAAAAAAAGAGCCTGGTCATCTATAGAAATAAGCATTACAAGCAAAAATCTGTGAATTTATGTCCTCCTCCACCCTCATTTACAAGATCAAATATCTTTATATAACCTAATTTAACCTGATATTACTTAGTGTGGATTCGTGCTATAAAAAATTATGTCAGGCAGATAAGGATGGTTAACTAGCCTCAATAAATATACTACTCCGTTTAAATAGGGGCTCTCCACATCCTTTCACACTAAAGCATAAAAAATACACAAGACTATTACTTAAGAAACCGTATCTGATTGTGATATGTGAAATGAGATGACTAATAGTGTGATGGCCTCCCTGTAAACACAGGCCTCGTGTAAAATCAAAAGTAGAATTAGAAAATGGAAACTGGTGTTTTCCAGACATATTTCCCTATTTATAGACTAGCTCGTGCACAGGCGTGCTAAGTAAAGCAACAGGCCTGTGCTATTGGGCTAAAATATTTTTAACATCCCTGCTGTGTGGCTCCTGCATGTTTGCATATGGAGGCACACACACACACACACACACACACACACACACACAAAAAGAAGTAGCTTTTCTTTCTTTCTTCCTTTTTGCACCTCAAATGTGCTCACTCTGTCCATCTGCAGCTCTAAATAGTCAACCAGTGGTTTCAAGGCATGGAGAAGGAGCAGCCCTATTCAAATCTTTTAGAGGTGAAAAGTTCATGATTGGGTCAGGGCATTGGTGTTTCCCAGAGTTCAATTTAAGGCTAAAGCTTCTCTCTCTCTCTCACACACACACACAGAGGGTGGGAGAGTCTGATAATGTAAAAACATGTGGTTTAACTAAGACTATAAACAAAGCAAGGCAGAAAACTAATACTTGGAGATGAATTTGTAATATTATTTCATAGTTTTATCACAGTTTGGTTCTCTTATCCAATTATCCAACCATAAATCACCCCGCAGATCACCTCTTCACCGTAACAGAGCAGGTTTACGAGCAATGGATGCCTTTGTCATAAAATTTATGACCGCGAGTTTTTATTATTTCCTGCGTTTGGCCTATAAAACTCAAGAGGGAAACTGGAACGGGCGAAAAGAAGTGTTGCAGCGTTAAGAGTGAATAAGGGGAAAACATCTTAGTCGCACTTTAGAAAATAGGCAAACTTTACCGTGGCTCATGTGCAGTTTTGTCATCCATGGATAAATCTGTGGCCGCTGCTCACTGTCCTGACGCTGGCTCACGTTTGCGTTTCGTTTCACCGATTGCGCTTTCTCCGCGTTTCGTTCGCCCTCCTGGCTCTTGTTGCCGCCGGATTTCGCGCTCCTCTCCGGCTCCCTGTCCGCCCCTCGTCCCAGCAGTAGCGTGGCCCCACCGCCGCAGCCGCCGCCGCCGTAGTTGAGCCCGCTCCCGTCCATGGACGAGCTACTGGAGACCATGGTTATCTGTGGTCCTGCCGGGAGAGGAGTATCCGTTTTGCCACGCAGGCTAGTTTTCATCTCCTCCCGTTCGACAGAGGTCGTGGGGACGGGACAAGTGAATATCCCGTTCACATTAACATCCTCATAACGGCTGGACGTGCGCCCAGATAGATCGAAACTAAACATAGTGTTAGGAGAAGTTGTCTCGCTTGTTTGCCTGAGATTGGAGCTGTCAACATAAGAGCTCATTTTCAACTACCAGCGATACTTTCTTTTCTAAACTAGACAGGGCTGCAGGATGTTATGTTGCGGTTATTTCCTTGTTTTTGTTGATCATTGCTTTTCTTTGTAGCCGCTTTTGGAAAATTCAGAGCTGTCTGCCCTTAAAAAAATAATCCAGGATTTATAGGTGGAGTAGGCTTTGGTATCTTTTTTTTTTTAATTCTTGATCCGACGCGCGCTGCCCAAATATGGGGTATTTGTATGGGATCACGTGCACATGTTGGCCAGTCATAAATTGGCTTTGATACTCAATGGGGATATTGATGAATAGGAGAAACGTGTCCGGTAAACTTTGAGCTGTTGGTTGTTGAGGGACCAGGCAGGGATCTTTAGCGCAAAAAAAGGGCAGGACAGTAAGACAAGAGCGTCATCTGGTGTCTGGTATGGGGCAGGACGGTCAGGACCGGCCAGAGCTCTCTGCCCCTGATGCACCGCGAGTCCACCATCAGTCTGATAAAATAATTAAAATAATAACAACAATAATAATAACGATAGTGATCATAATAAGAGATTATTTCAAGCGCTCGCTTGGTAAAAAAAAAAATATATATATATATATATATATTTACGCACATGGACGTGAAACTTGTACGTCGCTGAAAGTTATGTTATAGTAACACAGCTGCGGGAATGTCATTGTTTTTAAGTGGATATTGAACAATAGCTCATTCCCGTGCTCCTATGATGCCAATCATGAAGTCCAATATTTAATATTTAAGACGCTAAAATATCCTTTAACTTCACTTCATCGTCCGATTTGTTCCCCATTTTCCCCATGATGGAATTAAAATTTAATATCAAACCTCCATAATCACGTAGCCCACAGAGTTTGATGCGTATTTTCTTTATACGGTCATCAAGTGTGATGAGCTGATGCTCCTCAATAAAAGAAAAAAACACACACACACACAAAGCATGAAAGTTTTACAAATATTTTATTCCATGATACACAATTATGACAAAACATGAATTTGTAACTCTCAAACAAAAGTGAAGAATTACTAGTGTACAAATCTATCTCACAAGGAAATCCTATTGAGTCAAATGGTCAAAATAAAAGAGAGGGGGGCTAAGCGCAAATTGTATGTTATGCAGCGTCTATCGAAGCGGCTAAATGCACATAAGTCCTCACAGGATTTACATAATATACTGTTACGTGGATTATATACAGGCATTTCAGTTGTGAGTGAGTGAGTGTGTGTGTGTGAGTGTGTGTATGGTTTGTTGACTATCCGTGCAACTTTTCAGCTTTATGCAGGACACTTATTTTTTGTCTGCGGACGGATTCAAGTACTAGATTACACGCTGTGGTCAAATGAAGTGTCCGCTCGGTCTTTTTCCTTCCGTGGAATGTGCATGTACAGTATTGGGAGTTAACTCTGACTAACACTGTATTTTGTGAGGTGATCAAAGAGTTCACAGTGATGGATGGGGCGTGTGTGTGTGAGTGTGTGTGTGTGTAGGGAGGGATAAATACACAGATTTTTACTGGCATGGGAAATAACACAGAAATGAATACTTCTTTTTATTTTCACAATACATGTGTGACATTGCAATAAAATAATAATAATTAGAAAATAAACCTCGGCGCTCCAAATGTCACAGGGGGCCATACTGTGGCTGAAATTATTTGGATTTCTAAGGCTCAACACTCCTGTGGTCAACATGAGATATAAGTGGGAGAGCTGCGGGGTAGCCATCATGCAGTGAAGTCGCTCTCAAGTCCATGTAGATTTTTTTTAGGTAGTTATGTTGGGTTTTAATGGTCATCGGGTGTTTTTTCTTCTTCCTCATCCACCCCCCCCACTTCTTTTCTCAACTATTCTTTCTTCTTGTCCTCATCCTTCCCTTCTTCCGCTGCGCCAGTGCTGCGTTCCTCCTCTTGAGAGGCTCCTGTCTGTTCACTTCCAGTCACCGTGGAGGTCAGGTTGCTCTCCTTCTTCCATTTCATGCGCCGGTTCTGAAACCAGATTTTGATCTGCCGCTCCGTTAAACAAAGCGCGTTTGCGATTTCGATGCGTCTGCGCCTGGTCAGGTAGCGGTTGAAGTGAAACTCCTTCTCCAGCTCTAGCGTCTGGTAGCGAGAGTATATCTGACGTCCTCTGCGTCTGTCTGTCCCGTAGCCCACTCCTGCTGGGATTACAAAGTCAAGTCACTAATTTAATCTTTCACACCCTGCACACTGGGCATTAGAATAAAAATAAACATGCTTCTGCCTGTGGTCTGGTAATGCATGAGCACTTGAGCATAAGTTTTGCCTCATTGTTAGAACCATAACTGTAATCTAAATCCACAAAGAAAAATAAGCACATTTTAACTGGAAGACAAATCCTATCTCAAAGGGCATCTTTGCTTTATTATCTAAAATAATGAAAGCGTCCTAATGTATTCCCTCTGTCTCACGCTACTGATTATGGCTACTATATCATTCTTAAAATGAAAGCTGTTTGTTTGCACATGTAAAGGCCCATCTACAAGTCGAGGGGATACAGTAATGTTTTATGGGGTCATAAAAAGTAACTTACTCTCTTGGTAAGACATATCGTAAAACTGGCCCATTTCCTTAATTTATTTGTCGTAGTAAAACTCACCGCTGTGTGAGTTCATTCGCTGCATCCACGGGTAGATCGGGATGTTGCTTTTCTGCTCCTGCGCTCCTGCTCTTCCTTGATCCAAACTGTACTCTTGAGCAATGTGGCTTTGTGTATTGAGTCCCATGTTTGTTTGTCTGCAGCTGGGGAGCACGTCCTTGTCTTGAAGAAACACGTTTGATCCATACTCGTACTGTGCCCTGCCAGACCCAAAGACGACGTTATCTTGAGGGGAGTAGAAAGGTGTATATATCCGATTCTGGGTCACAGCGGCGCCGTACGACGAAAAATGTCTGACTGTGTCATAGGTGGTGGAGTTTAGGGGTACGTTGGGCAAAACATCTTGACCACCGGATAAATGGCAGGAGAGCGACGGGTTTGCGAAATAAGAATTCATACCTTGCTTGTAACCCTCTCTCCAACTCTCCCCACTTCTTTATCGGTCTCTTTTTAATCTCCTTCTCAGTAAATCTCTCTTCCCGTCTGTGTCAACCAACCACACCTTTCTCCGAGGTCTTCTGTTTTTTTTCCTCGACTTTCTGCCTCCCTAACTGGACGTGGGCTACTTTCAGGATTCAATATTATTAATTTCCAATCTCCGGTTAAGACGCACAAACCCGAGTGTTATAGCCGAGGCTTGGCTCGGTGAGAGACAATATGACAATGTCAGCTGACCATTCTCCACCAATTGAGAGGCAGGAGTTGAGGAGAAACTGTAGCTTTTAGCTCAGAGCTTGAACATTAGTGCTAAATGCCGATAAACACAACGTAGAGTTGGAGTGGCACGCTATACGAGGCTCGGCTGTTTGAGACATTTTGGACGTGAAGTTTTAAGAGATGTGGTGTTTGAGGAGGAAGCGTGGTGCAAAGTGTGGCCAATGTCATTCAGTACAGGGAGCACATTCCCAGCACAGGAAGGCGGAAGATTTGCATATAAATACACAAGAACTCGCATTTACATGTATCTTAAAGGCTGATCATAGCTATTAAATCCATTTACTGAGATATAATGCAAAACCCTTATCTGTGATACTGAGATGTTGTATGGTGTGTGAGTGATTATGTGTGTCTGAGTGTCTGTGCATGTGTGTGTATGCGTGTGTGTGTGTGTGTGTGTGTGTGTGTATCCAAACTCACTCACTTTTTAATTTCACAACACCACTGCAGAGATATTGGGGCATATAATATCTACAATCTACATGTTCCCATCCCGCAGGACGAGCAGCCTTTTGTGTGGGGACTAAAATGGATATTGGCATTTACTGTTTATTCTCAGCCATATCGACGAGTTTCCAACATACTGTTAATGTTTCCATTGTGTATGAATTATCTGGCATGTGAGCAATTTCCATGCTTTTTTTCTTTTTTTTTTCTTTGCAGTGGACTGGGGGGAGGGTGTAGGTGGTAAGAATGCGTTTATGGTCTCTCTTCTGTGAGGGCAATAAAACAAGTGACGTTCCCCAGCTCACCAACAACTATCTCTGCTGCTGCTGCTGCTGCAAAGCCCCTGCAACACGAGCAGCAATCTCCCAAGCTCAGAAATGAGAGCACTGCACAGCATGTGGAGGGGGGGAAAGAAGTGTATGCGTCCGAGAAGATAATTTCTGCCACTCTATTGAAAAAAATAACAATGAATTATTCGACTGTCCAGAACACGCCAGACAAAATCCTCTACAGGTCAACTGTCCCCCGGTGTTCACTCTGGGCTGAGGGCTCTCAGGTACAGTCTATTTAACTCGTTACAATAAGAATATACTTTTAATTTGACGCGCAGAAGTTAAGATTTGAATTACAGTAAAAAATTGCAACGTGTTAAAATGCTTATACAGATGTTCCAGTCTTTTTTTCCCTTCCTGTTCTGATCATACATTCCTCTGACACACACAGAGGAAAGGAGAACCGATAATTATCTCAGCAGCAAATGATGGGTTTTGGAAATTACTTTGGAGGTGTTTTGCCCAAAAAATCTAGCAAAACTTAAGCAGCTTGTCTGGGCGAAATGTGCTGCCTCGAAACGCGTAAAAAAAAAAAAACTCATTGATGATGTTGTAGAAGACAGCGTCTCTCATTCTCAGATTTCCTGTAATCAACATAATTAAATTACTTTTTGTAAATGTTGACGATTACGCGTTTTTACCCCAGTGGCATTTTATTTTGAAAAACTCAGACGCCTATTGACTCAGTGAAAAATAGACTCCACGCATTCATTTGAAACGATAAACTTCACATTATCTCGGCTTTTCGAAACAGGCCATAATATATACCAATGAAATAATCAATAAAGTTATTGAAAATGTCTGTTCAAACGCAGTCGCTCTGGCTACGGCAGCCTATTGGTCCACCCTCATTGATTTCCTCAATAGGGGTGAATACTTGCAGCCTAAACGTGCAACACTGTTTGTGTCTGTTGTTTGGATCCTGAATAGCCCATAAAAGAGACAAGAACAAAGAGAAGGAAGTAGCTGGTGCAATAAAAGTTTCCCTTCACCTTATTCGTGGCCATATGTGACATCCGCGTCGCGCAAATTTGAGGCAAATAAAGCGCAAAAGTTTGGAGGCTGTAATGTCGCCCTGCTGCTGTCCTGGGATTTGTTTTTTCTTTCTCCTTTTCACTCTGATATTAAGTGACGAATTAGTCGATGACCGAGTGAAACAAACACATGCAAACATTAGAAGCTAAAATTCATATAAAATAATTTCCAGCCCCACAGAGGAGGAGAAACTGGGAGCCAAATGTTGACAACATTAAAAAGTGAATTCACCACTTTACGTGCAACATTAAATTTGAATTTAAATTCAAAGAATACAAATGAAACGCAAAATGTGATTAGTCTAAGTGTTCTGTGATCGGCGTTACTTTCTTAATTTGTCATGCTCACGATGTCAGAAACAACATGTGTACAAGATTTGTGAAAGTCTTTGTTTCATTATAACAATTTCTCTTGTCATCGCCAGGCCACCGTTAACTGATTATTTAAAAAAAGCTTTTAAAATTAATGGACCTACTATTAAAAGCGTTATTTCAGCACAAATTAAATTAATATAATTTGAGGTTACAAAAAAACACTGAGATTTTCCTTAATTGTTATTCACAACTTCCCCCCTCTCCCCCCTAAAAAACACGCTGGTCCATAAAGTCCAGGTTGTAAATAAAAGGCTGAACAGTAAAGCCAATGTGTGGACTGGAGAGGCTTGGAATGCAGCGGAGGTTGTGCCAGTGTGCAGAATTAGAAAGGTCATTCTTTCCCTCGTGTTTTAGTGTTTTATTGCGGCCCGTGAGGCAAATCACATGCGCGGCTTTTGATGCAGGAGGGAAAGGAGCCGTTTGGTCCACGTTTCCTCGATCTTCAAAGGGGATATTATGACCAGCGATGAACGAAAGAACCAAGAAGGTCTAAGACGAAAATGATGAATTATTTACAATAGCCCAGTAGCCTAATAAGTACTAGTAATTCATAATCAGCATTAATAATTCATTAATGAATAGTATCTGCTCTTAATTTGTAGTTTCCACGTGAATTCGCAGTGAAGCCCAAGGAAACAGCTCATGCGTAACGCAAGCTATATTATTATTATTGTTATTATTATTGTTGTTGTTATTATTATTAGTATTATTATTATATTTCTAGATGTTATAAAGTTGCTAGTGATAGTGGATCAGATTTAAATTTACGTTTTAATTAGTTTCTTTGCTGAAGGCCTAACTTTAACAGCCCTGCTCCCCTGCAGCACAACAGGGCCCATCCACTTCCACGAGCCCACTTCGCTTTCTCCTCCGCATGCCTATAGATGTGCATCAACATCCAACATCACAACATTATTCAGTATTAGTTATATGGGACCTGTAAAATTTCTACATTATCGAGCCATGATTAAAAACACAGCGAGGGAGACAGAGTCTGCTCAGCCCCTGATGCTTTTTCCTCTCCCCCGCTTCTAACCTTACTAATAAGGAGTAATTCACATACTAACAATGTAAAGCCCTCTATAAGCACTTTACCATCGCTGGCTGGCCCAATTAATGTCCGGAAGTGTTCGACTTTATGCTCGTTAAGCACTCAGGAAGCTGTTGCCCAATGAGCGCATGTTGATCCACACATCATAAATTATGACCATTAGTAGGCAAAATTTTTTGCCCTGTCGGGATTTGTAAGTGAGGTTCTAAATGTGGTGATGCGGACAGATTCATGACTTCATGGAGTTTTATGTAAACGTATCTCTGGTTTTAAAAACACTGCAGGGCAAAACAATAGAGTGTGGTTTTCCCCTCTTATTTTAAACCAAGATTTACCTAACAACCCACGGTATGCATTAAATGGACTCTCTCTCTCTCTCTCTCTCTCTCTCTCTCTCTCTCTCTCCTCTCTCTCTCTCTCTCTCTCTCTGCAGGCAGATATTGGGCAGCGGCGGACACGATCCATTGCAACAACAATGTTTCATAAGGGAAAAGCAAACAACGTGTGTTAACAGTAGGTTATAAGACTTTAAAGGGTTTCCAGAACGAGGCTTTGCCAATAATTGCGCTTTACAAGATTGAAGCGCGGGACAGCTGAGCTTCAGCAGGGGACACAAACACATGAAAGCACTTTACAACACCAACAATATTTTTTGTCTCTGCACAGACAATAATAAAACACAGAGGGAGCGTTTTCACCAAGCTGAGCCTTGATAAAACACTTTCAACTTCAAATGCACACGCACACACACGCACACTTTCAAGAGATACACTGCATTGTTTTGGGATTCAGTATCCCTTATCCTCAATAATATTTTTTTCCTTAATATTTTCTTGGTCTCTCTCTGTCTCCCCCCCCCACACACACACACTTATCTGTTTGCTGTTTCACATGCTGAGGATATTTTGAAATTAGTCTGGATTTATGTATCTTTTCTTTTTTTTGTCAAATGTTGGCAACACATCCAAGAGCTGAGCTGAAATATGTTTGATCACAACTTGGCACCATCAATGCATGATTTACAACACACACTCCACTTAGGCTTGCTCGGTTATAAAGCCCTGATCACTAATGTTAAACGACTATTGTTACTGCTGTTGGTTTTTGGATGATAATGAGGATATCTGTGCTCATTGTGCAAATAAAAAAATCACATGTTAACTCCCCCACAATGTCGTCAGTGATTATGTCACAGTGCGATATCCAACACAGATCAGTGCATCTCATTATATCACACCGGAGCTGTAAAGCAGACGAATATCTCCTTCTCCAAAGTGACAACAACAAATCAGGCACTCGGAAACACTCCTACGTGTCAGCTCGTGCAGTGTCTAACTCGCTGGCAGCGGCGTTATCAGCTGGGTCAGCTGACATCCGCAGTGAACCGCTGCCGAAAAAAAATCCCCCCCAAAAAAAAAAAAAGAAAAAAAAAAAGAAAAACAGCGGCCATAAACAACAAGCCTCAACACCCGCCCACTCGCACATGCGGCGCTTCTGGTCGCTAGGGGGCACTGCCGAGAACTATATGGATGTGTATGTGTACATATACTGTAGCATATGTGCATGCATGTGAGTGTGAGCAATGCGCGTGCGTGGAACTGCATATAGGTGTTATTCAGGGATCTTGGCACAGACTGGATAGAACAAGTGACAACAAGTATGGAAACAAGAAATAATTAGAGCACATCAGCCAGCTCTGAGCGTCATTCGTCACCGCCTGGTCACAGGGGCCTGTGACTGATGGGAAAGTTTACTATCAGCGGACAATTTATCACAACAAAACTGGCACGGCAAGTCTAAAATGCTCGGCTAATGTAGGCTAAAGCGGTCAGCACGCACGCAGGTGCTGCCGGTACCACCAGCATTGACATGTCGCTCGGGGGGCACACTATGCAGCAGCCTCCCAGGCTACAGGTCAGGTCACAACCAACACCAGAAGAGACGCCTCCACCTTTCTCATGATCTCACACACTCCTCACTCCTCTGCGTCATTCATCATTTCCATACAGTAATCAGCGGCCCGCTTGCAAAACAACACATCGCACAAACACTGAGAGAAGAGCGATAGAGAAGTGTGTAAGCTTACCCCCAGCGGACTCTCCGTAGTTTGGAGCTTCTCTGTGGTCCAACGAAGCAGCTGAGGGGTCACGATGGCGAGTAGAGGTGGGGGGTGGGGGGGGGTATCAACACAGCGCACATCTCTCTCTCGTATACTGCTGGCTGTCTTCACATCCCGGCGACAAGGAGCTTATGGAGGCAGGGTGTCTGTTTTTGCTGGAGGAAAAGTCTTTTTTTTTTTCTAGCAGGCTTCCTCGATCCTTTTCCCCAGCCCAGTCGCGCGGCTTTATTGCCTCCGGTGGGGTGGGGTGGAGGTGGGGGGGGGATAAGCGCAGGCAGCGGCTGGTAGAGGCGGCGACTGTCCCGAAGATCCCTCTGTCAGGAAGTCGGAGATCGCATGAATATCACACACGAAGCAGCGGCAAAAATGATGGTGCAGTGTTTTCTTTTTTAACATAAGAGAAAAGAGAAAAATAAGAGGTTTCTACGCCCCAGCTTTAGTCTGCTGCTGATACAAGGGAAGGACCAGAGAATAGACAACAGCATAAAGTTCATGTTCATAGAGCGTGTGCCACGTGGCTCGCCGCAGCCAATCGCAGAAAGGATTCAGTCGTAAACTTTTATTACTCAGCTGTAAATTTCTCCCTTTAACAACCAGGAATGTTTGCACCCATCTTTTCCCCTTTTCAGTTTTTTTCCCCTTCTTCGATTTCACAAAAAAAAACTAAAAATGGCCACACGGTATGGGAGCTCGCGAAGCCGAAATTTCCCATATGTCACAGATTAGACGCGCGTCAGAAAAATATGATATGACAGATCCCCTGGTGGACAAGCTTGTATGCCATCATGTACCCAACCTAACGGGAAATGGGAAATAAAAGTGTGTGAGTGAGAAAGAAAGGGAGGGGAGGCCCGGAGAAGGGAGACAGAGAGAGGCAGGGAGAGACGTGGAGAGAGAGAGAGAGAGAGAGAGAGAGAGAGAGAGAGAGAGAGACGTCTAATTAAACTTCAATTAGGTTAAACTATACTTCCTTATTAAGGCCTCTGTCTCACTGACTGGTTGTCGGGATGGATTACATGGCAGTAATCAGATGCTAGGCTTCACTGCTCCACACACACACACACACACACACACACACACACACACAGACAGCATCAACCACATGCTCCAGGTGCAAACACAACATCAAAATCTTGTCAAAATGGACTAATTGGCGATAAGGTATCAGATTTTTTAAAACTTGAAAAGCGGGTAAGGCGGAGTTTAACCCGCAGAGAACATCCACACCACATCAGCCATCGCAGTTTATGACGAGGAATCAACATACACAGTAAATCTGCTTCAGACTTTCAACAAGATAATCAGTTTTTCACACAGAGAAGATAAAAAACATGCGTTTGGAAAACGCGGACATAATATATTTTTTTAACCATCTTAGAAATATAGAGGACATGAGGCGACCACTGACTTTATAAGAGGATTTTTCCATCTTCATTATATCGAAATACTTAATCTTTTAAATCGCGAGGAAGATGGTTCAAGAGAGAAGGGAACAGTCTGAAAGAAATCATTTCATTTGAGCCTAATAAGCAAATTCATCCCACACACATCACACAGAGCAAGGCCTTGGGCTTTTTTTTAAAGAAAAAAAAGACATGTAGTCTCAGCAACGAATGAAATAAATAATCAAATAAATTTGGGTTACATACTTGGATGAGCGGTGCATCTTGTCTTCGCAGGGGCCGTGATCTCCACACTGAGCTTCGGCACATAAACACACACACACACACACACACACACACACACACACACAAACACAGACAGACAAAAGATGCAGACCTATCCGAGCCTCGAGCCTTTACACCGCCAATAAAGTTTACAGCAGGTACACTAAACTTTATTGGTAATGTCAACCGTGTGGTAAAAGTACACACACACACAAAGGGCCCATCCGCGGTGCAGAATAGCTGTGACTTGGGGACACATCCGGATTTTTCTAAGGAGGACACGTACAGAAATAGTGAAATAAACACCCTGAATGAAAAGGCTGCGCTTTGACGCAACATTGTTTCATTCAGGGGGAAAAAATAGGAAACAACTGAGAGAGGAAAACCCTTAACTCAAGATGTGCAAGACTTGATCCTATTTGCTTTTTGTTGGCTCAGCCTGGATTTACATTGAGGAAAAATACTGAATTTTTAAAAAGAGTTTGAATGCAACACAATTTACACAGATACATACAAACAAAAAGACTGTAACACTGTATACATTCGATGTAATTTCATTCGTTAGAACAGCTTCATCAGTCAAACATCAAATGTTTATCTTTACACGTTAATTTTATTGGGGAAAAAGGTGTAAATAAAATTACTAACTGGAGAAAATTGTGCAGCTTCTTTCCTTTTTTCTGTCTCTAAAAATGCATGTTTCCATTTAGGTCTTCATTTTCCAAATTACACAATCTACCTTCAAATAAAAGTAAGTACATAAATAACTAAACACTGAATTAAATTTGAAGACAGGCCTTGTAAATAAACAGCACTCCTTCAAGGAATAACAGCTCACACCTGGTAGTATTTACATCCACAGAGTCTCATATACACATCGAATGGCTCATTTCAGCTTCTTCAAATAGTAGCCTATAGTATAATAATATAAGTGAGCGGATGAAAAGCAAACAGTCTGGACGCACCAGGAGCTTTGAATAATTCAGATGCGCGACACTGAAACAGCTACACGGACACACTACACTGTTAATGAGCTGAAAAGTATATCTACGAATACATTAATATTTTCTAAATAAAAAGAAAACGTAAGGAAAAAGGTGCAGGAAAAGCAGTTGTTTTGGCCCTCAAATTAAAAAGTACAGCTCGTATTTCTGTGAAATGCAAGAGAAATTCTGTTTAAAACAGTAGGTGGAGGAGGAAGAGGTCAAATTACACGATTTGAAAAAGAGGGATCAGATTTCTATCAATAAAACCGAGCGAATGCTGGTATTTTAATAAATGTAACAACACAACAAGTGACCTACATTGGTGTATTTGAGGCATATTGTGCTGCTTGGGACATATAGCTGTTACTCAGACTTTATGATGACTGCTAATATCAGTTTAATCCAAACAGCCACCATCAACCTAACAGCAGCAGCAGCAGCTGGAGAAGATGAAACACAAGGTGTTACCTGCACTTGGCCTCACATTCGCTTTGATTTCAACGCTCTGGCGCTTTCCGGAGGTTTTTTCTTGCATGTTTGTGTGTGTGTGTGTGTGTGTGTGTGTGTGTGTGTGTGTGTGTGTGTGTGTGTGTGTGTGTGGACACCACGTTTCACACAACACCTTGCAAGGTATAGACAGATAAAGCCTCCCTCATGCTTCGCCATTATTTTGTCTGATTATTAACATAACGCGCCAGATGTTTGTTCATCTCATCTCAAACAGCCATCACTCATCCAAAGATTCATTAAGAAAAGCTTGGCGTCCTCCCTGAAGAGAGGAAGTTTCTTATTAAGAGGATGAATCAAATACGACTCAGGCTTTTGAGAGTTCGCATGCTGTGAATGGGAATCGCAACCTTTCCTTAAAAGGTAAAGGGATACATCTGCAAACGCAGGTCTGGCGTTTTTTTTTTTTTTTTTTTTTTTTTTCTTTTTTTATCGAATAAGTTGCAAAGTTTAAATTACACAAACTTTTAGACAAGAGGCGATTCAATAGTCCATGCGAGCGCCTCCTCCTCCCTCCTGCCGCCGCCTGTAAATGTTTTTTGGGCGCATATGGGCTGAAAATCATAGCATCATCAAAACATCAACATCGTTGCATGTTTAGCCCATTTCCTCGTTGAATTGTTGTGATTATTTGCGCTAAATTACTTCTGCTAAGTGTTCCGATGTGAAAACTTGAGGGTTTGCATATTGAGCTCTGAGCGTTTCCGCGGCAGCTGAAAGTTTAGAACCTATGAACGAGAAAAAAAAAACTGCGAAGCGGCGAAACAATAAACTAAATGTGCAAACTACATTTTCTACATCTGAGTGTTACTTAACTTTTCAGTTCACGCGTGTGTGCGCCTCATTTTTATATGTGTCTATGTATGTGTGTGTGTGAGTGGGTAGAGGAGGGAATACTTTGGGTCACCGAGGCTGTGATGTCAATAAAAATAAAAACAGAAATGATTGTGAGCCATCTTGTTTATTTGTGATTTTACATCAACAATGGCGGGGAGGGGACACACAATTCCGTCTTTCACAGGAGAAAACACCAGGAAACGAGCATATTGTTAACATCAATATATAACAAGACGTACATAAAGATTATATTCAGTGCAAAACAACTACGCTATATCACCAGCACATTAAAATAAAAATTCCCTTACTTTTAAAATCGTTGTAATTGTAGCAGGTATTATCATACACAGTAAATGTGCGTTATAGGCAGTTTTAGTTGTTGGGGAAAATAGCTTGCAATCAAATCAGAGCGATGCCATAAGTGTGGAATATAAATTCTGCAGGAGGCAAGGCTCTGAGTTTAGGTAGTGCCGTGGTACAATCTCAAAATTGTTTGCTTGGCTTTGAGCTAATTGTCTTCCCAAGACTCACAAATTGTCTTCAACAAGTGTATATTTGTATATTGGGTAAATGCTACATACATTAACTTAATAATATAAGGTTGATATAGAACACTTTAAAATTAAAACCATATGAAATCTCTATATTCAGAAATCTCTATTGCAATTTCCCCAGGTTTAGGTAGCATCAAAGGATTTCAAACGATTGCATTTCCCTGGTAATCCTAGAAAAAGATGTCTGAGGAGCTAATGGCTATCTTTGTCTAGGCCATTCACATGAAAACGAGTAAAACAGTAACAGTAACAATTAGAATAATAAAACTTGTGTTTAATACACGGGCTGAGAGCCAATGTAACTGCTGCGAAGATGATGTCTGAACACTCACTACTAAGTTATAGGCCTACATTTCACTTACAATTTCGCAAAGGTTACTCTGAAATGATGTTCTCGCTCTTTTTTTTAAAATGTAGGCTATAATCTATTTACAACACAGGTCGGCGTTGGTCATGTTTTGATCCTATTTGGCTATGCTTTTTGATACAGTTATTATTAAAAGCAAATTTGTAAAAAATAGCTAAGCCATTTTCCATCTAACATGCGTTTTAATTTTACTCCCCCAGCTTTTTTTTTTCGCAAGGGTGCCAGTTCTACTACCAAAGAATTTTTTTTTATTTTTTGCTACAAGCGTTTGTAGCTTCTACAGAAAAAAAAAATCCAAATGGCAATGCGAATCGCGTTAGGATAATGGTGAGAAGGGAGAATTTTGTCTATTTATGACAGCAATATTGGTGGGATTCCTGTTCCCTCTTGACAAAATGAAAGGGTGGTCATAAAGTTGACGCTCTCTGCCTCCTTGTGACTCTTCGTCTGTTTATGGGACCTCTCTCTTTTTTTCCTCTTTTTTTCAGCCATATAACCATAAAAAGGACCATAAAATCACTCCTTGGTCTCTTCTTTCTCTTCCGCTTCTTTCTCTTCTGCTTCTTCCCCTTCACCGTCCTCGTTGCCCTCTTCCTCGGCCTCGGCTTCGGCCTCTCCTCTCTGACCCGGAAACTTGTCTTTGTTGTTCTCTTTTTTCCACTTCATCCTCCTGTTCTGAAACCAAATCTTCACCTGCCGCTCGGTGAGGCTCAGGGCGTGGGACACCTCGATCCTTCTTTTGCGGGTCAGGTAAGGGTTGAAGAGAAACTCCTTCTCCAGTTCAAGAGTTTGGTAGCGACTGTAGGTTTGCCTCCCATTCCGTCTTCCTGGGGCTTGAATGAAATAAAGCCAGAGGTTAGCTGGACTGACCACGGTCCCCCATAAAAACATTCAGATGACTTATAATTAATTCTGCATTTGCTTTTTTATTCCTCAGCGTGAATACTAATCGTTCAGCTCTTTACACAGCGTTCACTCCTTCCACTCCACATTCACTCATAAAGGGCGGGGGGAAAGCCCTTATTTTAAGTGTACATTATGCTTTCCATTGACAGCAACATCTATTAGGGCTACACACATCCCAGACACAAAGTAACAGGGTTAATATTACGTGTGGAATTTCAAA
Source organism: Lates calcarifer (assembly GCF_001640805.2). Lineage (NCBI taxonomy): Eukaryota > Metazoa > Chordata > Actinopteri > Centropomidae > Lates > Lates calcarifer. Next base: position 13,983,572 of record NC_066838.1, on the reverse strand, counting down.
ATAATGGTCCTCTGAGTAATAACAATTTTCACTTATGCTTGTGCCACTTAGAGTTGTGTCTGCAGGACTGATCAGCTGTCTGATGCAACTTTTACACCCTCTTCACTAAAGAGTTAAAGGGTGAGTATGAGAAGACAATGTGTTACTAATGTTTTCTAAAAAGGAGGCTGTCCTTTATGAATTTATATTTCTATTAATATAGGAAAAATTGCCCTAAATTCCCATCTGTTTATTGATGCCAAATTCCTACAAACAAAACTTACATATTCTCTCCTATTTTAGATTTAAACTACAGGAGGCTGTTTGTAAAAATCAGCATGGTTTTCCTCACTAGCAACAGGGCCTGGCTATAAAAGCCTGATTGAGATTTTCAGACACACACTCACCCTCACACAGAGGGACAAACACGTGAGTAAAAAAAAAAAAAACTAGGAGAGAAAGAAAAGTCTGAAATAAGAGAGATGAGATAAAGCTACAACTGTAACAACAGATGGGGGACAGGCTAATGATAAATATCTCTCTGAGCAGATATAAAAACTGAAGCTTACACCTGTGTGGGGTTTAAAGTAGCCTGATAGCCTGAACAGGGTGATCCATGAATGGAAGAGGATCTACAAAGCCCTTATGATTATGGCTATATGAGCCTGAGCCACATTGGGCCTGTGGGTCAGATTACCCCACCAACACAAAACCCTTGAAACCCGGGTTCTGTATAATCGGGACATGTTGTGTGTTTCAGCTAACCTCCCCTCCTGTCACTCCTGCATGCTCACTGGTGTGTGTGTGTGTGTGTGGTGTGTGGGGCACCATCATATTTTAAACTATGACTTATTCATCCTAGTGCATTTGGAGTTTGTGAAATATCTTACGCGAACGATAATTGACTTCAAAGAGCTGGTGTCATGAGCTGTGATGAGCGAGTCAATGTTTTTAAGGCACTTCTGAAAAGCAACAACTCAGCCCCTGTATGGACATGTGCTGCAGAGTTAACAGCAGCCTGCAGTACAGGTTGTATGTGCCCCATCATGTTCCCTGACTTATTTCGTTTTATGGTTTTAGAGACACACTCGTATGTACATAGGAATATTTAGCACACATGCACACAAACACACAGGCTGACACACGCTGACGCACGCACACACGCGCGCGCACGCCCACCGAGTCTAACATAGATAGAATAGGAAAGAATTGTATGATTCTGACCGTGGGGTCTCATCCAAGGAAACATAAGACTGGGAGAGGAGTTTTGATTTAAGTGGCCTTGTCCTTCTCCGGGGTTAGAGCTGCTCGACGATTTACAGTCTGGGTATTGCGCTAGGCTTGCGTCTTGCTGGGTACCATAAAGCGTTTGCCTCGGAAGGGCTTCATATCCATAAAATTTCGTTGCGTCTCCGTGGCAAGCCAAAGCGCAGGGGTTTTGCTGGTATCCGGCATTGGAGATCCCCGTGGTCCCGTGGTGGAAAAAGTCCTGCACATGATGGGACGGGTGCTGAAAACCCGGTGCGGCTGCTCCGGGTCCGTAAACCAGCGTGTGGCTGCGGGCAACGCTTTGTGGAAACCTGCAGTCGTAGTAAGTTGGCTCCAGTGACTCGCCGCCTTTGTACTTAGAAAAAAGAGGGTTAACAAAATAGGAGCTCATGTTTAGTTAGCATCAAGCAGACGGGGCTCTCTTCGCAGTTGAATATCTCCTTTAGGATGATGGCAGCCTTTTGTTTAGGGTCCCAACTCGCACAGCGCACACAGGCAGACAAACCGGAACTAGGAGAAACGCTGCCCCTTTGGACAATCTACGGCAGCTCACTCTCTCTGAGCCGTTCCTCTCATCGGATTTCTCTCGCAGTCGTGAGTGTGGCTTTTTTTTTCTTTCTCCAGCCCCCCAGGTTTTTCGCAGGCTCAAACCCGGCTCATGGCATGTGCTTTTGGATGTGCGTTAGCTAAGGTTAAAGCTGCTGGCTTGCTCGACCGGCACACCAGTCACAGGCGCTGCTCTTTTCTTTCTTTTTCCTTTTTTTTTTTTTAGCTTCCCACCCAACCACCCCCACCACAAGCGCTCCCCCTCCACCCCCCACCCCTCACCCCCCCACCCACCCCTTCATCTTTCTGCGACCGGTCAGACGTGGGCCCTACGTATATCCACCTTGAGAGGAGCTGCACTAATCATAACCAACAACCCAAGAGGCTTTAAATGTGATCAATGTTGTATTTATCACAAAAAAAGCCTTTGTTATATGCTGATCGGCGGAGTTGAGATATTGTTAAAATATAAAGACTGTGAAGCATGATGCATTTCCACTACAGCCTGGATTTATAGTTTAGCTTGTTGTCTTTGCATGGAGGTTATGAGGTGTATAAAGCAGGGAAGCTTTCCTCTTTATTCACGGATAAAGCTGTTATGAGTTGGCGTTTGTCCTCTCAGGCCCTACTGAAGGTTACACACTCATTTCCAGAAAATAGGTGACCTTTTATGGGCTCCAGGAGGTCAACATAGTATTCGGGAGCTCATGAAGCCCAAAATGTTACATAAAACAGCACTAAAAACTAGTAAAAGCAAGACGCAGCTGTAGCTATGGCACACAGGCCGACCTGTGAAATAATGTGAGGCGAAAACATCCTCCTCGGCGTAATCGAGTAAAGACCAGAGCGACACACTTGCACCATGCGCTGTAAAACACCGACACACGCAAATATAAACACGACCTATGGAATACTGGGTGCCACTTACTGACCCCGTAAAACCGACGAAGATGAGCAGTAAATCTCCCACGCGGCGGAGTTCATAAAATTTTACATTGGGGATGTTTAGTTACAATCAGAGCGCGCGCACGCACGCACAATTCCCAAGCTCAATAGTTTGCATGGGCTCTCCCTCTCTCTCTCCATCTCCCTCTCCAAATATGCCAGTGTGGTTTTTGTGGGGTTACTGACGTTTTATACACATCATCGTAAAATATGAAAGGCGCACAGGGTAAATTTATAGACCTTTCACACTCTATAAATATGCAGATTGCCAATCATTGTTGCACACTTCTTGGCGACTTTGAACTGCTGCTACAGACGCTATAGCCGTCAAATATTAAGGATACAAATGAGCAGGTAGCTCTTACTTAAAACCGTGCAGCGACACTTATATTATTATTATTGATATTATTATTAATAATATTATTTGTTGTTGTTGTACTTTATAGCTATGTGTTATGCAAGATTGTGATGTTCCTGTTCTTTCTGTTGTCAGTGTTGCTTTTTACTGTATTGATGTGATGTTACTGATGTAATTGTTTACAAATTAACTGTTATTAAAGCAACGTTTATATATTTAAATATGGCTCCTGGCTCTTCATTCATTGAGTTTTTGTTGTTTTGTTTTCCTAGGAAAGTATTTTATTTGAGTCATTATTTTGAATTTACACCATGAAAAATAAAACCAAAAAAAAAAAAAAAAAAAATCCACACACAGCCCAGACACATAATGCTGTATTACTCTATCTAAATGCAGATAGTGTTGCCCTTTGTTAAAACGAGAACCTGCCTGTGCCCAATTATCTGATTTTTAATGGGCATACAATGGGTAGCAATTTAAAAAATACCACAACATCCCTATTATCTCGTAAATTCACCGACATTTTACAAGTTTTTTTGAACCCAAAAAAGTGACAAAAAAACTTAAATAAAAATGTATCTCACAAAACAGAAGGAAGAATAATAATAAAGTAAAAATAAATTAATAAAACAAAAATCCTGTTTATGCACACAGTCTGTGCCCAATACAACCACCTGCTCGCTGCATTCCGGAGTGCTGCTCTGTGGCCTATTACACAAAATGCGGTGGGTGACCATATCTGTCATTTTGTCATCGATAGGTTACTCTTCATTCTTCAGCCAAGCCACAGAGCTGTAAAAAAAAAAGCCCTTCAACACACAGAGCCAGCTCAAAACATGGACCAACAGCGTCATCTAGTGTCGAGATGAGGCCCTAAACCTGAACCGATCCACCAATCAGGAACAACTGTGATGTGGACAGAAAGGGTCTCCCCATTTGTCCAAACCTTTTATGTCTCTTGTCTTTTTCCTTAAATAAAGCAGCTGTTCACCACCACATCTGTAACTACACGGCCCTCAGTCTCTTCTGTTCTACAACAGGCTTGAAAGAGTTGCAGGGCTTTATCTTTTCCTGTCACGGCCGCTACCTGCTCTTATACAAGAAATAACAGTACTCTGCAGCACTCGTATTTATGAACAATAACTATTGACATTTTCCCATCTAATTGTAGGCTAATAGGCCACTCATGTGATGAAGTGCAGGGGGGCTGCGGCTGGCCCATCAGGCAAAAGTCGCCCTGAACAGTGCGCATGACTCTCCTTTGAACGAGTCCACCACCACCGTCCATTAAAACCATAAAGTAATTTAGCCCAGACGTCTAGCCAGTTAGTCGAGTTTGCTTTGTTCGTCTGCATTTGAGACAAACAGCCGAGCTCCAACAGGGGCTGTAAAACTGGCATTTTTGTCCGAGAGGAGCGGAAATGCGCTGGATTGGGCTTTGAAATTACTGCATCCTGTCCGTATTGTTTGCCACCACAAAAAGGCAATTTAGGCCTATCCCAGGAAACAAATGCGAGACATGGGAAATTGTCTCTCACTTAAAGATCTCAGCTGCTCGATTTCAGCCTCAGATTTTCTGATCGCCTGTGGACCTGGCGAGCGTTAAAAACTAGCAATCTATAATCTTATTTATAAGGCAGTTCATTTAGAAAAACGCTTCGTGGCTGTGGTTAATATTTACAAACGAATACGTTATTGGGAATGAGACATTTGCACAACTATTTTTGGGGGGTACTTTCAATATATATAGGGCATGGACCTATTGCAAGAATAACTCACGTGCCTCCTGCAGAAGTTTTGCTCTTATAAGACTGATTTGTGTTCAGTTTAAATTGAACTAAGCTGCTGTAGCTCCCCCTCTATTAGTGAAACCGTACACACAGAGGCAGAGAGAATTATTTGCCGCAAAACTTGTTTGTAGTGATATGTACCTTTACCTCTAATAGGCCAGACACGGCTCTTTTATGTGTTTATTTCATGTGTATCTTTTAGTGTATGTAAATGCATGTTGTTGAGACTGGAAGGAAGGCTAATTAAAACTTTAATTTAAAGCAACGCAAAGCTAAATTAAAACAGTCTTTTCTTGCCAAAGTCTTAACTGCGCTGACACCGTGGAGTTTTCGACTTCGCCATTATGTTCAGTGGCAGAGCTCATTTAGGCCTTTAGCTGTACTTGGAGGAATGCTCGCCGGCCAAAACATAATAGAATTGTGGAGGAATAATTATTTAGTAAGCATTTATCTGCCTTCAATGTGTAGCATTGCTAATACAATAGTGTTTTGGTAACGCAACTTCCCTGTGGGTTTTTTAATCAACAAAATACTTGAGTTGATCCTAAATGAGTTTGTGTTTGTTGGGCCCTCTGTGCAGCCGTGTAGCTAATTACTAAATGCGTTTGGTCGCCAACATGATATCCACTTTGAGTCACAATAAATACAGAATACAAGCACTTAGTGATTATGTTTATATTTGCAGAAGTCTATATCTACACTCTATAATTAAACTCATAGACTACAGTCCAAAAAAAGAGAGGAGATGCACAAATACAGCAACAACTATCACAAAAATACAAGACAGACGAGTCGGATCGCAGATGTTCTGTTTCTGTACAAAATACTACACCTGCACAATAACGTACAAAGGAAATAAACATGAAAGAAAACATTCACATCATAAATTATGGGTTTGTGAAATTCAAAAGAATTCAAGTATCTTCTTTCTTCGGACAGTTTTAACGTATCCAAACTGCGCTTGTATAATATCTCTTACAAAAGAACATAAAGGTATTTCGAAGTGAAAGCAGAATGTAATTATCTCCTTTGAAGTTTTTCTTTTTTTTTTCCTTTCTCTCTTTTTTTTTCTTTAACACATAATTGTGCACTGGAAGAAATAACATAATCAGCATCAAACAGTCTCGAAGTTAAGGTTAATACAAAAAAAACAAAGTGATAAATATGAAGAGGAGAGAGGGAGGAGAAGGGGGTCATTGTGTGTTTTGGTACATCTGTGCTGTCCATGTGACTAGTGGTTATTATGGTTGTTTTTATTATTATTATTTTTCTGACTGCAGTCCACGTTATTGTTCTTTGCTGTCGGATTTTTCTTTGTTCATTTTCTTCATCTTCATTCGCCGGTTCTGAAACCAGATTTTGACCTGCCTCTCGGTCAGATTCAGGACCCTCGCGACCTCGTATCGGCGGTCCCTAGTAAGGTACATATTGAACAAAAACTCCTTTTCCAGTTCGAGAGTCTGGTACTTTGTGTAAGGGCATCGCTTCTTCCTTGTGGAGCGGGCGTGTATCCAATTTGCCACAGGGTTATCTGCAAATAAAAACCATAATAGAAATAATAATAATAGCAGCAGATAGAGGCAACACAGTGACGCATTATCAAAACTGAAACAGTGGTTAAGTGTTAAGCCTTTAGAAAATGTGCCTCTGGGTTTACAGCAACTCTGTGGTCTCGTGAGATGATGATACCAATTAAAAACAATAGGCTATCAAATCATACACAGGTTTGGTTTTTACCATTAAAGCTAAGCTGACAGCAAACATTCTGAGAAAAGATCTTCAGCCTCAGACTATCCAAGCCTACACTGATTTGCTTCCTTGTCCCTTTAACTTGTGAGTAACACCGTCGTAAAATACTCAATGCGCTTATTCACTTTATTGGCCCATAAAATGGACCCGTGGTTCAAGCCTTTACAGGTCCGTGGTGAAAGTCCTCGAGTATGTCCCTACATTCCTCAAGTTGGCTGAGAGAGTCATGTGAATTTGTTTTGGAGCCAGAATAGGGAGTAAAAAAAAAAAAATCATATCCAACTATATGCAAATCATCTCCTCATGTGGGGGTGAATAATGTATTCCACTATTGGGGATCAAATAGAGCTAAAATGTGGCTTTTCCTCACAGGATGGGCCTACGTTTTTTTGTTTTCGTTTTTTTTAAAAAGAGGACTGAAACTCGGCTTGTAGGGCTTGATGTGCCGTATGTGATGGCACGGGGTCAAAAATATGGTCGTAAAAATGCACGATAAGGTATTTACTGATGAATATTGATTCATATGTCGGTTTAGGTCGTTCACTTAATAAAGAACACCTTGCATGTTTTTCACATTATGCAACATCCTTCCAAATTCAACGTCTTCCTGTAGGTTTGAGTCCATGTTTACAACCCCGTCTGGTTTTATAGCCCCAATATTAGCCTAGTAGCGTTTGTCTTTTATAGTTCCTAAAGCTTTTTCCCCCCCCTAGCAGAGGCGATTCAGAGCTGAGCAGAAAAGGGAGGATGAAACAGCTTATAATTTCACTTTATGCAAGACGTTAAAATGCCTCTTAGCAAAAGCAGGTTTTTTTCTTTTTTTACACCATCTCAAAGCAAAACTCCCACTCGGCTGTAAAAAAGACTGTAGGAGCTTGAACTTACTCGGATCTAGCTCCGGCTTCTCGTCTTTATGTTTCCCTGAAGCCAGGAGCTCCGACTCGGGAGAGGGGATATTCTGCTGCGTCTTGTCTCGCATGTCAGTGGATGAACAGTACAGATAATCCGTGTAGGTCCGTCCGCTGGAGCCGAGACACTCGCCGGCTCTGTGCTCCTGAAAGGCGTCGGGCTTCAGCCCATAGTGCCTGCTGTTCCCCGGGTAGCCGTGGAAAGGCACGGCGCCTGATATCGGCTCCAGCCATGACCGCATATACCTCGAGTCTGTGCCTAAGTGAGGTTGGTGACTGTATGGATGGTAAACCACTGATGACTGGGAGTGTACGGGGGCCCAGGAGGTGGAGAAGACGGGTGGCTTGGGTGCGAAGCTGCAGGAAGGATAGTCAGCACACTCCGGTACTAGGGACGTCGGACGAGGGCCGGCTGGGTGCGAACCGGGCGCCGAAAACCGAGTTGCAGTAAGGACATCCTCGTTTTCATGGTTGATCAAGGAGTCCACATAATAATTACTTATGGGACCCGTGGTCGACATGTCGAAGCTTCCCCGGCTCTTTTACATGCATCCGATTATTATATGGAGTGTATGTGTACTTTTTTATCTAGCCATAGAACAATCAAGGCAGGTAATTATTTCTCAACGCTCCCCTGCCTGCTATTGGCTGCCTCGCCGACACGTGATTATATTTACCCCCACAAAAATTGTACAGTGGATCAATGCGCCACTTATCCTGGGATACCATTGCACATAAATCGGATTAAAGAATGTGCTCTTTTGCTCTTTTTCCCGGACGTATTAGAGGTAACTTCAACAACCATGTTTCTTTATGAAGAAAATATGCCGTTGTAGCGTTTATAGTGGGTGTTTCTCTGGGCGCGGAACAGACCTGCGCACATTACGTCTAAAACCGAGCAAGGCACTATTTGATGGTGTAATCAATCTCTGTCTGGCAAAATCTACCGTAGCCCCGTGTTGTTGCAAGGGATAGTATTACAGCATTAAAGTGTTTATTGAATCGTTGACGAGTTTTATCCTTATCAAACCAGTAGCACATTTGATAAAGTGAAGGCTTTATAACTTCCTGCGGAATGCTGTTTATTTCCTAATAGAGCGAGAAGCTTTCACAGTAGCTACACACACACTCATGTATATATAGACACAGCAGAGAGGGGGAATCAAAATACGGGATGCCGGATACAACTACAATAAAGTTTGCACCGTTTTAACGAGGGCGCACCAGACCAAACATTTCCTAAATGGGATCTGCGGAGATAGGAGAGGAGGGGATTCAGATTCTTGACAAGCAGCCCACTACAGCGGGCTATATTCAGCTAGTGACCGTTCATGTTTTTATGCCCATCAATAAATTTTAACGAGGACCATTTGATTGTTCATAAACGTGTCGTTAATAAGACTGCATCCGAGTTCCTCGCTCGACATAAAAACCACCACCACCGCCACCACTGTACGCAACGTGAAACAATTCATATCAAACAAGAAAGGCCGTAGACAGGAAAGAGAGCAGTAGAGGTAAAAAGGTTCGTTAAAGGGCTAACTAGATGAAAGCTTTCATAACGGGGATAATGTTACAGTTGTATCTAATGGCAGAAGGGTTTAATGTTATGTCCCTGCAATATACTAGTGTAGCTTGTCAGTTAGCAGGCTGTGAAACAACCCTGAACTCTTCTGCAGGGTTGCAGCAAATATCACAAATAGTAATATACGATGAGGCAGGGGTAACTGAAGGAGGCACCAGTGTCACTGGGAACACAATTAGACTGATTATAACATAAATACTGAAAGTTTTCATGCTAAATGTCCAGACTGGATGAGGTAGATAACAACATAGCTGATGCATTAGTGAATCAAAAAGCAAGACACGTTCTATTTCTGTGATGTGGTGACTTTGGTGCATGAGTATATTTGTGCATTTTGTAAAACGGTCATGCTAACGAGTTTTATTCTCTGGAGTTGTAATTTTATGTGTGTGTATACATGTTTTTTTCTGTGGTTTTGATGTGTTGGAGGTTATTTATTTTTGGGTTATACGTATGGTGGTGTGCGTAATTGCTGTTTTTTTTAATTTGACAATTTATCTTTTACTGTGGACGAGTAGTTGATTAAAAAGAAGAAAAAACAAGAGAGAACGACTTTAGGACGAGGAGCTAAATATAAGGATGTGCAGACCTGACAGTCGTTATGTGCAAAAGTTAAATTATAGTAGTGCAGCCGAACAGACCACACTGTGCTGAAATTAACTCAAACCGGGCGCACTGTGTTCCATAAATTGCCAAGTATGAAGTGACAGTTTAACCAAAGAGACCAGAGAGACAAATTTCACAAATAAATCCCAATTCACAAGTGATAATTAAGCACGTGGTGCATCTGCATCGGAAAATAAAACAGTGAAGTGTTGGGATTTAAAACAAATCTTGCCTCTGTCATCGCCAGACTAAAAGGATCAAATGACGTCACTAATTAGCGCTTACTATATTCAACTTTTGTCAAAAATAATTCCTCATACTTTTTCATTAACTGGTATGATATTCAATATTTGTTGTTCATTACGTTAAGTTAAAACGTAATCAGTGTACGCACGAGGAAGTGCGATGTTTGTCATGGCTGCTGAGTTCAGATTCAACCATGAAATTTAAAAGGCTAGACGCCAGACCTTAACCCGGATAACGCCAAACGGTGTCCTGGAGTGCGCTGATGAATGCGCGAGTCTGTGGCGAGTCAAATATTTCCCCCCTCCAACACACTCACACACACGTGTTTACAGAAATAAAGTCGTTTAGTGAATTTACTTCACCTCAAATCAGATCGTTTTAAAGTTGTGTGTTTTGTGCAGGTTGAAGGTCTGAGCCCGTTAATTCCCCTAACCATAACCCTGCCATTAAAGGTGAATGGAAAAGTGCTCAGTGACCGTTTATTACAATAACATATGGTCAAATAAATACATTATATAGTCTATGTCCATGTCCAGAGTAATCCAGTGAATTCCTTTATATTGTTCTGGGCGTGTATGCATGTGTGTGCGTGTACGCCCGCGCACGTGTGTGTGTGTACGTGTGTGTGTGTGTGTGTGTGTGTGTGTGTGTGTGTGTGCCTCTGTGTAATTTAATTAGAATTGAGGACCTCTTCTTTTTTCAGTGTATCTATTCCACTTGTTTATCCATATTTATTGTGCTATAATAAAAAAAACACATTATTAAATATCCCTTTGGTGTTGTTGTTTCTTTTTGTCTGCAGTTTCTGTCTTTTACCTCTGTCTTAACACAGCTGGAATTGCAACTAGACCATTTAAAATGACATTGCCAAAGAAATGCTTCTTTGCTGCATGGATAAACCTCGTCGTATTTCACATTTTCACCACTTCTTCTTTAACATTTTACCCAGAAACACAGGCTCCTATAGTGGACAAAGCAAAAAGCAGTGGGATTTGAACATATTATGCTCCGGTATCAACAATATATGAACATAAAGACTAGAAATGAATTGATAAAGCAAAAGTACATGTTTAAAACTTTATAAAGAGACAAATTATATGAAACTGTTGGTTTATTTTGCTTTTAGACGGACTCTGTGTTCGTCCATAGCCAAGTTAAACCCATTTTTTAAATACTAAAAAAATCACAAATTTGCCTCTGAAGGCTTCACAGTCTGTACAACATACGATACCACCTATCCTGAGATTTTCTAAGATTACACGGAACCTATTCTGTGTTTTCATCTTAGTACAAGTCAGGGATACACTGGATATGTCCCATCCGTCAAATGCAAAGTCATTAATGTGTTTACAAGGACTTAATCCGTGATGACGACAGCAGTGCTTGAAACTGATGCTACCATTCCGCCACACTATGAGCATCGAGCTGACATTTCTCTTTTACACAATTAAGTTTTCCACTTATAAAAAACGGAACAAATACGCTTAGACAGCTGTGCTTGTGCATGACGCAAACATGGGCCTATGGGCCAACGGCGGCACGTTACCATCTTCACTGAAATGGACAGTGTTGTTTTTGTCTTAGATATAGGCCGCATTATGTGCAGCCTTGAGCCGTTATACTTCACAAAAAACCTGTCAGTGAGTCACAGTTTGGGTGTATCCGCGCCGCCGCAGTGCGTTGAGCGACGCCTCATAATCAGTTGAAATTATTGACAAGAGACACCTACGCCTTTTAAACCAACACCAGCAGACCACTTTGAAAAAAAGTGTCTAATTCGCCTAAATGCGGCTTTTAACGTGAAAATGCGAGGAAAGGTAACTATTGACGGGGGCCGCTTCAATGATAATCATCATGATGCGTCCGCATTAAAATAAAAGAGCAAATCTTCAGACTGGCTAAATGCTGAGTACAAATGTAGGCCTGTGGATGGCAGATGACGACAGACTGCAGATGACTCTTTGTTTGTATTTAATCATACAGCGGATAGAATAACAGAGCTGGACAGGCTCTATATTAAGATCATATAATCTCTTGTGTATATTATAAGATCTCCATTGCAAGGCCTGTTTGAACTGCATAACAGCATAACCAGTTTGTGTCAATACAGGGTGGATGAATAATAAACCAACTATTTGAGCCCATGTGTTGTAACATGACTTTATCTAATTAGACGCGCACAGTCACATTTGCTGGCTTCTGTGTAATGAAGGCACGTTATCTATTTCTCTCATTACAGTTATATTATATGTCATTTTCCTCCAAGAAACAGTCATAACATATAAACGCAGTAAAAATCCGCTACGATCGACTGTGAGCCTCCAGATCAAACACACACGCACGGTGCACTTTTAACCAATTAGTGGTTTATCTATAGGCAACATTTGGATCATATTATCCACGCTTAGACTCCGCATATGGAAAATTCAAAGTGGATATCAAAAGTTATTTACAACGCCCCATGTGTTGAGCAGAAAGCACCGCAAAATCCAAGAGTCACTGTGTGATCAGCTGAAAGGCCACAAAATGATCTGTGCTGCTCTAATTGTAGTAGCCTAGAGTGTTCTCTATCCAAGGCAACCGCTGCATATTACAGTCTCACAGAATCCAAAAATCCCCCTAACAGACTGTTTCACAAACAACTTGCTTTAATCAGAACACTTGATCAAATCCCTCTGTTTCTCAGCAAAACAAACTGTGAGACCTATTGCTGATCAATATAGATGCTCTCATGGTGAATGGCCCTGCCGCAGTGATGTATTTTTTGCTTTCCCGCGTCCTACAGAAAATTTTGTGTGATTAAAATGGCGGAGTAATTTCCGTGGGATAATAATCCCTATCCCTAAATTTAAAAAAAAAGAAAAAAGAAAAAAAAAAAGAAAAGCTCATGGTAACATTTTCTCCTGAATGTTGCTCGTTATACAGGTTTGCTTCCATATTCAAACCATTAAACGTGGGTAGAAATTATTCCCAATTATTAACTGGCATGCAAAAAATTGAAAAAGCCATATCCTGAGTCTCACTTCGCCAACAATGCTCTCAATGATAATAAAAATCTGAGCATTTTCCAGTGAAAGAAAGTTAATGTCCCCTGTGCTTTGAATTTAATCGACTATCAGCTTTATCTTTACAAAAATCTTGACAAATTAAGTCCGCGGTGCAATTTATTTTTCTATATCTCACGAGAAAAACCCTAATTTATGTCAAAAAAGAAGGAAAAAGGGCAAAAGAGAAGTCGTTAGCATAGTTTGTTCATGTCTGATCATGCTAGTGGCAGTAACACATCATGAGCTGTCCTAAGGAAGTGGCTGTCTAAAGGCTTCAGTTCCTGTGCGCCACTACAAAGTGAAATAAATTGCTTTATGTGTATATGGTTTTAGGGTGAATCTATGCAGCTCTCGGGGCTGTTTCCACCGCTGTAAAGTCTTTGTCAGTGATGCATTCCAAGGGAGACACTCATTCACTGAGCTGAATGAAAGTGACTTTGGATTCCAGACTGTCTCTTCCAGTTGCACCACCGCCAAAGGGAGGAGGAGGGATGGGTAGGGGGGCTGAGAAAACAAGGGGAAATAGTGACCAGTATAAACACTGGACTCCCCTCGCAGAGAAGATGCTGACTGCGCCACAGGAGCAGAATTGTTTCATAAATAAGTTATTGTGTTGTGTGTTTTAGATTTCTAGTTTCCTTAATTAGCTTACCTTAATTTAACCTCTGCTTAAACATAATTACTACTAATCAATACTACTACTGATCAAATAGATTGCAGTTTAAGGCAAAATATAAATAAAGCCAGGCCTATTTTTGTGATGGTCAGTGTGTGCGTACTAGTTTTCCAATATAAATGCATTTTCCCATATGTGCTATAAATTTGTCAAATATTTCAGCGAGATTTGACTATAATATAATTTAACACTGAAGCTAATGCAGGCTAAATCTAAAGAAAATAGAAAATAGAAGTATTTTATGTCTTAACTTTGGATTCATTGATAAAATGAGGCTGTGTATAAACGCAAGTGTCTTCATCAGGTTAACACGCCGAGAAAAAGACAAAATTCAACTTTAACGTTACACTCCGCGGTAAAATAAGATAAAGAACAATTAAAGTACGACATAAACAAGTTAAGCTATTTAATATACAAATTTCACTGAAAAAAATAGGCCTTAATTAGCAAAATGGTATTTATAACTGAATGATTGCGGGCGTAAAGGGCGACTAGCGAATTATGTTTATTCGAGTCGAAGCTCATGGAGAACATCTACTTTCAAAGTAAGCATTATTTAAGATAAAATATTTTAAAATTAGGTGTATTCTCAGTCTAAAACTTAGCAGCGAATTGGAAGTTGGAATATAAAAGATAAACAGTCGAGCATTAGAAGTCACAAGGAGGATGACTGTTCAGATAAGATAATGGAAATGTCAATACGCATCAATTATACAATTATATAATGTTATACACTTGGCTCCATTTGTAAGATAAATTAATGACAGTCAAATATGTGACATCTATCTATCTATCTATCTATCTATCTATCTATCTATCTATCTATCTATCTATCTATCTCATGATAAAGCAGCTGAAACCATTAAACCTAAGCAGACAGCCAGTGATGACAGATGCAATACAACGCAGTCTAAAACTTTACCCCATGTTGTTTACAACCTATTCTCCTCCTAAGAGCCTCAGAAGGTTTTACAGCCCACCACAAAAATAACAGCAAAGAAAGAAAACGTCTCTGTCCAAGGTATTGCAGCTCAGTTCATTTACAATGCCATTTGCGGGGACCTGGGTGACTATAGGGGGTAATTCAGCGGAAATTGTGCCCTTGATGAAGACGAACTGACGTAATCAAGGCAGTTTCTTGTTGCCGAGCCAGGAAGCCAACCCCAACAACATGAAACTACCTAAACCACGCTTCAGCTTCGCGCAAAAGGGGTTAAAAATCCATGGAAAGGACAATGCATGCAAAAAAAGCCAAGTGAGGATTAACACTATCCAGCTCAAAGAGAAAAAGGCGAGTACCATCACAATAAACCACACTGTGGTCCACACCAGGCTGCAGTCAAGCTACTTTCTAAACATTTGCTTGTAGACAACTTAGATAGCAACGCATGTCTTGACTAGTTTACTCATAAAATCCAGAGCCAGCCTTTATATGCTATTGTTCTAATTCCATAAATAGTCTGTAGCAGCGCAGCATAACAATGCACTCAGCTGTTTCAGATAAGTAAACTTAAATATTCAGTCACAGCACGTATCCAGAAACATAAAGCCACAATAATCAGCAACCAACATTTTAATGCCAGTAAGAAAAAAAAAAGCAAAAATCAGCAGCACGCCGATCAACATCAGCAACTTCATGTAAACTATCGACGTGAGCAGGCATGCACCATGCGTGCCACAGGAGCTGTCAAGCGAGCTCCCCCCCTGACAGATGTGGCATACTTTCCAAAATAGGACAGAAGAATATTACGTAAATTTGAGTCCTACCTTCACTTGCCTCCTCCAGGACGCCTTCCCGGCTTGTTTAGTTATCCACGTGTTTTTGCCGTGATGCTTTTGTTGTTGTTATTATTGTTCCTGCATCCGACGCTGTCGCTGTCCCCTTTATCCACCATCTTCCTTATCTTCTGCTCACCCCCCCATCCAGCGAAGCTCCATTATCCCCGGGGTGGAGGCGGCTTGCTCCCTCCAGCCCCAGCGCCTCGGCTGGATCCTGCACATTGCAGTCTCTACTGTGTGGATTAGCCCTCCTCCACACACACCTTTAAACGCATCTTTACTGCTGCGGCACATTATATTTGCAGATCATAAAATCCACCCCCAACGCTTTCCAGGGCGAACCTGACATTAGAATTTTATGACCTTGACTTACTGTGGTCACCTGGATAATATTTAAATCAACGTTATGGTCTCTCACTTCTATTAAAACTGCCATGATCTCCTTCTCTCATCCGCAGTGTCTCTCCCTCCCTCTCATTTTCACCACTATGCCAGGGGAAGGACAAAGTTGGTAATACCTTTCCGTTTTTTCCCCCCTCCTTTTATTGTTTTGGAATCGTTTGCCATGACATAGCTTAATATCATTTTGTGCATGCACGTTATACAGCACGGATGTGCCACAGCAACAGACACCAACGAAGAAGTGACAAAACATTCATTATAGCTCAGCAAAGTGAAACTGCTTGCATGCCACGAGTTATTTATAGACTGCTTGAAATTGCCTCCTCCTTTTCGTTTGGTTCATGTTGTAGTATAATTATCATTGCGAGGTAATAGCACCTCACTGTTCCAATGCTGCTGCTCCTGCTGCTGCTGCAAGTGTTCACCTGGAACTCAAGTCTAGTCTGCAGGTTGCAGCGTTTTATAGTCGATTTAGAAAGGCACGCTGTGTGTGTGAGTGTGTGTGTGAGTGTGTGTGTGGTGTGTGCACATAAGGAGAAAACTGATGAATGATTATTGAATGAATTATAAGGTGACACATGCATGTCTGTCTGTGTCTGTGCCTGTCATGTCTGTATGCAAATGCATGTGTGAGTGTGAATGTGCATGTGAATGTGTGTGTGTGTGTGTGTGTGTGTGTGTGTGTGTGTGTGTGTGTGTGTGTGTGTGTGTGTGTGTGTGTGTGTGAATAAAAATCTGCTCAGGAGTAGTTGTAAACTGCACTCTGCTCCCTTTCCCGGCTCTCCCTGTTGAGCTTCTTGAGCTTCATGCGTCTGTTTTGGAACCAGATCTTGACCTGTCTGTCGGTCAGGTTGATACTCCGGCTGATCTCCAGGCGGCGCTCCCGAGACAGATACATGTTGAACAAGAACTCCTTCTCCAGCTCCAGCGTCTGGTGCTTTGTGTAGGGACACCGCTTCTTCCTTCCACTTTTGGCTTTTAACCAGCTTCCCGTTGTCTTTTCCGCGGATAAATCATCTACCGGAGCAAGAGAAACACGACAAAATGATAAAGTGAAGCCAAAAAAAATCCGGCCAGGAGTTTGGTGCAGAGATCATATGCAGCTTTATAACCTCCATCAATACACTGGATGCTTCGTACACGCCCATTTCTCAAATACCGTTCAACTGGAACAAAATGAGCAGTTTATATGGACAGATTTACCTGGATGTGTACTCTCCGTGACTCATTTGAACAAATGAACAACGCCAAAACATCCCACCTTTTGCTACAACTCCCACTGTTTGCAAATTGCTTTTGTGTGATGTACAGCTATAATTAGATCAAATCAAACTAGGGAGTGTAAGCACTTCTTTTGTCTATGTTGGACCTCAGACTCTCATAAAATTTTATTACCGTTGCACACCGGAGCCAAATGAAATTTTTGGGAGGTCCATCCCAAAACAAAAAGAAGTCTCTGTAGCGTAATATCAGATTTAGAAGGGGGAAAAAAACAACAACATAAAGACAAAGACACGAGACGTGTCGGAGATTGCAGGGAAAATCAAACTGCTACACATTCAGTTAATTCCTTGATTAGGTTGTGGACTCTGGGGAATAACGCCTCTGTTACAAACACACACACACACACACACACACACACACACGCAGGTTACAGTAATAATTACCTTAATGTGAACACACTCAGTGTGTGGCCCACATTTAATCATTACCAAAACATTTAATTCAGTAATGTGGGGATTAACAGGACACACACGCACAAACACACACCCACATACACATAAACACGGTCAAAAAAAGACGGTCCCATTGCCTTGTTGTATGCCCCAATTAAATTAAAATAAAATAAAAGGAGCTTGTTGGTCATCATGTATGAAGCTGTTAGCTCAACCCATAAATAACACAACAATCTGAAAACAGTTTTAAATTAAAGCTAATGAAAAATAGCAGAGGGATGTGCAATAACAGAACTGCAGCTAGCATCAATTTATTAGGTGTATAATAATAATACTAATACGAATAAGAACGCAAATAATAATCCTAATAATGATGCTACTAATTCTAATAATAATAACATGTGTATTTCAAATCAGACGATCGTGAACGTTTAATTAAAATCTATTTAAAACAGTTAATTTACTTACACAGCATTTGCGGTTTTGTCAAACGGGAAAGAAAATACAAATTCAGTTTATTCTTATCAACCTGCCACTTTTAGTGAAGTAAAAGAAGAGAGAAGAAATGTGCTTAAGTGGACTTTCGCTTGAAATAATTATGTTGTTAAAAAAAAAAAAACTGGACTGGAATCGTCCTGAATTATCGTTGCGTCGGTGCAGAAAAGTGTAAATGTATTTATGATAATGCTTTTCTCAAATGTAATACTGAGAAATGGTCCCTGAGGTTTTTTTTAATAAGCCAGGGCATCGTGACAAAAAGGTTTTCAACTGCGGAGCAAAACCGTACAATTTTACATTGGCTCAGTATCAGATATTTTGAGGCGTAAAATGGTGCTGTTCAAAATGGTTACGTCTTACATTATAAATGACCCATGTAAGAGAGGGAAAGTGAAAGTGAGAGAGGGATGTGTATGTGTGTGTGTCTGTGTGAGCGTGTTTATTTCAATGATAACTGCCCATCTCACATTCTCACATTAATGGAAAGGTGTTAAATGCCACGGGCACCATAACCCCTGCCAGGCGAGGCTGTCAAATGCCCATACAGCCCCATATGACTGCTATCAAACACGAGTCTGCATTATAGGGCCATGACACAACACAACGTGCCCACACAACACAGCACTGATTTAGAATTAATGCACGTGTGGAATGTTTTAGTGAAGCTGCCCACATATTATCTCTCTCTGTGTGTGTATGTGTAGCCTATGGTTGTCTGCATGATTGTGCAAGAGTGTGTGTGTGTGTGTATGCATGTGTGTTGGGGAGGAGGAGGAGGAGGAAGAGGGGTGTGTGTGTGGGTTTAGTAGTAGTCTACCTTTTAATTCCCCGTCCGAGTTATCTGAACAGCTGTCACTCTTGGCTTTTTCTTCCTTCCTGCTCTGACTCTCATCTGCCTTTGAAACCTCTCTCGCTGTCTCTTGCGCCGATTTGCTGCAACTTATTGTCGATTCTGCTGCTGCTGATTCAACAGATGTCGTCAAGTGGGTCAGAGAGAAGCCGGGGGGGAACTGCTGGTCATCCTGCTGCGGCCTCTCTCCGTTGTACACCTGGAAACAGCGGCTGGACGAGGCGGCAGTTTGCTCAGGCCGGCAGCTATTGTCCCCAAGCCGGATGTAAGTGGCCGACTCTGTTGTCTGTTTCCCCTTATTGCTGTCATCCTGATAGAGGCAACAAAACGCCTCCTCTTTGACGTTGCCCGCTGGAAACGAGCAGGGTTGTAAACACTGGGCAACAGGTTGTTCGTCCCTGCTGGTTTTGGAGCCTGGGGTCCATGTGGCCAGCTGTGTTGACAGGTAGGGCGCATCCTGGAAGCCGCTGGGCGGCACACCGCCCGGAGGAACCTCGTCTCTTTTGGAGAGTGCAGATGGTCCAACCTTCCCAATGTTTCTCATCACTGAATATCCGTACTCTGCAGCTGTGTGGATGTACATTCCGGGGTTGCTGGAATAACCCTCACCCCTGAAGGAAGATGATCCTCCCATTAAGGAATCCATCAGGAAGTTACCGGGCGCTATGTTATTCGGACATGACATTTTTGCATTTGGCAACACAGTAATCGTTTGGTGTGTTCCACTGATCTGAACTACGGGATTTCTCCAGGAGAATAAGGACAGTAGGATGCTGACATCTTTTGGAGGGGGGTGCAAAAATATCAGTAACATAATTATGGATGCTGGGAGACATGTCATGTGATTTTCAGACCAATAGCGTCGTGGAAGTGGCCTTGATGCTCCAGACTGACGTGACGTCAGCGCGGTCAAGTTGGGGAACCTGGAGGGTTTTTGATGGAGCAAGAGCGCCACCTAGCGACCGCAGGCCGGTCAGGACAACAGGCCCACACCAGGAGGAACAAAGGACGGCTGCTGCAGCAGGGATTTTTTTACTGCGTGGCTTTGGAGAATTTTTATTCTGTTTAAGTTCACTTAACTTCTGATTTGGAAAGAAATTTAATTCAATCAACGTGTGGATTCCCTTTTCGTCCTGGCGCCAGTCCTGCGGAGATGAGGCCATCGAGGATTTGTCATAAGACAGAGTGCATTTTGAGTTTGTCTTGTTCTTTTTTGTTTGTTTGTTTGTTTTCATCGATTTGCTTTGTTGTTGCCACCGATTTAGCAAGGTAAGCTGTACGCAGGTGTGTCATTCAAAAGAAAATCACAACAGACACGTGAACTGCTTTGTGAATTTAAAAAAAAATGAGTGAAAGAGTAGACTATAGGGTTTAACCTTTGACGCTGTGAAGTATTCTAAAAATCAAATGTTCCCTTTTGCATTTGACCTGCTGAATGTAACATTGTCATATCTTCTTAAATGCGCCTTTGTGACCTCCTATTATAGAATTACAGTCATACATTTCTTGCACTAATTATGAAAACCTTGTACCTCGGCCTGCTCTGTCATTTTAACCCGCAGATTATTTACTTGTATTTCTCTTCATATTACTTCACTACTCTAATAGAACTGCACCAGAATTCGTTAAAAAGCAAATATATTAGATCTTATTAGACCTGTTAGTTAACTTTAACTACACTGGTCTAACTCGTGAAGGCGCACGTGGCTGTTTAAATGGTTCTCTTCCTGAAATGGGCAACAAAATGTTAACTAGACGGTGGAATTTGTTCGCTAGTTGATGGTGGGCCTATAAGGATATTTATTATTGTGGTGTAACAGGAAACTAAACCCATACAGGATTACATCAAGCATAATGTTCTTTTTCTGTTTTTCTTTTACCCTCTTTTACTGTTGACACTGAACATCTTAGAGTCTAAGAAATAATTCATAACATACCTGAGCCATTGTTATAAACAATCGCGACGTCTTGTTGTGTCATATGCGATTTCAATATGTTGTAGATGTGAAATGAAGCAGTCCTACTGGCCCTAATGTTTGGGTTGATGTTTTATTCTCAGTGCAGGAGTTAATATACGTGACTATGGCACTCTCATTAAAATGAATGCGTATGCATGCACTTTTTTTTTTTTTTTAATGCTGATTTATCTCAGTTCTACTTTTCTCCTCAGAACTATTCAAGTGTTGTCAACATTAGAGTAAAGGATTTAAATCTGTGCAGGTCAGGAGAATGCTTGACAACTTATTTTTCTTAAATATAAGTGAGCAGAGACAACGTAAACAAATACTGTGCTGCAGCCGAACAGCCAAATATATTTATAAGGTACTACTGCAAATTATGGCTATGCAAACAGGCTACAGTGAATATGACGAGAGGTGCAGACTATATTCCTTATAGTTACTCAAACTGACTAACGGTCTACACCTAGTTTAAAAATATCTAAATGAATAATAAAAAAGACCACTAATGTAATTGTATATTCCCATATCTATTTGACAGACACTAAATGTACAAAATGCTGCTTGAATTGAACAGCCCAATCTAAGTTGTTAGGCTGTTTTTTTTAATTTTGCGCGTTAATACAATGGCGTTAGCTTCGTATTCCCATGATGCTTTTACTTTCTCACTTTATATGTTGTATTCAGTTAAAAAAATAAAGCCCCGCTGACTTGGTTTAGTGTGCTGTGTTATGCCTGTGTTATCTGTGCTGCAGTCAGCACGCTTTAGGACATTCATCCAGTCCAAACAAAAACCCGCAGTTACACGAAAGAATACAAATACTAACACGCTGCTGCTGAGACATCATGAAATCCTGATTCTCGCTGAGGCTCCAGTTTTAAAACAATACCCTGTCCAGAATCAATCGCAGAGGGTTCTCTCTACAAGGACTCAAACACTGGTTGGTTTAATTTTGTTATGTAAAAAACATAGTCTACAAAGCCAATTTAATATATTTAAGAGGTGTAATTTATATAATTCCCCATTTTAAAAGAGCCACATATTTACCATTGCCACTACAGTAATATAATATGCTAAATAATGTCTTAGGATTGCCACAAAACTATGTCGCATCAGCATTTTTGTCTTGAAATAATTGTTCTGTACTGAGCAGCAAATGAATTAGGCCTGTTATTAGCTCAACAATTTACCAAAAGATCTCTAGCAAACTTTCAGCTACTAATGTAGACCATGATGGTATGTGTTTAACCAGTTTAAAATGTTTGTTGAAATCGTTAACCACAGCTATGCAGGCGTGCTCGTGTCCTCTAGTTTGGTTTCAGCGTGACATGCACGCGCGTCTGTCTGAGCGTGTGTTTAGTTCAGAATCATTTTCAAAGGCAAGGGCAACATGTTTTGTTTATCAGTGTATATATCTGAATATTTGTTTGTATTTGCATAGGAATAATGGTGCTTCAAGATAAAACTAGACATGTACTCGTCTATGATTCACTCAGTGAAATAAATATTCAAAATAACTGACAACCAGTTTCTTTGTGGTCATTCCCCATTCCCAGCATTCCCCACAATTATGAAGAAAATATGGCCAAGCGTAGCTGCATAATTTAACATAGCTGCAACCCGTGGATGTTGGATGCAAAACCTTAGGTTCTGTGATTTTTTGCATTAATTGAAGATACACTGACGGATAACGTGGTCTTATAAGTATGGAGAACATCTTGGGCTCATGAAACCCTTAGAGAGCTCATAATATTAACTAGTAACTGGCATGAGCCAGTGAGTTAAAGGTCTGCGTAGTTCCTGAAAAATGCAATCTCAAGAATGATTTTCTGTTTCTCCCAAGAACAGGAAAATACTGGGATAAAGGATTATTAAGGATATTATTTTTCACACTCCGTCTCCCTTTAATCCACCAGTCTGCCTCATGTTAAGGATAGCCTATATTAATAACCACACCTAATGTATAGCAACTCACACCACTGACACACACGAAAAAAATCTGCTTTATGACACATTCAAACCTAGCCCTGCAGGCTTTCTCCAACTCAGCCTAGCACAAAAAGTCACGCACATAAAAAAGAAATTATACATGTTCGACTTCGCAAGGAGCACTGAGCCCTAAATAATGCTTTGCTACTCTTTTACAAGAGATGCAGAGAACAATGTGACGCCTCAGACCTGGCATTGTAATCTCATAGACCTGACAGTGCAGGACAATAGGTAGAGTGATGTCACAGACCTGATAAGATGAGGGGGCCAGCAGACATACTGGAACATCTGACAGAATAACAGAATACTTTGATGTCACAGTAGAAAGTGTATTGTTACAGGTGTGGCTGTAATGTAACGTTACAGACTGAACAATGTGGAAAGGTATCCTCTGATTTGACTTAGACACATTAGTTTTTTGTTGTTTGACACTTCTGCCAGTGTAGAATTGACATTATTATGGTGCATAACGAGAGAAGATCTGAGCCTGTAACACTCGCAATCACAATATGACACAAAAGTGAGAGTAGTAAACAAGTGCATCTTCTTTATACTTGATCTATGACAGAGGATATTGGGCTTATGAGCCCTACATTTGTGTATAATTAGCATTAAGAACAGAGAGGTTATTCGAAAATGGAAAGCTTCCACTGAGCATGCATACCTTTCTGCTTCCATAACAAATAAGCTCTCTGCTGCTGTTTACTGTTTATCCAGGTCTATTTCTCCCATGGAAACAGATGGAAGGAAACGTTGTTTAGACGTAAGACATTCCTACAAATTTGGTTATTTTCTTCCTGCAGATGATTATAACCTAGCCTACTTTGTCCAATTTTAAGGAAGAGACTTTGCAGTGAGAATAGTTTAACATATTTAAAATAAGTTTTAAACCGTGTGTCCACATGCTGTATTTTTGTGTATATTAAACCTTCAAAGATTTCCACACACGCACACTGCTCGCCAATGTGTAACCAACCCTGGCCTACACACACGCGCGCGCGCGCGCGGAGTTGACTGTGACTGTATTTTACCACGGTCTTTACACTTGTCTAAACTGTAGCCCACACTTTCGCCTCTAAATTGTCGTCCAATTGATTCCAAACCTGGAGGCTGCTATTATATTGCAAACAGGTATGGGTGTTGAATGCTGCGGGACAGAAGGCATGGTAGCTGGTTTCCTTATTGTACTAATCAGGAGCCACTGGGGCGACACAACTAATTTGCTCCTGGCAGCCACTTTGAAATATCTTTCCAGTTGGATGTGAGGAGGTTCTGCTTTGTGTCCTCTTTCATGCTGTTGTCCACTCCATGCGCAACTGCAAATTTACGGTCCCAGAATCATGTAAGTTCGTAATTAAAAAACCAAAGTGGCAACCGCCATCAAAGTACAATAGTATTACATTATTACCACAGACGACCACAGCAAATACACAGATCCGCCGATATCTGCCTGAAAATGTCCTCGAAATTACAGTAAGACTAAGCTTGGTGGCGACAGTAAATAAATAGCACCTCACTAATGTACATTGAAGCGTTTTGAGAGTTATTTGGTTGCAGCAATAGCAGGAGCTCGTTTTACAGCGTCGAGCTGTTTTATGGCCCTGTAGAACAGGATAGGTGCTGAGATGTGAGTAGTACACTGTAGTATAAAACCATTCAATAGCCTATAACCCCTTGATTAGTATTTGCAGAAAAAACTACAATAGCCCTACATTTAGCTCATAATTAAAGTTAAAACACAGCAAGCAGCAATTAACAAATTGTAACGGATGAATAGTTAACTTTAATGCGCAACAAAATACTTGGAAATATTACAAAACAGAATCGGGGAAAAAAACAATTAAAGAGCGCACTTCAGGGATTTTTTTAACTACCGATAAACATTCTTTTTTTTGTTTTTGTTCTGTGTTTTTTTCTTTTCATTTTAATGCAAAGAAAAAATGCATTGCTTTTTTATATTATTTAGTAAGGAGGCCTGTAAGTGCGCTGTCATTCCCTATGAAACCATACTATTTTAATTGGGTTTACAGGTCCACGGGAATGATCTTACAACTTTAAGTATAAATACACACACTACCCTGGAACCTAGAAGAAGATGTTATTTGTTTACAGCCTCGGTATTTCCCAAAATAAAAGTCTTATTGGTCTTTTTTACAGCATCAGATCAAAAAAAGGAGATTCTTTACGTAATTGCTCGGGGTTTTTTTACGTATCTGAGTGAATGGATTTTCCCTTTATATTTTAATGGCACTAGGCTACATCTTCTGCCCCCTGGTTCCCCTCATCTACATAAAAAAACACACCGCCATTTTCCCTCACCACAACACCCAAGTGCACAAGCCAGACTGAGCCACGACAGGAGCTGCATTCCAGCAGAGTGGACTGTCTTTCTGTCACACAGCACATCAGGGGGAAAAAAAGAGGATGTCTCTACGACTAATAATACTACTCTGATGTCACCGGGGCATCCATCTCAGGAAACGTTTTCAAGATCCCGTTGAGGAAACAAAACAGTGCAGAGGCCGGGAGACTCCTGGCCCCCGTGTGGTTGATGGACAACATTTGCGAGGAGCCCTCTGCAGCGCTCTGTGTTAGTGACGTTGTGTGTTGGAGAAACCTACAAATTACCCACGTCACCGTCCCAGGGCCAAGGTTGGTGGGTGTGGCAAGAAGAGGGGGCTCCTGTAGCCTTGATCTCCGCAAGTGTGCATCGCCTTTCTTTTGTCAGAACGGCCCCTTGTCCTTCCTGATAATACACTGACATATGCAAATTGTGCCTGATCTCAATCAGCATGGAGGAAAATACACGCCAGATTCTTGTTAACATACTGTCTATGTAGGAAAAAGTGTGAATCAGCTGGATTGAGTCGAACCTCAACTCCTCCTTTTTTTCTTTTCTTTCTTTATCTTAAAATAATTTAAACCCTAACCAAAACTTAAACCCTGATCCCAACCTTAACCAAACTGCCTCTAACGTTAACTAAACACTCACATAACCATGCAGAACTGCACTGTAAAACTTCTTTGATCCACACACACACAGAGAGCAGAGCAGAGCAGAGCAGCCCGAGAAGGACTCACATCTAAAGTCACAAGAATCAAAGGATGGACTGACTCGCACACCCACGCACAAACCGTCATGTTTGCACTTACAGAACCACCCATTACGACCAGCACACTGCGACAGCCACACACCAACATGTTTTTTTTTCTTGAGAGAATACAAATACGGGCCTAC
Organism: Lates calcarifer; assembly: GCF_001640805.2. Taxonomy (NCBI): domain Eukaryota; kingdom Metazoa; phylum Chordata; class Actinopteri; family Centropomidae; genus Lates; species Lates calcarifer. Next base: position 13,957,477 of record NC_066838.1, on the reverse strand, counting down.
AGTTTATACCAACATGTTTTAAAACGTCTCATGCGTGAAAACGTATACATTTTACAAGGACAATAAAGTGTATTTACTGGGCGTGCTAAAGCTGGCAAAGTTACCTGCTGTAGTTTAATGCGAGGGGTCAAAGTTGGTCTCTGTACACATTCCATTTTCTGTTCCCACTCACTCTCATTGGCCCATTCCGCCGCTGCACACATTTCCGGGCTAAAGGGGCTCCTTGATTCCACTTTATTGCACCGGGTTAAAGGTGAAGGCCTTGACATTATTGAAGTTCAAAGACTACATTTAATTATAAATTGTAGTTAATGCACACGTGCAATCATCATGCACATATGTTGAGTGCAGGGGAACACATACGAAATACACATGCTCTCACATAAGGTGTACACACACACATACACACACACACTTGGAAAAAAAAAAGAGCATGCCAATTATGATTTCCTTTCCCCTGTTCTATCTCTTGTTATAACGCCTAACACATGGGCCAATTAGTCAACAATTATTTATTCATAACTGATGTGTTGAAATAGGCTGAGGTTTGGGGTCAGCTAGAACAAATAGACTATTATTTTAAAGGCTTTGGCCATAACTGAGTTGCAAAACAATAGAATTTCACGACATCTTTCACAGGCCAAATGTTGGGGAAAAAATATGTATACATATATGAAAATTAAACCTAAATGAGGTTAAAAAAATAAATAAATAAATAAATAAAATCCCGCTTTGTTAAAGATTGGATTTACTGCGGTTTTCCAATTTTCAGATTAGAGGAGTGGTGGGCATGACAGTTGTGTGCAGAGGGGTTGGGGTTTGGTTTGACGTTCCAGACTACACAGACCCGAGTTCATGTCGAAACCCTCTTGGCAAGTCTCCCCCCGCCCCCCTTTCGGACATCCAAGTCTTGCTTGTTTACTATTTACTGCGGAAGTGGACGCCATTCCCCCCGAACAGACGGTGCAATTAAGAGAAAAAAATAGCCATTTAGTGCCTCTGTCTTTATGGCAGTGTCTAGACTACAAGAGTGGCGATTCCATTTAGTGGGCACTAAAAGAGGTTATCATTCCACTCTCTTTCTCTACATTTCTAAGATCTGGGCTCTATCTTCGTTTAACACGTTTGCTAAAACTCAAACATGATGTTTCAGAGTGGTCTAACCTGAAATTAGCCCTAAACATCCGACAAGTGTAGGCCCGCCGACACTAGTCACCGGTTTCACAACCGCCACCACATCTACTACAGCAAATGTGTGCATCATCACGAACTGGCCATTAACACAATTTTTCAAAAAACGTATGCACATGTTACTTATGTAGGCCAACAGCTTTAGATAAGACACACGTTTATGAGAAGTTGCTATCTGCATAAAGGCTCTGAGTCATGACAGAGCGCGAGCAGTAAACACTGCGCCTGCTCAAGAATAAATACACAGGGATCAGTGAAGGTAACTGTGATAATAATGGTACAAAAAGCACAAAGTCGTTGAGTTTTGCCTATATGTTTCTGTTTATTTCATAGGTATTATATTAATGATACACAGGCCGACAATCTGTACCTCCTCCTCTCTGGGATCCAAAAGCACCAATGTTTGAAGCAAATAATTTAACGAGTGTTGGCGTTAAAGCTGTTTAAAGTTGTAGGGGCACTGTACTGAAAAATAGCAGCAGGGCTGGGGGGGGGGGGAATTCAACATACGCCTATTTACAGTCACGAATGCACATTGCATAGGCTACTCTGTACAGGGGGTATACTTTCACAGATTGGACGTCACAGTTCTCACTGGCGGAAAAAAATGCAGCCTGGAGATTTGCTATAACTTGTTCATACTCTGGCCGAGAAATAATTAGATAATGATATGCTATATACAAAGACCAGAGGGAAAGGGAAGAGCTAAAAGTTTGTCTGCGCAATAAGGATTCAAACTGTTTGTTACATTTGATATTATTAACAAATATGTCTATATGAACAATAGAATAAACACAATGGAGAATCGTGATAAATAGAGGGACATATTCAAGAACAGCATATAAATGATTATTCTAACCATGTAGGCCTTTCTGGGGATCAGCTAGAAATTCACCGCCGCCCGTAGGGCAATAAGAAAATGGCGACTTTATCCCATGCAGGCCTGTTACTCCCACTGTCCACTTTAACATTGCACTGTTGGTGATGTGGGCTCCTTTAGAAAACGGTTATGCCCACGATTACAATTCAGTGAGATAAGAGTAGGCCTTGATGTCACTGACCAAAGACTGTGACACTTTTTCTGCTCCTGCTCACAATAGGGGGTTTCCAGAGAAATACTGCAGGCGATCTCTGCTGAGCTTCTTCTCTTTCATTCTTCTATTCTGAAACCAAATTTTAACCTGACGGTCGGTGAGGTTTAACATTCGGGATAGCTGAAGCCTTTTTTCTTTGTTGATGTAAACGTTAAAGAAGAATTCCCGCTCCAGCTCTCGAATCTGAAACTTGGAATATGGACACCTCTTCTTCCTTGTGCGAGGAGTGCCTGAAGACAAAATTTAAAAAATGTTTTAAAAAAAATAATAACAATAAAAATAAAAATCAGTGTCACGGGGAAATAGCAAATACGGTCACGTGAATTAACAGTAATAATAATACATAATATACAAAAATTGATAAAAGAAGGCTTTAGTGCTGAGGTGGCGATTGACTTGCCAGATGCTGAGAATTCAGTTTCAGTGGCATTAGTGATGATAACATTTCAGTCAGCATTCATCAAGTAGAGTAACTGAGGCTATCAGATAAACCAGCCATAAAGAGTGTTAAATATCCGAATCGCTTGGAGTAAATAATATCAACTTACAGCGTCTAAGTACGTGTTTATCTGTTATAAATATACAACAACAAAAGTATTTCACCGCATTATGTGCGCCACATTCCTTTGGAGCTAAACAATTTACACAATCTTTTGGCACTGGGTTGAAATGCATTGCCCATGTTTGCAGTGGCCTATGCAGACCTCTGTGGCCCTATAACTTATTATCAAACAGGTGACTGGGGAAAGATTTTTTTATTGTTTTTTTTTTTTTCTTTTTTTTTTTTTCTCCTGTGTGTGTGTGGAAGAGAGGCAAACAGCAGCATGGGTTAGCTTGTATCTACAGCCTGACTGGGCTAACACAATGTACATCAGGCTACACACAGATAGGAGCCTGTGTGATGCAATAATAGCCATTCCAGCACTTCAAATTAAGCATATATTTTTTTAAAACGTCATGCTGGTCATTCAGGTTAACATTACGTCAGCTCGCTTGCAACTCATTAGTCGACAGGTGAAATGTAAAAGAAAGATTTAGAAAGATGTAGATTTGGATTAAAGCTTTTTTCCCCAGCGGCTACAGAGGAAATAGCATAATTTGCAGAGCTATGCATTCTCCTCATATATGGAGGAAGCAAAACACTCGATTCTTTACCACTGATTCGTTTAGCGTCTGCTTGAAAATAGAGGAAACGGTTCAGATAGATAGATAGATAGATAGATAGATAGATAGATAGATAGATAGATATAGGGAGGAATGCATTTAACCGTAAAGTGTGTAATACTCTGTGCAGCATGTCTTTTGCGGGCAAACCCAGTGCTAAAAGAAAATTCACAAGACGCCAAAAGCAATGTTCTGCCCAATTGGTTTTTACTCTCGACAGCCCAACGAGAAAATCCCTTAAAATGCCCAACGCAAGTTCATGATCAAAGTTAACATTTGTCACAATAGCTCTCTCTTAAAAATTTCACAGACTCTCACCATAGAGGCGTCTGTGTATAACATCCCCCTTTTTTCAAAGCGCTTTCCCATCGTAAAAATTCTTCTCGTTGCAAGAAAGAGCTTTGTAGGGTTATAATAAAATCCTTTGAATGCTTATAAAACTCCACATAAAATCTGACCGACAAAACACCGGGCTAGTCCCCTTAACCTTCCCCCATTTTACAGCTTCGGTATACCTACTCGAGTGGCTGCTCTTGCTGGCGTTGCCGTCCTTGGTTGTTGCGGAGGAAGAAGTGCACGAGCCCGAATTTGTATGTTCCTCTTCATCTTCTGGATCTTTTTCCTGCTCCGGGGCTCCGGGTACAGAGGCTGTGGGCTGCTGCTGCTGCTGTTGTTGCTGTTGTTGCTGCTGCTGGGAGTCGCTTTCCAGCTTTCCCCCCTCGCCCTTTTGTAAACAATTGTCTGACTGATTGTCCGTGCTGCTGCAGTATGCGGTCTCAAAAAAGCGGTCGAAACCTTGCGGAAGGACGTTGTTTTTCCCCACGCCGGAGTAAAAACCTGTGGAGGGGTGATTGGAGCCCGGGTGGGTGTGATGGTGATGGTGGTGGCTGTACACGCTCTCGTTCTTCATAAGCATTTCTGTCATGGTGGATGGTGGAAGACAGTCCCTATGCACCAGATCCTCTCCCGAGTAGCACGATGCATAATTGCTTCTGTGGTGCCATTTACTAGCAGGGTCTAAGCCGTATGAAACTTCCCGTACCGGCTGTACTTGAGAAAGATTTGTGGAATAAGGGTAGCTGATTTGCCGGGACGGGGCCTGTGGAAGAAACGAGGAGACGGCAGAAAACTCGGGGACGTAGTAGGTGCAGCTGGGGAGGTAGATGTTGGACGCGCAGCCCGTCCTGTCCCCAAACTCGGATGTCCGGTCTTTGCGCGTCTGGGAGCAGAAGTTGCCCAGATTCACCGAGTTAAACATCTTTCTCTCTCTCGTACTCCGTACTATAGATAGATGTTTTGGATACGAGCTGCAGCAGAAGGGAAAAATTTGGGAAGGCGAGATGACGCGCAATCCGTCTAAGTCGCCCCGCAGACACGTGATCGAAAGTAGATATTGTCATATATCAATTTGGAAGAGTTGGATGTGTAGGAGTGGTTGGCTTTAGGTAAGATCGAGGAGGTTCAAACGAATTATTTTCAAACACCACGGGTGCACTAAGAAAACCAGTAACAGATTCCTGTTTGTAGGCTTATGACAATTAGAGAGATATGTGCTGTGTGTGTTTATGTTTATAGGCTGCTGGTAGGCTAGCTAAACAGCTCCAGCTCCTTAAACAGCCACAGCACAAACTGCAGAGTGCACCCAGTAACATTCATTTCATAGTGTTATGGAGTGTTAACAGGTAAGATTATTATTATTATTATCATTATTAATAATATTATTATTATTATTATTAATATGAATACTATTGGACTAGTGGTAATGTTAATATTTCAATCACAGAATGAGGAATTATTATCACTGACACTGTTGCATGAAGTACAAAATTAGCATTATGAAAGTAGGAAACGCCCAATTAATATAAATCTGTTAAAAAGCAATCTCATGAGCTCAGTCATCTTTCCCCTATTTAGAAAAGGTTCAACAGTGAATGAGTCGTATTCTTCCCCAAATTTCTAAGACTTCCCGGGACGTTTTTATACTGTGATCTCTGGATATGCAGGAGATCTTTTCATTTGGGTTATATTAGCTCTTTTGATCCTCCTTTTCTTTCTTTATTGGTGATCTGTATAAATCTGCTGCACACATGATTATTAAACAGAGGTGTGGATGAGTCGGGCTCATCTATTTCAACTTTTGCAACATATTAATTCGTCATCCATTGTTTTATTTTTGACCTTTCTCTCTTTCACCAGACGAAAAATCTTGCTACACTGGACGACTATAATTATGTTGTAAAGTGAAGTTGAACCAACGTTTGAGGCAATGTAGAACACGCATGTATGTTGACTGAGCAAGCTGAAGTAATCGGCCCACTCTCATTATTCCCTTTGACTTTGGATCATGACAGTGTCCATGGAGGACAAGTACGCAAATTCAAGACCCAAGTTCCCCTGGAGCTCCCTGCAGGAATACTACCGGTGAAGCCATGCAGATCGTGAATCTCCTCCACTGAGGAGAAAATGTGCCCCAATTACATAAACACAACACTCTGAAAAACGTAATTATTCCCCCCCAAACTGATGGAGTCAGCATTATTCCAGTTTGCAGTAGTTATTGACAACACCGCCCAGAATATTCCTGCAATGTGTGAGCCTGTGTAAAATATGCACACTGATATGCTGGGGTATAATGTCTCCTTGGACTCACTAGTCGATCAAATTAAATGTTTTGGGCTGCAGCTTTTCTCTGTAAACTTCAAAGCATAGCAACAATTAGTCTTCTTGTAAACGGCTACTTATAGGCCACTCAGTCTGGGCCTATTGACCATGCAGTATGAATGCATCGGACGTTTCCCTCTAAAATTAAATAAGTCCCAGCTGATATTCCAAGCTGCTGTGATCATTTTATTTTCCACCAGAATGTCGACATTTATCTGTGAGTGACTATTAAAAAAGAAGACATGTCGCCCGGAGTTTCTTTCTTTCTTTCTTTCTTTTGTAAAAAAAAATAAAATGTCATAAAATGAATGGTTTGGAGAAAAGATGCGCCTGCGTGTTCTTTCCTGCGTCATTGTAAACTTTTAATTGTACTGTTGAGGGCCATCTTCGACTCTTTATAGACTAACTGATACTATCACAAGGTGAAATTAATATGATGGCCCATTGTTTATGATTATAGGCTACTTCCTAAATGTTGCAATAGACTCTTGAATTATTATCCAATATTCCAATAACACTATCGGTCTATTACAATCACTTATGGGACACCTGTGTTGTTTAAAAATAATGGAAAACAAAGTTAGTGTTGCTGGTGCTTCCCAACACTAAAGTAGGGGGGGAGAACAAGCAACATCATCAGAACTCAGCATTGGAAATTAGAGTCCATTGCTGGCGTATTTGTGGAAAAAGGTGGCATTGGCATCAGCTTGTTTATTACCGCTACAGACAAAAGGTTGTCTCACATGATGCATCCTGCATCCAAGTACAAAGAAAGCAGACAGCTGTCCAGACACAGCACTTGAATTTGACCACTAAAATCCTCTCTACCTCCACCATAAAACTCCGAATGGCTGTAGTAACGCTAAATCCTTTTGTTCTATAGAAAACCATAAACGTAGAGAATGAGAGGAATTTGGATTTCAGCAACTAGATATTCTGCAACTTAGAAAAACCACCAGTGCGCATAAGTTTCACACCGAACACCATAGCGGATTTAGCTGCCCAAGTACGAAATGTGGCAGTGTCGGCCACTAATAATGAAATAAAAGCCTGAAAAAATCTGCGTATTGTCACTTTGGTAAGGCCAAACATTTCAGTGAAATTAATCATAATAACAGAGATTGATACGCGGCACGAAAAAACTAAGAATGTGTGAGTTTATTTGTGCCTCATGAAACAGAGCTACTGATGTAATCCTTGGTAAATGAACAACCGCTGCTATGGAGATATTTGTGTAAACATATTGGCCCGTGGCCTGTATGGACACATGCTCGACACATGCTGCAGTATTAGTGTTGTGCAGTTGTGTAACAATAATAATAATTCGCACATCAAAATGTCACTGCCTATTTTAACAGTGTGAAATATATAATATACACTGTGATTAAAAGATAAATCGCAGGACTTGAGTTTGAAGTTGAATTTCTTAAACTGAAAAGCCGCCACACATGGCCTATAATAAGGGTTCTGAATTACGACATTTAAAATATATCCGTATGTCAACTTTGCTCTGATCATAATATGATCTGTAGAATAAAAAAGGCTATAAATAAAAACTACAACTTATCTTTCAGCAAGCAATAACAGAACCAAGGCAGACAGTCCACAACAATATTGTCAAATCATTTCCTCATCATAATCATTTCAATGATGCGTATTAGCGCGGTATAAATAAATAATGCGAGGGTATGAATAAGTGATGCACTAATAAAATTCAAAAGTTAGGGTTGCTTATCAAGACAAGTGAAAATGCAAAAGAGGAATTTAAGAGACTGCACAGTACACAAGAGGCACTGAGGCGTTTAAAGGAATGGGAAATAGTACTCCTGGCTGCGTTTAAGTCGCAGTATGTGTCATAATGTGGCAAAATATGACCAGTCAAGGTCCATCACTTGGCAATATCCGCCTTCCGAGGGTTTAAACACTGGATATTCTCGCCTTGGTGCGCTCAGACCATCAGTCAAAGAATAAGGTTTACCATGTGTTTATTTCCCCTGGATGGACGACTCGCAGCAGCTGATATTCAGCTAGCAGTAGGACCCAGCATAGTTTGATTTGGTTGCACCAAATGAGCAGGCAAAGCATATGCAGAGTTTGCACGCAAAGGGGCTCTGCATCTGAGTTATCAGCCCGTGCTTATTCTCTAATTTAAGAACTCATACGATAATAAACAATATTCTAACTACAGGTTCTAATAGTCAAAAATATTCTGGTGGGTGCTCTAAAGCTGAGGTGTTGCAAACATTTCTCATTCTTCGCTTAAATATCACTGTTGGAACACTAACTTTACGACTGTGTCTGAGGAATTTAAGCTATGTATTGCTACCTAGCACCATAATTACAATGGTTAACCTGGGTGTCACCCCCTTGTTAAGAACATTCAGTTCAAAAATGGCGCTGCTAAATATCACAGTATTTTGGCTCATGCGTGGATAAATCCTTTGCCAAATAATACAACACTTAGTACACACACAAACACAGAGACGCACACACAATGGGCTCCGTTCACCAAGACACAACTGCACAGTTAGCTGAAGTCAAGGCTAAATGTGGGAAGCCAGTGTAATCATATTACTGTCCCCTCATGGCCTAGATAAGTTTAATTGGATGTAAGTCGGGCAGTTAAACTTGGCTGTATGAGCTGCGAACAGTTTCAAGCAACACTAAAGAGCCTTGTTTTTTTTTTCTTTCTTTTTTTTTTTTTTTTTTTTACTGAGGTCTCAGTGAATGCACCTAGCGTGAAGCGTTTGTGGTGGCAACAATAGCTTACAAGATAAGGATGTGTGCTGCTGTTACATTTAGAGCAATCTCCAGAGTGTATTTCTCTTTCAACCACTGGGACATAAAGCTTTCACAACAATGTGTTAACTTTTTTATTAGAAGTATTAAATGATTTCACATCACAAGAAATCGCCCAATAGTGACTGCTGGCTCCAGCTCCTATGTGTTATTTAGATGTCCTGGAAAAACCTGGAAGTCCTTTGAGCAGAGGACCAGTAAACACTGAAGTGGATCTATCTTTGAACAAAGCCTAGATAAGCTAATAGGAAGCTTGTGTTAGATATTTTTGCCAGAGGGGCTCTTAGCTTCACAGTTAATAGCATTTTAGAAAAGTCAAAATAAAGAGCATTTTATGTGGAGAAAGTACTACAGGCCTGTCACATGGCGATATATTTAAAAAGATATTTTTAGGCGCAGCCTGTATTAGACCCCTCCTAACAGCACATTTAATCTTCTAAAATATCTAAATCACCTTTTAAAATCAGCAGGGATAATGTGCTCACTGTTTGAAAACAATTCAGTGTAGACTGTCATAAATAAACTGTTTTCTTTATAGGTCTCGGAAATTACACACATATGGCACAAAATTACGCACGACCTGCGAACCATTACGCAGTGGTTTGTTTGGAAATTTGATAACTTGCAGATAATGTACTTAGTTAGCGACATAGACAAAATGATCTGAGGTTGACTACTGCTTATAAGCAAGTTATCTTGCTTATGTGCAGTAATTATACACATTTATTTTGTCAGGCTAAAGGCTAGCCTTTTTCCTTGATACTATTTTTGTCCTTATTTGGTTAAATCTTGTCTGCTGTAACCAAAGCCTCGTCGGAAAAATAAGTGTTAGGCTATATGCGCATCTAAGGGACAATCGGGTGGCAAACTGACTTGTCCCATGGTGGCTAAAATTGCATAAAATTGAATTAGCATTGTAACACGAATCAGTGCGAATTAAGCAATTTTTAAACAACATTTGTGTCAGTTGGGGCGAAGCGCGCACTGCTTGGTTGTTTTCGCACCGGGGGTCAAAATGCATTATTTTAGTTTGCGCTGGCCTTGCACAGGAGTGGCTCAGTATGTGGACCCAAAATAGAAGCTCTGAGCTTTACGCTACAGACTCAGATATCGTTGAAATGCCTGCTCAAACACTTAGTGCTAATGTTTGCTTTGCTGTCTGAGCTGCAGATTTTCCAAGCTTTTCTTCAGAGCCCAGACCTTTGAACGTGCAGAGAAAACTGCACATAAAATATTGAGATTCATTATAGGAAAAACAACGCACGGTCCTAGGCTACGCCGCGTGTGCACTGAACCGATACTCGACAAACTTGAACAGGTGACAGAATATTCCATCTAAAATTGTAAGAGCTTTAAGCAGGCACCGTTGGATGTGCAGCTCTACGCTGCATACTTGACCTTCACTGAGGGCCCAAGCGTCGGTCTGGAAAGGACAGTCCCTTTTCAAAATAATACACATTTAAGAAAAACGTATTATACAGAGACTAGGTAGTCTAAAAGACAGAAATGAACATTAAAAATGCGACTGAAAAACGGAGATTAAATAATGACGCGTAAATAATATCGAGCAAAATATCACTTCAGGCGCTGGCAAATGCCGTGCACATTCTTCACATTGTTATCATGCTGTCACACGATTTCAAAAATACAAAATGAGAGATGGCAATGATGCTATTATGGGCTAAACAAGAACAACAAAATGAAAACGACTGGCTACTGATTTGCCATTCCACCATCAATCATTTTTTAAATTCTACGATATTTTTCTCTCTGTCCATCAGGGACAACTGGCCTAAAAGGAATTCGTGCTCTTTGAAGGCAGCAATGAAACCTTCACACTCCGTATTAAGGGCTGTTGGACGTGCGGTGCTATTGAAAAACAAATTGATAAGATGGTACATTTCAGAAAAAATTGAACTCATAGAGAACTCATTTCAAATCATGTCAAAATCAATAGATAACAGTTGAAACGAAGCGGAGACGATATGGATCTTTCATGTTAAGCATTCTACCTATCCTCTCTTTCTCTATCACATTAACACTCTCCTTCAGACACACACACTCTCCCCCGCACTCTCACCCACACTCACGCACGTCCACACACTCCACACTCCCACCACCCACACACACACACACACACACACACACACACACACACACACACACACTTTAGTAGGAATAACATTGCTCTCTATTTCTCTAGCCAGCTTCGTACCATAAACGGCAGAAGGGGTGGCGGGGGACGTAGACCACATGCCACACAAGTTCTCTGCGAAGGGCACTGTGAAGCTCACTGACCTTTGGGACGCGGAGACAGGCCGCCATAAACAGATTTAGCCAGTCTCAAAGTCAAAAGTGCTCAAGAGCAGTGAAAGACCTATTGTAAAAGACCTGCAAAGCCAACTGAGATTTCATCCTGTTTTACAATTCAAATATCCCGAGGTTGTCCGCAATGACGACAGATTTCTTTTGAGTTTTTTTTTTTAATTCACTCTTATATTCAGTATAAAGTGAATTATACAGAATTAGGATACAGACAAGGCAAACACTAGCTGTTAGTCAGTGATCATTTTTAGATTTTCAGGGAGGAGAAAGGGTGGCAGGTAAAGACGCAGGGCAACGTTTAGTGGTTTGTTGGACCTGAAAGCTTTAAAAACGTCCCCAGCTCAAGACTGTTTGTCACGAGGAAACGCAAAAATAAAGGACAGAAATACTTGAATAAATAGGCTGAAACAGAAAAGTAGCACGTAACATCAACGGATAACGTCCGGTTTGAAGTTCAAGTTAAAACTGCATGTCCAGATATCCGTTTGGCACCGACCAAAGACCAGACTGTCATAATACTCAGTCCAAATAATCCCACCCTTATACACAGGAATCGCTTAACTAGCCTGCAAACACAAATCACAGTTTGCATCATTTCCTCTTAATAGCAAACAGGATTGACTGTGGATTCGTTGTTGTGAGTTGTTTTGATGCTTGCGCCAGTTTTCAGTTGTTAAAATACATCTGTATTAATAAATCATGCAAATTGTCGCTGCTGAAATTTCACTTTATACTTTCCTCAGTTAACTGAACACAAATCTATTGCTTTTTTTATTTCTCTTACAAATCAGATGACCTGGGTAATATCCGTTTTCTCTCCTCTTTTCCCACATCGCACGAATGGTTTGCGCATTTTTATAAGCTTAAAAGCGTATAAAACCACAAATATAAATAATTGAACCAAATTAAGTTATTATAATTCCTGCTGCTTATATTCCAACAGTACATATGTGCGAAATGTTTCCTCAGGCCTTTTTAAATTTTTTAGAAAATATTTGAAGCATAGTTGACCTTGAAGATTTTTTTTGGGAAATAACGGTTGAGAAACTGCAGAACAGTCAAGACCGTCATGGTGCATTTTACATCTATTATTCCCCTCTAACCCATTTAACAAGGCAACACACAAACACAAGACACTAGTTTATCTCCTTTCATGGTCAACAGCGCGTTTGATAGGCTAAAAAGATTGGGGTTGTTATGAATGGTGTCCTCTGGATGATCAAATTCAATACACACAATTTAAGATCTCCCCTGTATTATTTCATAGTCTTGGTTATTAGCAAATGGCAGCAAATACTAGCTATACTTACTGGGTATGCTTTGCACCAGCCTGGCGTCACCTCAGGACTAATGCACTGTGTGTATTCCTTTGATTAAAACATACACCGGCATATGCTGAATGCTGTTGTTGTCAGTGCGTAAAAGGGCGCATAGCCTATGAAAACATTACGCCTGCATTTCTCTTATTATGCGGAGTCAATTCAGATTCTGTTGCTAGTATGTCGTCTGATATTCATGTGAAAATTCTGGAGGGTCATTCAGTTGAAATGACTCCCCAAAACCACCTTCTAATCAGATGCGTAAATGTACATGGAGAGCATTTTCCCGAAAACATAAAACCAGAGGATGCCATTCATTTATATCCAGTTTCACTCTGAGTAGGCGTATATTGTATACTCACAAACAATTTGAGCTGACCCTGTGATTTGTTTAGTGTATTTACAGAGGTAATATTTGGAACCAGCTTTCTATAGTTGTGTTATTTTTGAAATCTGTTAACTGACGCACTGTGGCCGATCGAACAGCAGCGCGTCCAGACGACCCTTTGCCTCATGTAGGACTTTACAGCTCTTATATTCATTCTACACATGTACTGTATATACAACACACAAAGAATTATACGTTATGTTGATGAATATTCACAACAATGGTGGTTTAGGAAATAGTCAGGTGAGAAATATCAGAGGCTGGAGAAACAACCTTATTAAGACAGGAGAGTACACAGCAACAAAGCTTTTATAAACACAAAGCTATAGGCCTATGTCTTGTAATAATTACACTGTATACCTCAACTGATAAATGTTCAAGTCGATATTTAATAAAATACAAGGAGGATTGTGTTAAGTTTTGAGCAGATGTCATCTTACATGTGTTGTGATCCTGGAAAGACTCTAACTCAGGAAGGCCGTTCACTTGGGTCGGTTGCAGGGGCGGCCGTGCACAGTTCACTGAAAAGGCAACATCTGAGCTCAACATTGAGACAGCACAACAGTTTCCAGTGAACATACTTCACCCTAACTGAGACTATGGAAGCTGTTGAGGACAAATGCATTAATGCTTGGTTAGTGAGCTGATAGGAAAACACTGCACAGACCTGCATTGCTTTACACTTCTCTGCCAGTAGGGAGAGCCTCGTGGAGTGTCAGATATGTTTACTGTGCAAACGTCTATGTGGTTTGTGAGGATGCATTCTATTTGTGAGAGGTTTTTTAAAAAATCTGACATGAGAGTAACCATGTTTTTTTATGTCTAATTATCACACACATTTAAATCCCTAGTGCAAACCAGAAAACAACATGCACAGCCAGTCCAAGAGGCTTGGCTATATGGAGCACTGGGGTGTAACCCTATTACTGCTTTACAGAGCTATTGCGTGTTTAGCTGCGCCGTTATAGGCTTGTAGCATACCAGTGACATTGATTAGGTCGAACTTCAAGGGAAACCACCAGACTTCAGGAAAAATTGGAAAAAAAGTCTTTTGTGTAAAACTAATGTAGTTGTTGCGGAGCTGTTCCAGTGTTACAGACTTTTCTTTTTTCTTTTTTTAAAAAAAAAGGAATGATATCCATTTCAAGATGGGGTTTAGAATATGCATATGGCCGCCATTTTGCATAGAAAGCTATAGCTACCTATACCAATGTATCTATAGCGGCCATAATAAAACAAGGCCAACCTGTGTGGCCTCCTATTGCCTTATAGTTCACAGCATGTACAATTATGTGCCAACAAAACACCCCCTCAAATGCTTCCAAATGCCCCATTAATGTTCAGATCTTTATTTCACTGCGGTGGACACATGTATTTTTAAACTGTGTTACAGGTCACGTCTAATAAAATAATCCCACCAGCCAGCACTCAGAAGACCTGATCTTAAAGCAGAACAGTCAGAGAAGCAACCTAATGACAGACTGAGGTAACACCAATAAACATTTCAATATTCTGTTTATTGAGGACCTTACGGATATACATTCATATCATTATTACTTTTACAAGACAACGTAGCAATCCTTACAAGCGCAAAGAAGGGAATGCAATGAGGGACAAAATAAAAGAACGATAACAAACAACTACTACACTGAAACAGGGTTTCTTTAAATGTCATGTATGGTAAAATTTCTTGCATACCATTTCTTATATCCATTCTTGGCAGTATAATATAATAGGCCTACATTCCCAACCCTTACAACCACAAATAGGCTATATGGAATGCCATTTTGTACAAGACGACCAATAACATAAAGCACTATTACATAGCGATAAGGGATCCTAAAATAGGATACAAATAGTAACATGTGTAATGTCATTTTACAAAGTTATACACGAGTACAAGGTAAGGAAAAGGACGACACTGAGTACATTGCAAGGAGCAAGTACATTAAGTAGGCCTACTCGGCCTACCGCCCTTCCACCATAATAATAATAATAATAATAATAATAATAATAATAATAATAATACATTCTTTGTAGACGTTTGTGTCAAAAATGTTTTAGGTTGTGTTCACTTTTGATTTGTTCAGGAAAAAAGTATAAAAAAGTCACCTACAGAAAAAGTGGCCCGCAGAACATGACTTATAGCTATTTCACATCAATAACATGCTGCAAATACATTTCACTGCTATAGCTTACTCATTATACATGACAGATAATGCATTGCATTCGCCCCAAATTAAGGGAGCACACACGTATAGGCCTATTGTTAAATTCTCTAACTTTCTACATATTTGTTTTCATTGTGAGCACCAAGTTTCAGAAATGCTCTCTTAGGCCTAAAAACTTATTTGCACCCCACTCCCAGCTGCAACTTTAGGCGGTTTCCTTGTTTAACCAAGTGGGCCTAAAAATGTACTCACAGTCTTGAATATTTCCATTACAGATCCTAGTGAGTTTATTGTAGAATATACTATTTTTTTTCACTGGCATAATCTGGACGTGGACTTTTTATAGCAGCTCAGAACCGTATTCAAACGGTGATCTCATTCAAATAAAGAAATGCAAATCATGCAGAATTCTGTGGTTGTTGTTAAGACAAGTTGAAAGGTAATAAAAGTAAGAAAAATACGCTACCTTTAGAAACTTGTTAGCACATGAACAAAGTCATGGCAATTAATTTTTCCAATGCGCAGTCATAAAAACACAGATATGGATTACGCTGCGGTTTTAGTCCTCCCTCTCCCCTCATGCAGACGCCCAGACTTCCTGTCCGTGACCGTGAACGTGCCCACAACGCGTGGTGAAAACTATGGAAAAGGAGATAAGGACGACCAAACAAATTGTGGCTTTGGAAGTAATAAGCAAACCGAGAGGGAGATTCTTCTTCATCACTTCATAAACTCAAAGAAATTATTGCGCGGATGCGGCTCCAGCCTACCAGTCAGGCTTCTCTGTCTTTTCTGACTTCACTGTTATTTTTAGGCCTATTTTGAGATTTTACCAAACGGGGGCCCCCGCTCCCTCCTTATTTTCTCTGACTAAAATGGAACTAAACGGATGTTGTCATTATGTGTCATCCAAAAACTGAATGACTGGCTTCGAAACACATTTCGCATGGCTTGCAATAAGGGCGTAGACAAATCTCTTGACAGATCAGGGAAAACCAAGAGACGGATCATACACAGAAAACACATTCTCACAGCTTTTCTTTTTGTTTGTTTTGTGCGATTATACCAAACATGAAGGCAGTCTCACTGAGAATAGCTTTGAATGTCAGATAATGGCTTGTTTTGGGCTTGTGTAGCCCGCACCTTTGAGAAAAAAAAATAATCAGAAAATGTTGTAATAATTGCCTGCAATGTAAAAGATGGATAGATGAGTGCATGCATTGAAAGAAGACCTAAGGGAGCGTAGAAGGCTTGGCTTTTTACTGCCTATCGATTCACCTTCTGCCGCATCTCTAAAAGTAGGCCAAGGCTTGCTCCCTCAGCATGAGTCTCTTCTTCTTCATTCTGCGGTTCTGGAACCAGATCTTGACTTGTTGGTCGCTGAGGTTCAGGCGGTCGGAGAGCTCCCTCCGCCGCTGCCTGGTGATGAACTCGTTCAGCATGAATTCACCTTCTAGCTCAGCCAGCTGAAGTTTGGAATATGGTTTGCGCTTCTTTCTGGTCCGAGTGTGCATCGGGTACCACGGGGCACCTGGAGGAAGGGGAGGAGGAGGAGGAGGGGAGGTCATACTACGGATTAGTCACCACAGTTGCAAAATCACGGTCACCTCCAAGGTTATGTGGAGCCTCCAGGGGCGTCACTTGTTCAAGAAAAGCTTGGGCACTTGGCTAAGTGACTTCAATTTTCATTTAAGCATTATACTGGAGAGCAATCAGAAAACTATTTCCAGGTAAAATTGCATTATACCGTAATAAAGCAGTTTTTTTTCTAAATATGTCTGCAGCCGTGGAAATATAGACAGCATTTCAGCAGACTAGAGAAGATTTCTATGTTTTGCAAAAGCTCCCAGATGCAAGGATTCTGTTTCATATTAGAATTCACAGAACTGACATCTCTGGAAGCTGTCACTTCCTCCACAAACAGACAAACTGGATTTGTTTTGGTCTCTCACTGGGCTGCCTGGACGTATCCGATCTCAGATCCAATTTCCGGACCCTCATGACCAGTTCAATTTTGCACAAATGTTTGATCAGAAGTGTTTGACTTTTCTATCATTACTATCATTTTGCAGCCTCCTCTATTGAGACCACCAGTATACAGCGGTTTGTGTCACAGGAAGTTTTATTGTTGCAGTTAAAGTAGCATTAACGTGATAATTAAGCCGTGCTTGCAAATACCCCTACTTATTTGCGAGTTTCAGAGCATATTAAATGACTCTTGAGTACACAGCGACAGATATTAATTCTGTTTACGAGTCATTAAAAAGAAAACTCTCTCTATTTGATGCAGTCAACCAAAGCGGCTCACCCCCTTTAAATCACAGCACTAATTTGTGTACACAAAGTGCCACAATAGACCAAAATCAACCATCTAGGTAACTAAATCACAGAGTCTCATCTAAGCTATGGAAAATGCGATGACAGGGCTGACTGTTTATTCAAAAGCTGGTGGGCAATATGGGATTGGTGAGGTTATCTATAACTGTTCACAACCACATGGCGCGTGGAGTATTTTAGGGCAACCCCTAGCGGCGTTTGCACACCACGCAAGTATCCTGCAGGCTAATCCAGGCTGCAAGTTGTGCATCAACACAACGAGCTCTAATGACGGTTTAATACCGTAAGCGTGTGTTACGTGCAGCCTTCTTATAAATAATGTAGACGTGCGTTAAAAATAATAGCGATCAAAAATAAATAAATAAGAGCACCCACCTCCGCTTGCGGCTATGTTGCTTGAATGGCTTCCCGGTGACACCAGGGTCTGTGTGTCGCTGGATGAAGGCTTGCTGCCCTCGTTGAGCAGAGAGGAGCTGGAGTCGGACTCCATTGACTGACAGGATGGCGGGTCTTGCGTTAGCTGCTCGGTCCCATAATCATATTTGGAAAAGGCGGCAGTGCTGCCAATTCCACTGTGCATCCCGTGGTCAGATGTTAGGGATGATGTGTCTCTCGCCCTATCCTCTCGTTTGAGGCTGCTGCCACCTGAACAGGTCTCCCTGTTTCCGTTGCCGTTGTTATAATAACATTTCCCCTCTTCTGGTCTGGTAATTTCACACGACCGATTGAAAGAAGGGTTAATAGACACGGGGCTGCTAAAGTAGGATTGAGAGTATCCATTGCACGGCTCCGAAGGATTCCACGGGAGGGAGCAAACATTGTCCCTTCTCGGGTAGGAGAGAGACGGTAGCCCCGCCAGTTGTCCCCCTGAGGCTCTAAAATTCGGAAAGTAAAATGTGTCTCCAGTGTGGATGTTTACCAAAGGTCCCACAAACCCTGGATTAAGGAGATTATGCTCGCCCATTTCCGCGGGCCCGACCAACAGCTTCTAGTTTATTGCAATCTGACATTTAACATAGTTAAACCTGGAGGGGCGCCTGATTGGTCATCCTCTAACCACGTGTCCAGGCTAACTTCTGTTACACATGGTACCACCCACTTGGTCCATCTCAGACAAAACAAAACATTAACTTCTGTATTACAGAGGTTTATATGCTTTTTAAAAATACTATAAACCTTTTATTAAAAATGTAGAATCTTGTTTTTCTTCACTTGAGTCATGCTGAGTCCAAAAGGAGCCCAGGCTGCTTCTCCTTTTACACTCGTGGAACTGTCCATGGCCTCGTTTAATATCTTTATAAGCTGGCAAAAGTTTTTTAAATGCTATTTCTTATGAAAACTATTTTTCTTGAAGGAGAAGGTGCATATGACATCTTGTTTTCTAGCAAATTATGGTTGAATTCCATGTCATATAAAGCTGTGATGTCCCAATTTTACAAGCTTGTTTTAAGAAAAGACTGATGCTCATTGCCGCACTCTACTCATATTTACAGTAACGGGGTCAGCAGGTTGAAGCCACTGGCTCTGTAAAAGAGGACGATATTCTACAAGGTTACTTTAAGAGGGTATATTTCACATAATATTCTCTAGTACACCTCACATGAACAACTTTAACAGATACCTCCAATAAACGTTCGCAGCCAAACTCTGGTGGGATTGTTATACCTCTCACAATTCTTTTATATGAATTTTACAAGATATCAGAGGGCACTTAACTGATTCAATCAGCCGAGAGTCTCTCTGCTTTATATCTCGCTAATTAGTTGATTTGTAGATGTAGCTCTGAAGACACTGAACAAATATGCCACACTGTAGTCATCCTCAAAATATCCCTTTCTTACAAACAAAAAACTTTTCAGAGATCCCACCACAGTGCACTTTTTCCCTGCACAAAACTTCCCCGTGATATGCACAGGATTCAGGCATTCTGCCAACAGCTGGCGCAAGAATTTCTAATGTGGTCTCTGGTCATCAAAGTGGCCAACCATCATCCTCAAACATATTCTTATGACTGACCTATGCCTTGTGCATTCCTCTCCCGGGTCCACAGGACTACTCATTAATTGAACAGCTTTCTATATTATATCAGTCCAGCAGCCATTTTGAAATCCCAATTTCCCTTTATAATTTCATAATTTACCTCCAACCCACTCTCGACTATATATAAGGAAGACAAAATCTATTTATGGATCTCAAAAGTTGTCATAACTCAGCAGTGGGGAGCTGCTTATGTCCTCAATTATGGCACTTAGAAAAGTCTGGTTACATCAAGGACAAAAAATTTGGCTCAATGTTACGGAATTAGAGTGAGACCAAAAAAATCCTAAATATAACCAAGCACACACGGAAGTCGCCGTCAATCTACTCAAGTTCAGACGCAGAGTCACGGCGGGTTGAACTTGATATTGAACTCAAATACTCAATTTAAATAGACGAAAGAAGTAGAAATTAGTATCAATAAAATAGAATAAACACATAACAGCCTTTTAGACTAGCAGCTTAAAGTGAGGGCTAACAGCCCAGGTCATAAAAATAATGTGGATATATTCCAAGCTGCCCCGTTAGCCATTTCTCTGATTTAAAAAGCAACCTATCATCTTCCACATGGCACCCTGAAAATAAATTAATTGATAAAAGTCCAAATGAAAAATTAAATAAAATAAAAAGACTGGTTTGATGAATTGATAACTAGCATTATGAAGCTAAGGACTGACAGAAATGTTCAGTGTTACAGCATCTTGCACATGCGTGCTGAAAGGCGTTAGTTGCGTGCTACAAATTTGCCAATGAAGTGTTATGTGAGAACATTAGCATTCATTTAAACATTGGTTTGGGAACGATTTGCAAGCCAGCCGATATTTGATAGCTGTGTCCGTCAACTTGTGACCATGTATCCTATCTAACCCAAAGGCACCAGGCCTTGTCCTAGCCTTAAATAGAAAGAAAAAATATCAAATGTTTGAACTGGAGAAGCTCTAAAGGATCCGTAGCGGTTTCATTCTGTCCCTTGGACTCATCGCTTCTCCTATCACTGCACATTCTTGCATCTAGTTAGTCAGTCTTGCAATGCAGCACAACATCAATCCAGTATAATATCTTATGCCTCAGTGTTATTAGGAGCACTGGGGGTGTCTTGGTGTCACTTCACGGCTTCTCGTGTTATTACAACAGTTACCAACTAGCGAGTGAGAAACGTGCAGGGCTTAAAGTCGCCACTTTACCTCCGAGAAAGAGGCCATGTGTTGCGCCTCCTTGCCTCGTCTCTCCACGCCTCCGAATCCACTGCTCCCACAGATCCGCATTTCACATTCAAACAACTGCTCGTCTGTTCAGTGCATCTTTAGCTCGGCGATGATGTCATATCTGACCGTGAGCTATAGGCCTTGTGCTCTCATTTGGCAAAAAAGAAAATCTGCTATTAAAAAAAGAACTTGGTAAACCGAGCATATAGCACTGTCAAGGTCACTGTCTAGTACACTGTCTGCTCGATATTGAAATTACCCTCCTGGAATCCACTGGTCCTGTCCAGACAGGGCAATAGCCTAAACAAAGGGCTTTTCTTCTCTTTTTCTCTCTTTGATTCTCTGCAGGCAGGTTGCCACAGTTATAGCCTTGTGCAACCCTTTTAAAGCTTCCTTCAAGGAAAACAAACCACCAAGGGAAGCCTAAAGAACCCACAAAAGTGCTAACGTTTTAGTTGAAAGGTTTGGCTGATCTTTGTCATTTGTTTACTACAACAAACGATATTTAATGCGGCTTTGCTATATAAATAACATCATCCATTCGAACCAACCATAAGATAAAATATTTATTCTGTGACTAAAAAATGTTAAGTATAGCCCATATCCATCTGGAAATGATAATATAGTATTATCTGAATTTCTCCATAAAAATATAACACACATTTATAGTCAGTCAGTCTAAATAAATCTTATGTAGAAATATTCAAATTAAACATCTCAAACTGGCATTTATAGTAAAGACTTTGCGTCATCCTATGGATACAAACATTTGAACTTGACCGTCACTTTGTACAAAGCTATAATTTAAGTAAGGTGCCACACTTTATTTTTTCCCAGTAAGAAAATATTCAATTTTATTTATTCAATTTATCGAATTAATTTTAAATTCTGGGGAGAACAACTTTCATGTGTGTGTGTGTGTGTGTGTGTGTGTGTGTGTGTGTGTGTGTGTGTGTGAGTGAGTGAGTGAGTGATATGTAATCAAGAAATTCAAATGCTTCTACTTCTCATCCAAAGCTATAGGACAGTATTCATGATTAATAAATTGTGAATTTTCAAACTAAACGTGGCTCATGTCTTCTGGTAGTTTGAATTTAATTCTTTAAAAAAAAAAAAAAAGCTTTAACACAACGCGACTTTTCAAGTAACAGCGATGTTGAATGTGTTGAATGTGTTCTTAAAGCCATATATGCAAAAACGTCAAAGGGAAAAAATGAATAAAATAAATAAATAAAACAACTGAAAGTACAAACCGTGGTTATCTTTGTTGTCGTTTACTGTTCCGACATGTGATTTCCAGATTTTCTGAAAAACCACAACAGTAAATCACAAAACTATGTCTTCACTGCATTTATATAAATTTTAATGTAAACTGCAATCCCATAATAAAATAGCTGAAAACAGTTAGGACTGACATGGCTTCAGCTGCAACTTCTGTATCTGCTGTACTATCCATTACGGGCAGGTCTTCATCTTCCACAGGTAGATAAAACTTTTATACCAAAACAATAAGGACTGTCAACTCAATATTCCATAAATATTATCAAACGCACCAAAAAGAACTAACCCTTAACTAAAGCCATCACAGTGCAACAGAACAAATTAAGTGAACTAAAATATCCCCACATTACAGACAGTTGCTGCACTTCCTGATATTTTCCACTGGTCACCACCAGAGGTTATCAGCCCCCTGTCTCATGTCTGTTGCTGAGAGCGGCCTGCAGCCTTGACGCCTCCACCACACACACACAACCAAAACCAATGCAACTTTTTAAACATTTTACGTTTCAAGATTAAATCATAGGCTGGTGAGGGTGCACAGTGTCTAAAAACTTTTAGTTTTGCTTATTTTTCCATATATTACATATGAAACGATGCTGCCTGGTTTACCGAGTATATTCTGGTTCGTCCTTTGTTCGGCAAAGTAAACGTTAATCCCGGGCGTATTTAATTAATGTAGGTGACAAGTTTAACAAGTGAAAAATTAACTTTGAGGAAAATGTGTATATTGCAACAGTCGGTTAACAGAATATACTTTCAGATTTTCTTTTACATTTGTACATGAGACTATTTGGAATTTGCGTACTTTGATATTTCTCTGTTTATCCACTGTGAAATGTATTATTATGTGTTCTCTCTTAAATTATAATTAAATTCATGGAAATTCAAAGGCAAAATTGGCACGTTGAAATACACCTGTGTTAAAATAATTAGCATATTCTACTAGTCATATTACATTGTACTGGTTGAGTTTAGCCTTGTAATGTGGCAAATCTCTCAGACATTTAATAAACTGCAAGACAACTTTGACAAAACTAACATTTCTGTCATTTCTAAAATATCAGGAGTTAAAATACACATATTTAAAGCAGCCATGTTTTTCTCTCAACTTCCTCACCGCTGCGCGCCATTCACAAGATAATAATATATTTGTTTAAATGTATAAATCCGCCTGTCACTTCATATTCATCATATTGTAAGTTAGTTTTGACTGTTCAATGCACAGCCTTTGTCACAAAGCAAAGTCCATGCAGGCCTGCCGCCATAGTAGGAAGAAAATGGCCATACCTTTAATCGTTATATGGTGGGCGACGTCGTATTATTATTTCCTCTCGCTGTGTAGACAGTATGGCTGCTTGCTGCGGATTACTGGTGTTGGTGTGAGACGTCAAAAAGTCCTACCTGTCCTCCGTGGTCAATAACACATACCTCATGATGAGTGCTTGAGACCATTGGTGGTTCCAGAGGCATGGTCCAGAACAACTGCTTTTAGAGGACTTCTGCAAAAAAACAGACAAAAGAATAGAGCCCAAATGTTAATGCAAAGCTCTGAGAGATGGTCAGAAATGCAGGTCAGAGGATATCGCTACACTTCCCCTTTTTTATGTATTTATGGCATGTCATTAAGTCCGGCTGTCTAGACAGGGAAATAACACCTTGTTTGCCTACAAACAAACCGCCAGCATTGGTGTCCAGCCCCCTATTTATTATTCACAATCTGCTGTGATGTCAAGGTCAAAGTGACTGCATAGTCATGGTCAAGGGTAAATCAGGAGACCCAGAACTTTCCACCAAGGACTGAAAATCCAGGAACCAGACAAACAAAAACTTGAAGTCTGGCGGCTTGGATTCTAATCAACCACCTCAAAAGATCTGAAGAAGCTGGAAAAAAGTGACAGAGTCCAGCCAACGTCTCGCCTACAGAGAAGTTAAAACCAAAGACAAAAGTCGCACAGTAACTGTTATCTCAACAGGGTTCTTCAAGAATAGCTGCAACATTAGGATCCTTAGGGTTAATATTAAGGCCTCAGACGTGAATTAATTTGACTACAGAAAAAAACAGGGCGTATTTATTTTTATTTATGTCTCACACGAAAACTAATCAGCGTCAATGTTTATTCAGATTAAAAAGTAGAATTACAGACTCAGACTTGTCCTAACCAGACTAAAGGAAACTAATATCAACTTTGATTACTCTCAGGACAGTCGTGCCTAAACGTTTATTTTCCAATTTATTATTTTCCTCTCTCCATTTTCATAACTGTAGCTGCTGTAGTCCAACTTCTCAGCCATTAAGGCCGTTATACTTGATATCACTGGCTGCACACACACACACACACACACACACACACACAAACTTTTCGCATCCATAGATGTGGTATATGATATATGTTATTCAAAGTGATCTGTAAATAAAACTATACACAGTTGATCTTCAGTGCAGCTTTGGACTGATCTCCTCGCGCTTAGTGTGTGCGCGCACATGTATTGTCTCTACTAATATGTGTTTAAGTGAAAAGAATATAATTCATTCACGTAGGGCGACAGCATTAAATGTATCCTCAAGTTCACTGGAAACTCACCTGCAGCGCTTTATCAATACTCAAACAGTGTTAGCAGATACTGACCAAAACACTCGCGTCTGCATGACGCATTGCTGCAAAAGTACATTTACGCAAGTGCGGGCTTTGCCATTTTAATTCACCAATCTGTTAATATCTTACAGAACGTTGGATCAGATAAATATGGAAAAATACTTTTAATACACTTGATGAAGGAAACTGGAGATAGAGGATGAAATATTACTGCATTCCTATAGGCTGCGGCTTTGAATGTTCATGTTAACAGACAACAACAACTAATTTGTGCCTGTGGAATAAAGGACTGAAAATAATATTCTGTGGTAACCCAGTAAATGTTTCTGTGAGAGCTGCAGGCATAAATCGTTTGTTTTGCCTTTCGGCTTGTTTTGCGATGATTTTGCCAACTGAGCTTCTGCCAAGTAACAGGTAGAACATCCACAAGCATTAACTTTGATTAAAAGTGCGGTGGGAGTTGAAGAGAAGGGTGGGACAGATTTGGACACAGTGAGCGTCTTTCTCTCACCCGCCAACATCGTTTTTCTACACGGATCCATTTGAAATATCAGACCCTGCGAATCTTAATATAAAAGTTCTATCTGGAAATTGAAACGAGTCCAATATCATGAGTCATTTTTGGTATTTTTTTAAGTTTGTCAAAAAATGAACGCGCGTTGCTGCTCACTGAACGTGCGTAATCACTCTTCCTCTCCTTGTTGCCATTAACAAGAATCCAGGATGCCCAGTAAGTCTTAATCAAGCACTTTGCAACATAAAACTCTTTACTCTCCCATCCGCTGTTGATGTTATAGACTCAAGCTGAAGAGGCAGCGCGACAGTGGCCAGAGGCTTTTGCTGCTTAATAACACCAGTGTAACTTGAAACGAGAGGAAATGCTGTAAGTAGGATGGTTGATTGACTTGAATGTTTGAGCATTTTCATAATCATCATTTATTTATGAAAACACGTTACCAGTACGTAATTCAACAGCACAATACAGTTCACATACTGCACGAAAGTAGAAATTACAGGCTTCGTACAAGGCGTGTGATCAGCTCCAATGCTACACTAACAAAGACAAAAAAAATAAAAAATAAAACGATTGTGCATTTATGTGTAATACTCACTGACTTTTAATGGTTTACAATCATTCCAGTTGCATGACAGAATCCTTCACTGATAAAGGAAAACATACAGGTCTTGGGATATTTCCAGTTTACAGTTCTGCCATACTAGATAATATGAATTAAATAATAAAGGCATTGCACTATACAGATTAACAACATAGCAGCCTTTGTTTTACCCCAGGCTTAAGAGAACAAACCCCACACAAGAGGAACATAGCTTTTGAAATTCAGAAGGAATTAAAAAAAAAAAAAAATCTTTCTTTCTCCCGAAAGTCCTCTGTGAGCTTTTTTTGTTGAAGCTGTTAAAGTCTCAAGTTCAACGTGTCACTATGCCATAACGATTCTTGTCCATATGGCGATTATTTTTCTAAAAGGACACCAAACGAACAGTCTCCTCTTGTTTTGATCGGCCAGTTGCAAGTCTTAGAAATGTCATCAGTCCTTTTGAGATTTGGCTTGAAAAAAAAAAAAAAGAAAATGAAAAACACGCAATACTTGTCTTTGAAATACAGATATCGTTTTAAATATTATATATTTATATATGTACATTCATATAAAACAAATGTGAAGTGAATTTTCAATATTTTCACAGTTTTTAGAGCATCATCTCTAACTTGAAAACAGGGGGGCGTGGTGGCATGGTCGATGGAGATGATGGAAGTTAAATTAAAAAAAAAAAAAAAAAGAAAAACACTCAGCCAAAATGTTCTTCAGCCACGATTTTCGATGCAAGAGGTAAATATATGGCGTGATGTTTTTTGGAGGGTATGAGTTGCAAGTTTGAAGGAGGTCGCTGATCTTATCAAGTGGTGTGCATGTGATTGTTCTTGGATTTACTGACAAATTTCTTCTCCTTGACTCGTCGGTTTTGGAACCAGATGGTGACTTGACGCTCTGAGAGGTTGGTGGCGGCCGAGATGCGCCTCCTCTTGTCTTTGGTGATGAATTTGCTGGCTGCATATTCTTTCTCCAGCTCCTTCAGCTGGATCTTGGTGTAAGGGACCCGCTTTTTACGCCCACGACGGTAGCTGCTGACCTCAGGCTGCAGTGGCACAACATCTGCAAGAAAGTAAGAAAATTTAGCAGGGAAAAATAGAAGACTATGCGCAAAAACACCGCAATGTTTCACTAACACTTTAGCTAACAAAAGCAGTCTACTTCTGAAACAACTTGGGAAATGTTTAAGGCTAAATACTGACTTTGCCGGACACAAAATAACAAAGTAGTTTTCAAATAATTGAATTTTCAGTGTTGAATCCGGGTATTTTATGTGCGTGTGTGTGTGTGTGTGCGCGCGCAGCGTATGTGTGTGTGTGTGTGTGTGTGTGTGTGTGTATAGGGTGGGGGTGGGGGATGGAGGAGTACACAACAGAAATGCTGTTGCAGTCAGGATCCCAGGTGTATTGCACCTGACATATAGGAAAGTAATTATGACTATATGGACTGATGTATAATATCACTACACGGTGATTGGTCATCGTCTCTTTCTATGTCTTAACAGTCACCAAAACTGTACCTTTCTTCCAAAGGCCAGTGATTTTTTTTCTTATCCTGCGTGTCAATAATAAGTCTTTTAGTTGACAATCTATACAACAGACCCTCTAAATGGTATCTTGGATATATCCCTGGTAGATGTGTTTAATTAAACTGCAGGGTAGAAATAAGTATCGACTACAAGTCCCAATGTGGAAGCAATACTGTGGCCAACGCCTGGTCAGAAAACAGAATCTGGCAACTTAATAACTGAAAACGTAAAGTTTTCAATAATCATAAGTTAGACGTCATTTAGGTAAAAATATTTCAACACTTGGCCGATTTTCCCCTAAAATGTAGACATCAGTTTTTTCCACTGTGTTGTCTCCAAATTTTACTAAAAGCCACAGAGCCACATTTGTTCAGGTAAGCAAAGTTCTGGGATTACACCTTTGCGCCAAGACTAGTTCTCAGTGCAAGACAGTCACTGAGAAACATGACAGGACAAGTATGGCAAGAAATAGTGGCAGGCTGTGAGACATGAAACTTCTTCTTCTTTTTTTTCTTTTTTTTACCCCCATGTAATTTTACAGTCAGGGGTTGAGAATATTTCTCCACAGTTCATGTGCATATAAGATTATAGTGTCTTGATTTAGGCCAGTGATAGTCAAACATCTTCATCATATCAGTGTTGTTGTATATTACATCGTCACATTCTATTATAAACAAATTGAAGATAACTGAGTGACGATCAGTTTTTTTTTTTTTTTTTTACTTTAAAGCAAAATTGTTCTGTGAGTGTGTGTGTGGGTGACTGGGTGTGTGTGAGTTTGTGTGTATATATGGCTGTGAAGCGAGACAGAAGACATGGACAACGCGTGCTTGTTTTTTTTTTTTTTTTTTTTTGGCGCATGTGTGCGCGCGCATTTGACTGCGTGCCCGTGCCTGCGTGGCTTGCTCTTGTGTATTTTCAATATATAGGGGTGGGGGTGGGGGGCCCAAATGTTGTGTGGGAAGTTCAGTCGAGGTCTGAGAACATCCATATCTGAAATTAAAATACCTTCAGATTTCACAAAGATAATAAACCCTTGTGGTTAAAAGAAGCAGTCTAGTAAACACTCTGTAAAGTGCATACTGGTCAGGCCCTTGTGTCCATTATCAGATATCATGCATGTTGTATGATAGTAAGTACAGCAAAAAGGTGAGCCTGAATTATACAGTGAACTGATAAGTGGTCGTGAGCCATTTGTGTAATATGACGCCGAGATCTGCATGCAATGAGCAATGTAAATGTTAGACAAATGAATCCTGATATATGCAAAAGACTGTGGGCACATCGCAGGTCGCTGAGATTTATTGGCACAATCCAAACAGTGGGCTAGCTTAGTCACTATATTGTCATACAGAGGGCAAAGGTTTGCGCTGGTGTCCCTTTCTATTCTACGTGACTGAAACTCATCATATGACTTCAAATAATTAAAAAAAACTGCAAATAACTCTTTAAAGCAAACGCTCCCCGTTTCTGAACTTATATTAACAGTTAAAAAAAAAAACACGCAGCTATAAAAGCACACTGAACTCACAATTCTGTCATTCTTACGCACACTTGTAAGAAAATACATGGATATTTGTTTAATGTCTAACTGAAGAATATGACTGCCCTGAATGGCAGGGTCCATAAAGGACACTTGATAACTGACTTGGGGATTGACAGTTGTATGTTTATTCAGCACATTTAGTGTTTCCTTGAACTTCCTGGTAAGTTGATATTGGTACTTTAGCACAATAAAATTCATGGACTAAGCAATAACATCTGAGCAGAGTAAAATTATCCGACTACATTTTAAATAGCCTTCTTAATGGGATGACACTGGTATCAAAAGACTACAAGCCGCTGGACTAACATATGAATTCCAGCCTTTAAGAGACATATTTAAAAAATGAAAAGGATTTTTTCCGTACCTGGGAAAGGTGATTTCCAAAGATGAGTCGACTGCGTTTGCTCCTTGGAGCAGTACACCTGCCCATCCCAGCCATTGGAGAGAGCCCAGTGCTGGTAGCCCTCCATAGGGATCAAGGCGTCGTGTCGCGGTTCAGGATGGGCACTGATACTGGGCACCACGGACACGTCGAGATATCCGGGAACAGCCTGATACGAGCTGGCGAAACTCGGGTAGAAGGCAAACTCTTTCGCCCTGGTAGACAGTTCTTCCGTGGGCAGGGCTGTGCTGGGCTCGGCGTATTTTTCTGCGGGATGGTACGAGCAGGGCTTCTGCTGCAAGTTCACGTTGTGCGAATGAGATAATCTACAGCCGTAATACGGGTTTCCAAAAGGGTAACCGTAGCTCAAAGATGCGCTGGATGATGTCTGGGGAGCGGGGCACTGCCGGCCGGTGTCTGGAGAGGAAATATCCGAGTAGACGGAGCCCTGGTGGGTCGCTATGGTGCCAGAATGTCGTCCCAGCGCGGGGTGCGACATCAGGTCCCTGCAGTGGGTCGCAGGGCAATTACCGCTCAGTCCCTCCATTGTTTGGCTTTTATTCTGGTTGTTTTCATTCGGGCTTTTTTCATAAACGTACATCAAGGTGTCCGCCCAGCGTGGATGCAGAACCAGCGAAGTCGTCATATCAGGGGCTGCCGATGCTTTTTAAAAGTCGACTACTCCAAGACGGACACCTCATTTCCAACTACATTTTACACCAAGCGCATGCGCACACGAGACCCTCGTGTGTCCACTTCATTAAGAATCTGGCACGTGATACGCTAACAAGTCCTATGAGATTGGGCTTGCGAGTTGGGGCAGAGCAGCCCTTTAAAGACCCACTGCCTCGCATGTCACAGTTTTTTCCTGCAGAATACCGAGTCATATCATTGGCTTAAATCACCTAGACCCGCACCCTTAAAGGGGAGTTTGGAGACTTTCAAGATTGGGGCAAACGAAAACAACCTGTGAAATTTGGCCGACTCCGAAGGCTGCCAGAGAATATAATCGTCTATGATACATGTCACAGTTAGTACATGGAAAATAAAAATATATGTTTCTAATTCAATCTTTTAAAATAACCCTTTAAGCCTGCTTCCTAATGCGCAAACTCTGTGTCTGACTTTGTTTTTAGTGTTTGTTGGGAGCGATATGTCCCGGCTGAGATTTACTTTGATTATTAAAAGTAATAACAAACAAATAAAAAAATAATAATAATGCGAAATTCCTGGTCTAGAGTTATTTTAATGTCTATCATGAAGTAAAGTATTAAGAAAGTACAGAGTTGTCAGAACAAATATGCATCTATAGTCCAATCTTATCAAGACTCCTTTTTTGAAGGACGCATTTCCTTTAAACCCGTATATAACTGCCACTGGGTCACCTATTAACATGCTGAGATGAGATTCTGTGACCAAACCTGGTTGTGGAGTGTTACTTTTCAGCAGAACATAATAATCTTGTTTACTAATAATGTTGAGGGGTTGATGTTATGGGACCTAAATATAGGAGATTATCACTTTTTAGCAATAATTTTTATTTAATCAGTCAGGTAAAAAAAAAAAAAGAGAGAGAGATAAGATGGATAGATAGATCATTTGGTATCTACAAGGTGTGTGTATCTGTGTGTTTAAGTGTGTGTGTGAGAGAGAGAAGAAGTAGTTTTAGTTTTAGCAAAGTTGAATGTGTTGTATGAGTGTCGTTTTACCTCTGCAGCAACAGCCACAGGACGAGGTGAAAGCCACCCCAGGTAAGATTACCGTCATTGCAAATTACATTACAGCACATAGTCTCTCTTTAATTTTAAGATATAATTACAGCATCCATCTACGATGGATGTAATGATACCCTGCATGAATTTATAAACAACTATCTCCGCAGTATGTTTAGGGGGAGACAGGCTCCGTCTTAATATTTTCGGACAGGGCCCAAAAGCTTTTTAAGCGACAACGTGACAATTAAAATGACAATTAAACGGTTTCATGTGATGTTTCTGTTTCTCTGGGCTATTCATTCATGCCATGCAAGTGGATGCTGGCGCTTCCAGGCGAAAATAAGAACAAGGGGCTGCTTTGAGCTGGACTCTGTGCAGGCTGCAGACCTTATTTAATTAGATACCATGGCTGAAATGCGGACCTTTTTTCCCCACATGAACTCTTTCCCCACTATTTTACTCGCTTGAGATTTAAAGGACTGGACACTGGCTAAATCTCTTTTCAAAATCCAAAAACGTCTCTTTTTTTAGTTCATCTCGTCACCAGGCCCTAAAAATCACAGCAGTTGCGGAAATCCTCTATACCTCTGGGTTAATATTTAAAACGTGACTATTTTTTTAGTTTGAAATATTACCGATGGGATAGGCCCTCAGAGTATCCACAAAATAGGCTTCTTGTGATGCCTATCCCATGAGTCACTCATAAAGCAGGCTACAAGCTGCTCCACGAAGGGTGCCTAGTTTATCAACATTTTTTTTGAACTGCTGAGCTGCCTTGGGAATAATCAGGCCACCGTTGTGTATTTGTATACTAAGGAAGCTAG
The DNA here is from genome assembly GCF_001640805.2 of Lates calcarifer. NCBI lineage: Eukaryota > Metazoa > Chordata > Actinopteri > Centropomidae > Lates > Lates calcarifer. Next base: position 13,925,807 of record NC_066838.1, on the reverse strand, counting down.
ACCCCCCTGTCCCTTCCTCGGACAGAGACTTTAGTTCTTTTGTCTCAAGGAAATTACAACTACGAAGGTCTCATCCAAACGGCAGCTGCACGGAAGTCCAAGGTCAAGGTAAAAAAACGCAGACAAACAGGGTCGTAATCAGAGTCTAGACAGACAAGAATGAACTTCACACTAGAGTATGCATGCAAACTAGCTGTTATTTAGAGACCCTTACTCTAAACTATTTGCTGTGTGTGAAGAGAGGGAGAGAACTTCAAATAATCTCCTGTGTTTTATTTCAAGGATCAGGAATTTGACAGCTTTTGTGCTGCAGGAAACCGACTCATTCCAAACTAACATATTTTCCATGAAAGCTCAGATATCAGGAGAGGAGTTCTCTCTGTTTTGCGATTTATAAATGTCACTATGCTATTATTAGTTCGGTGCATTTTGTTTTCACTCCGCCTAAATTCCACATTATCTCCAAATGTTTGCAGGCTATGGTAATAGTTTGGCCCTGAGGGATACACGGATGGTGTAGCGTTGGTGAAATGGGCGGCAAAGTCTCAGAGATAATAATTAAAGTTGTTAAATTTAGAAAAAAAAAATCTATGATTTGATTAAGTTACACTTCATGCTGCAGTAACCATAAATCATACTTTGAGTCTGCCTGTGGTTTTCTCTAAAACTGAGACATAAAATATGGATTTTCTTTTAATATTCTCATAATTAATGTTTCAGGAAAAAGAAAAATAGCACAATAAAGTAAAATCTTAAATATAGTGACAAATTGAGATTTTGAGAAACAAAGTATTTTTTAACTTTTGCGAGAACCAATATAATTATTACAGTTATAGTGACAGCAAATACATCATTAGCTTAATATTAAATATTAAAGCGCCTGGCGCATTTCCACTACAGCAAAATGTGCAGTGCCCTGAGACATGAGCTCCCCACTCTTAAACCACAAACATTCCTGCGATGATACATTAGCCTGTACACCACGCCCTGCAAAAAAAAAAATTGACAATGAATTCTAAAAGATATCAAACTTTAATAGTTAACTTTTGTCGTTATTATCCCACATAAGCGACGGACAGGTTGTAGACGCACAGGTGGATTATTATAGGATGAAATGACGTGTTTAAAGTTTACGCATCTGTTTCATATTGCAAGACTGTTTTATATTTGTTGTTATCATACAAACTACCTGTCAATGAGATATTTATAAATAAATAAATTAACCACCAACATGCACTTTTCAAGGCCGCTAATTGTATATAACAGTTGATATTTTCTCACCTATAACCCACCTTAAAGTTTTACTTTATGCGGCGGAGACGCTATTGGTTACGTTGGATATCGCCTGTGTAAGTAAATATGTAAATATTAACTTAGGTTACAAAGAGTAAACTGAAATTGAATCAGTTAGCTGGGTTGAAATTCTCATTTAGTTATTATAGATTGCAGTCTACTGGAAGTCCTGCACCTGGACGCTAACCCATAAGTAGTCATGGGAAAGACAGCACTGTAGATCAATAATAATTGTGTGCCTGTCAATATTATTTGACCCAATTCCAAAACCAAATTAAATTCCAATACTGTTGGGGTAAAATGCTACAACTGAACTATGGGCGCCACTGAATCAACACAGAACGTGTTATCACAGACAAAAAAAAGTCTGTGCGTTAATATAAAATCAAATCTGCCGCTGAATCAGTTTTCGTGCACTGGAGGTGTTTTAAAATTCAAGGTGGAGGTCGTTTATTGTACCTCTTTTTATTATTTCTAGTAGAACTTAAAAACACCATTTTTGTTTACGAATATTCCTCCATTTTCCTTTTAAAAGTGTTTTTCTTAAAAAGCGTAAAACAATCTGCCAGGATCAGTGAAATATCCCTGCTCAACTGCGGTTTCACTTATTTCGGGAACTGTTAATAGAAATAACTATCAGTATCCTGACAACCAGCCATGATGTGTTGCTGTAAATATCTTGACAACCAGACATCATGTCCTCCCAGACAGGCCCTGTCAGACAGAGAGAGAGCCCGTCTAATACGGAGGTTTGTGGGGGAGGGGAGAAGCATCCATCCCCATACAAATGCTGCCTACCTGCGGCTTCCGCCTCAGGAACTGACTGCATGTGCACATGACTGAGCCAAAGGACCTTATCCAAGCAGAATATGAGCTTATATACATATAGGATAGGTGTCGCGTTTGCTGTTTGCTGACCCTGCAGCACAACAGTTCTATAGTACACTACACTGTAAGTACATTTAATTTAAAACCATATCTCTTTTACTCAAATAACAACACAATGACCAAAAAGACCAATTGAAGCAAGTGAAATGATCACTTTTGCTAGTTTGGCCACATTTTTGCAGCAAAGCCTCCATTCAAACAGACACACATCTCCGTGTTTCTTTGCAATATATAACAATAGGTTTAATGAGATAACATGCCATCAAAAACAAATGCCATTACTTCTCAAACATTATCTCACCGGTCTCGAGAGTGATGCAAATCCCTGAGTATAAAGTCTCTGAAGAGGCGACAGCGATCCAAGAATGTGTTGACAGCTTGCAGGTAGAGTCTGCGCCATGCCTGCTGAAATCAGGTTGCGTTTATGTTTACGAGTTTCCAGCCAGCTTTTCAGTCTTAGCTTTGAGATCAAACCATTTCCATAATCAAAGTTTTTTTTTTTTTTAAAGCAACAACTGGTAATTTCACTAACTAGTGGACTGTGTCAACCAAAGTAACCAAACAGATTTGCGCACTATAACAGTGTAAAAGGCAAGTTGTCCAATCTGCATATTCAAAATGAGGATTCAAAGACTTAAATGAACATGTCAAACTCAGTGGAATAAACTTTGGATCCATTAACTGTTTGAACTAATTGAATGGACCAAAATCTGACTGTAGTGCATACATAAATCTCATAGTAAATCAAGAGTGATGTTCATTTGCAAGTTGCGCGTGAGTCACGAGCTCCTGGTCTGTCGTGTTACATGCATTTTGCATTAAGGTTGTGTTGATGCAACATTATCCTCTGCAAGATAGTGAATTTTCGCTTCCTTATTTATATTACTCTATGTTTCCAGTGTGCATATCTCTTGACCTCTCTCTCTCTCTCTCTCTCTGTGTGTGTGTGTGTGTGTGTGTGTGTGTGTGTGTGTGTGTGTGTGTGTGTGTGTGTGTGTGTGTGTGTGGTGTGTGTGTGTGTGTGTGTGTGTGTGTGTGTGTAAAAGAAAGTGGGCTGTTGTTCAGCAGGCAGGAGAGCAGAGCAGTCCACTGTCATGAAAACATTCCTACAAAACTAAAACAGCATCTCAATCTGGTGTTTTCCCGGTTCTGTCTGGCTTTAATTTACGATCAAAAATGTTCATAATCGTAAAAGCCAAGACCACTGGACGTCTGTGCCAACAGTCATGGCGCTGGTAGGCATGTGATTTTTGTCAAGAAAACGCTACAACCGTGGTCTAAAATAAATAACTAGGGCAGTGCAGCTTTGGTGCGTGATAAACAGAATGAACTGGGTATACAATGAGTTGAGAGAAAAAATTAAACACAACCATTAACTTGCGTAAAGAGGTCATTTTGTTTCCTATTTCACCTCACAGCAACACTCATACAGTCCTAGCTGCCGCAGTTCTCATAAGATCCTGCTGCATAAGCGTAAGCACATTTAAAAAGGTCCAACGCTAGCATGCTGCTGCATCTGTGACTCCTAACGAATACCAAGTACGGAGCAGTAGCCTTCAAGTTTTCAGAAAATAGACCCACTACAACTCTGTAAGATGGTGTCGTGTTTTTCCAAGCAAATCCGAAATTATCTTAAGCATTCGTGAAACGACATACAGTGAGTAGAGGACACAAAAGTGTCGAGTTTAGGCCGTACAGGGGTGCGGGAGGGAGGCAGCCCCCCCTTCAGAGTCACTTTACCCACCAACACCTCCTTCTATATGTGAAATACATTCTTCCTAATCCTTATGAAGTTAACAGATGTGCAGTGCAGAACATGTATGAAAGTAGGGGCTTTAAAATGACAATTACGGCTTCTCTGAAATTCAGTTCATGTTGTTGGATGGTGTCTTTATGATAATCACCAAGAGGTTTGTCCATCTTTTTATTTACCACTGATAATATACAATAGCCTAATATAGTGGTTATGTGTTACTGGGTTGAGGAAAAGCGATGCATCAAATAGACACTACCTACTCTACGCTTTCGGCCTAATTTACCTCGGATTTGACTCGTTTAACCTCATCCAGAGCAGGTAGACTAGAAGAGGATGGCTGTGGGTTTACCGCAAAATAAAGCAGGCCAAAGCGGAGGCGCGCCCAGAGGACAGAGGACAGAGGGCATGCTGGCAAACCACCGCTACAGCCAGGCCAGAGTGGATTTACAAAATACAACACGGGCTTTACAGCCTTTTTATTTAGTGTACTTATCATATTGTTATTAAAATGCCAGTGCTTCATTACCGAATGCTGACGCCAAGGTTTCACCCACATTTGAGAGTAAGATATCTTTTAGCGTCACAAACCGTGGAGTGTAACTATATTAGTCAGAAACACAACACCAGTGTACTGGCAAACATTTTAGCCTCAAACATTTGCAGAATGTCTCACAATTTAGAAAACAGGCTACATAAGCACGAGCACGTAAATTAATTACAATTTCTACCCAGCAACAATCTGCAACTTTGGATAAAGTATATTTTTGTGTCCTCATATGGACAAAGCTGGAAATGCGCGATGCCAATATATAATACATAGTATCTGTTACGCACGGTCACTAAATGAGCGTTTTAACTCAAGACAAAATTATTTAGATTCTACTTTTTTGTCCGAAAGTATTGGGAAAAGATATATTTACTGAGATTAGGACACCAACACTATCAAGTGCTGTCTGGTCAATAGTGCGGGCCAAACGCCATCCTGTCTTTTATCTTAGTGTCATTTAATCAACAAATTGTTTCTTTTAAACTGTGCTCACAACTTCGGTTGAATCGTTGTCTAAACGTGGTCCTGCCGGAGTGAGTTCCTAATTTTTCCTGCCGCAGTCCAGAGGGTAAAACCGGTGGGAAAGCAGACTAAATAAATCCACAGTTTGACGCGTCTCGTCGGAAGTCCAAGTTCAAGTTAAGAGAGGCGGTCGCTCCATCCGTCCAGACAGCAAAACAAAAGACACACACGTTCATCATTAATCATCTCACTTCTCTCAAAGAGTTAAAGCGCTTTAAACTTTCTGGTCATATTTCAGACTATATGCAGCGTAAAACAGAAAGATCAGGCATGTGCTCAGGTGCATTTTAAAATGTTTTATGCTTTGAATTAGAGATTTTTGTGCAACTATAACTGATGAGGATTTTCTTTACCTCAAAATAGGCTTGAAAATAGAAAGGCCTTAAAAGATATAGCATGTATATTTTAAAACGTGAGTATCAGGAGTAAATTGATCAAACACGAAAATTTAGATAATATAATGATTTTTGAAGGTTACCTCATTTTCAGTCGCACAAGCAGCTTTAGGGCCAAACTGTGTTTGGTCCGGCAGTGCGGGAGGAAACTGAATCCCCTGGAAATGACAGTCTCTATCAAAATAATCTGCTTCACGGCTATCTTCATAAGTCTGGAGGCTTGTGTTATAGGCCAATATCTCCATGCCACTTGGATTCACTGTATGCAACACCATGCAGCTTTCAAAATGTTCATATGTAGAAAATGTGTCAAAATGCTGACAGGGTTCCGACGACACAAGCTTTGAATGTTTGGGAGCTTAACACGCCACTATATGGTCTCTGCTCAGGAAATGTTTGCCAGTTGTGTTAATCAAAACGCTTTCTGAACGCAAACAATGCTCCGCGGGTTAACAAAAAAAAAAAGGAAAAATATATATCAGGTAATTTAATTTAGCCAGTTAATGTTTCCTGAAAGGTGATAGTGTGGAAACGTGAGCGAGCTTGCAGCACTGCAGAGCCAACTCTATCCTATACAGTTCTTTCTGTATAATTACTAGCTAAAATAGCATTCTTTACACTCCGTTTCCCTAAACAGTCTTATAGAAGTATATCTAAAAGATGCATTTTCCCCATTGCTTTATCTATCGATTGTTAGATGAACGTTAATGGTATTTACTATTTATCATACACTTCCTGTGGAGCTCGTAGGGCGACATTTCTATATTTATATTACAAATGTATGCAATAAACTACAACATACACTACTCTCTTAACACTACAATTAACAGTACAACAAGCAATTGTATTTTTCTGTGCAGAATGTCAAACATTAAGTCAGCTATATTTTGGGAAGGTAAATGGTTTATTTATATAGCCCACTCTGTGAAGCCCACTTTCCTTTAAGACACCAAATAAAAAATCCGGGAAATTTACAGGAAGCGATTTTAAGGACAACAACTTCCTCGTCCAGTATGCATAGGCCAACAGTGACTGTATGAAGAGGCTAAAGTCAACATGGGCCGCTGGTGTGGAAGAGCTGCGGACTGGAAAATGATGTCTGCACCTGCTTGTTGTTGGTTAACTCGTTGTGATGGAGGAAATCTTAAAGTGAAATGATGCACAGGAAGCCATGCTCTGAGTCCTATCAGCAAGGTAATAGGAAAAGTTTTTTGATTCAAATTGTTCATGGTGAACTCACAGGACAGTCTGGTGCAGAGACTATAGCACTGAAACCACGCTGCTAAATGTTCATATTTGCAAAAGCAGCCATGTTGGAATTAAACGGACGCGTCCTATTCATATATTTCATAACAAGTTAATTATAATTTAATCTGTCAGAAACATACGGCAGGAGGATTTTGCTGCTATTTAAAGGAGTTAAAGAAATACAATTATGCGGAAATGTGACTTTTCCTTCTCATTTTGAAAACTGGTGGTGAAACTACTGAAAGCAAATCTGAATTCTGTCCAGTTTAATTCCGACTTCATCAAGTACAGTCGATCAAAAACAACAGTTACAGACCATTCCCTTCTCTTTGTGAAGATGACCTTGATTTAAAAACAAAAAAGGTCTTTATGAGCAGCTGATACTAAGCCTACACGATTTTGGATTATTATTATAACACATAAGAACTACCTTCCTGTAGTTTCGATGAATGTTTTTGTGCGCAATGTCATCTTCCTCACTGTGCCTTTACCTGCAATCCAACACGCACGTGCTGCTTACGTAGGCAAACTACTTGCTCATACCCTTCAGCTTGCTTGAGGTCAAATGAAGTAATTAAAGTGTAATATTTCGCACTGATGCGTGCACAAACATTTGCTAACTGTCCTCGGATCAACCCAATGATGTCGCCTACACGTGAGGTTTGTAATCAGAAGAATATGTTTATGCGAATTGCTTAGAATTAAAAGTGATGCATTTATTGAGGTGTTGGCAGTAACGGCGAGAAAAACAAAAACACTAAATCCTAATAAAACAGAAACAAACACTTTGAAATTTCGATTGGAAAGTCTTCACAGAGCTCACAGAATCAAAGTGATGAGTAACAATAATAATTTAAATGTGTTTTTAAAGAGTGATTATTTCCGTGGACTCGAAATATCTGACTTCCTCTACATCCCTCTCTTATGCGTATTGGGCATTTGACTACAGTATTTAACAGCTGATAAACATGGCTGGTTGTCCTGAAGACTGCAGAGCTTTTGGCTTAAAATGCATTTAAAAAGCAAACATCGATTCGGCCATATGTTTGATACCCCACATACCCTCATTTAAAACTTCCTTCAGGCAACTTCAGTTTCCTATGAGAAAAAGAAAGTGAGGAGCAAAGTTAGCAAAGGCTGAGTTAAATTAGGGGCATATTGTTGAAAGTGGAATTATAGTGGAGTTATATGATGGAGCTTGTGCTGTCGCCGACAGCTCACTCAGCTCTTGATTTCTATTTGCGCTCTCCTGTCCATGGCCCAAATGAAATGTGATTGATCGAGAGGCCAACGAGGCAAATTCATCCACGACCCGAAATTAGTGCAGGTTCACTTGTGCCTATGAATTGCACACATTATGAAGATGAGCAAGACCGAAGTTCAAGTTCAAAGTCAGTGTGCTGCAGACAGAGCTGGGTGTGCTCAGGAGAGGACACCCCTCACCTCTCTCACCTCGCTCGTAAACCAAAACAGTAGCTGCTGCATAAGCAAGAGTCCAAATCCGACCCTGCTGAAAAACTATAGCCGAGATTCCCCAACTCAACCTGAGCCAAAAAAAGACACAAAAACTGTGAATAACCTTATCAGCAGCTCCACAGCGGATTCCAGCTATTGAGAAATTCATTCATTTTAATTTGACTTATAATGGACTCGCTTTAATCTTATCTGTAAATAACAGTGTGTTGAAGCAGTTGGCTGAGAGTCAGATAATCTACTCTTACTGACTTGTTTCTCTGTTTTCAGTCTAAATGACATCAGAAATTCTGGCTGTTTTGCGTTTCCTTTTAACACCAAATGAAGCAACAAAATATGGGTTTTCAAAACAAATTTGGAGTCAAATTTTATTAGTTTTTATTTCCTAGTGTTGATCCTATAAGCCAAGCCAAACATGTCTATTGTCATGCACTGTTATCAGCAGAAAATGATATGAAACTGCGTCTCAACTATAAGCTATCCACTGAATATTTGTTCATTTCTTAGCCTGTTAATATTGATACTAATCTGAACTCGTTAAAAAGATGACAATAAATGCAAGAAATTTTAGCTCTTTAGTCAAACGTGAGTTATTTGTAGCATAAATATAAATAAAATCAAAATGAAGAAACCCATATCCCAATTGAATTTCCAAACTTTGTATCCAGTTTTCAGTGGTTTGAAATTTGTTGTTTAAAGTTGTGATTTTTTTTTTTTAAAAAACCTGTGCCTCGTTTTTCCTCTGTAAATAATTTTATAAACAACACTTAAATACAAACCAAATGTAAGAAATTGCAGGACTTTTATTAACATATTCAGAGGAGTAATAGGGCGATGAAAAACCACATTCTCTCACTTTTTCTTCCTGCGTGGGATTTTATAGAGAAGCCAACAAAACTCCAAAACTTCGGACCTTGAATTGTGCAACTGTTTCACCAGAAAAGTGCATCGGAGCTTTAATTAATTTTATATTTAACTGCATAATTAACGATTGAAGAGGCTGTAAAATAATCCGCATCGGTAAGATATTAAATGCGTGAGAGGGTTTTACATGTTGTTATATGGCAATAATCTCAAGACTTAGATACAGGGTACAAAATTAATGTGCGACATCAGGTCATCTGACTAATTTTAACCTGTTGACTAATAATGCCGGGAATAACACGATACAACAAAAACCCAACACACCTACTACTAAACCTGTTACTTACAACTGAAAATGTAAAAAAAAAAAAAAATCAAATCAAATCAAATCAAATAACTGAAAAACTTGTATTTCTAGTGGAATAATACAAATAAAAAAAGAAACATGTTAAGGATTAATATTAATCACTCCATCACCAAAATACATTTAACAACCAACAGATAATAATGAACCAAGTTCCAGCTAAAGTACTGCATTTATCATTAACAAAGGATAGAAATGTTCACTAAGAGGCTAAAACAGTAACTGTATATTACAGAGGAAATGCAACTATTTTTGATGTTTGTCACAATTTTTCCACATCAGAGCCAACAGGAAGCTCTTTGTTGTAGACCTAGGTGTGTGTTAGCACAGATTAAACTGTTGTTTCATGTAATATGTTATGTTATGTTGTACCTTTGCAGTAAAGAAATTACCTCACAAAGCATCCACAAAATTTGATGCAAATTACTTCCAATTTCTAGCCAGGAATTTACTTCAAGTTCTAGATATTCAAAATTTAAACCATGAACACAGTCACACATTGTAAATGGACAGCGCCTTAAGACAGGAAGTAGATAAAATGTTCTAATAATCATGATTTTCTTTCCACAATGACTCCTGGTGGTCCGAAAAACACCTTCTGGTTTAACGCCCAAGTGTACAAGGTTCTCTTAAGCCTGCCTTGACTGTTGTGAAATCCTGGAAATATCCTCAAGTAGAAATATTTGTTCATGACCTTGCTTAAGGTCAGAGTAAACACAAGAAGACCATTTAGTTTGGCTGAATTTGGCCAAGAATCTGGGGAAGTCCGTTCCAAAGGGATGGTAGATATGTACAGTATATTACAAGAAATTCAATGTTTATCCGTCTAGCCTTACCTACAAACTGCAATTAAATGACGTTCTTGAAACAGCAGATTGAACTGACTGCGAGGCAACCAGCTCTTAAAGCTAAGAAATTGATCGGGTGGTCAGTTTTAAGCCAGAGCCAGATGTGACCCAGAGGCTGCTAAACGAGCATTGCCATTTTAAATAAATTAAGAACTGCTGCAGTAGGTACAGTTGTTTTCAATGCCACTTTACTGCAGTAATGTCAAAACCATATTTTGTACACACCTGAAACAGTATTTACTGGAAATGTAATACTGTAGAAGCTGAGCTGAGAACACAAGAGAACTTCTTTTCCCTTCTGCATTTGACAAGAATGCCAGTAATGTTAAACAGTTTCCTTTCATTCATGTAATTCTTTTGACTGCATAATTATTTTTGACCCAAAATTCAACTTTTTTTTTCAACCAGTAAAAACAGTTTGACTTTCCATTTCATTTTTAGGTTTTTCAGTGACAAATACATGCTGATGCAGCTGGGAGCCGTTATATACTAAGGTTTAGGAAGCTTTGTGCAAGATTTTTGAAAAGAAAATAATACAACCCCTGCAACAGATATTAGAATGAGCTTTTTCTTCAAATGTTAATGCACTCTTACTTCTTTTCTGATGAACTTAAAAAAAAAAAGAAATAAAAAACTGCAAAGGTTTGGGTACTGTACCAAGTCAATAGTAACTGCTTCTTTGCCAATAGTTAAGCACAGGGATGGAAATATTCTGCCTTGGGACCGTGCAGCAGCCAGTAGCACAGGAAACATTGAGAAGAGGGAAGAATGGATCCCGCTGAATATCGGCAAATATTAAATGCAAATGTCCTGCACTCAGTCAAGAATCTGAGACTGAAAAGAGGCTGGCTCATACAACAGGACAATGATCCAAAACAGACCTCACAATCCACAAGAAACACAAGCTGAAGCTCTGGAGCGGCTCTCACAATCTCCTGACTTGAATGTTATTGAAAATCTGTGGGTAAATCTTAAACATGCTGTGTTTGCAAGACACAACTTAAAAAATATCTCAGGCTCTGATCTGCAGGAAGAGCGGGTGAAATTTCCTTCATTGACAAGAGAAAGGCTCTCAGCTACATCAAGTGTTTTACAAGCTGTGATATCTGACAAAGGTTAGTTATCACTTACTGATGTAGGGTGCCCAAACTTTTTTTTTCTATTGTATTACTTTGTGAAATAAAAAGTAACAGTGCATTAAAATCTGAAGAAAGGTGCATTTTTAATGTTGGTTTGCTACAGGAGTTACATTAGCTTCGTTTTACTTCAAAAATCAACAAAATATTAAAATTTGCCCAAACCTTTGCGCACAACTGCACTGTATAATGTAAATTTATGTATGTTTCTTGTTTAGACAAAAAAAGGTCATTATCCTGTTTTGCCTTTAGCCTTTGGGGAACTGCATCCTTTGTAGTGTCTGCAGGTAATGCAGGATGGCAACATCATAAACAATATTACCCAGGACACAACTGAGTTGTGTGCATATTTCCTTCGCTCTGATATTATTATGTCTCTTCTTTTTTGTTCATTCATTGCCTGAGAAGTACATCAGGAAACTGGAATGAGGCGATCTATAAGTCAGACAAATATTTGGAAACATCTCTTAAAAGTGTTAAAAAATAAAGTCTTCAAATACAGTACAATGAAGTGTAATTTCTCTGAAAATCTGTAATTGCTTTGTGCTGCAGCTCAACTATCTAAACATTCGTAAGCACCATAGTCAGTTGGAATGTAAATCAGAAACGGCAGAATTGACCTTTAAAGTGTCCTAAGTTTAGAGCAGCAATTAACACAAACCACACCAGTGAATATAGAGATGGCTGCTGTGGTAGTTGTTTGCCATTGCATTTGCAGCTTATAGATGGACTGTGTATTAATAAAGTACAAGAGGACAGATTTGTAATTGAAGATCAACTGCTCAAAGGAAAATCTGTGTTGGCTGGTAGAACTAAGAAAAAAATAATCAGCTTTGTATTACTAAAATATAAAATAATTTTCAACATATACTTGACTGTTGGCTATACAGACACACAGAATGAATATGAAGATCACATCTGTCTTAATTTGATGAATGTTTCCTTCTTATGATGTGTTGCACAGACATTTCATACACACATCATGAGTACATATGAGATCTACATAGATTGTCACATTCGCCTTTTTCACATCCTGGAACGTAAACGCACTGACTTGACCCTGAGAAGTCTGAAGGAGAGTGATGGATATTCACTCACTGGGTGGACAGATTTGTTTGTGTTTATTTATGCACACCCAGTCAACCGAGCGAGGAAAATGTCGTTTTTACAGCTTGCTCCCAAGCTGTGTGTGGGTATAATAACCACAAGAGAGAAGTTTTTCCTAAACCGGATATCTACCATTTGGAAAAAAAAAAGTCTGAGTCTTTCCACATGATTGACGGCATAAAAGGGAAACTCCTGATGGAACACTTTTAACAAAAAGAAAAAGTTACAAAGTCACAAAGTCACGTTTTTATGGATGTTCGGTGCAATTTTGCCACTCTCCACAACAATACCATTTTCTAGAGTAAAGCAGTTCAAATCAGTCAGATCTAAATATCTTAGAACCAAACAATAAGTCCTCAAAACAATAAGCAAAAGTTCTTGTACACCATGACCTTTTTCTGTACCTCCATTTTGTGTCTTTAGAGGAGCAACACAGCTTGTACTACATATATTACATACAGTATCTTTGTTTCCTGTACATAACCTACAGTGCTTACGCTAGCATAGTCCATATAGGGACATGGTGATGGTCATGTGTACAGTGTACACTTGCAAGCTTGCACACCGTCTGTAGACCTGGTAATCCAAATAAATACAATCCCTTTATATGTAAAATCTTATTTTCTACTAAACTGCAAAATGTGACAATTTGAAAATTTGTTTCCTTTTTTTTTTTTTTGGTTAAACTAGAATCAGTCTCTGCTTTCCGAACACGTCTTATCATAGTGCACTTTTTTCCTATGTGTAGAATTTGCTGCCGTAAGGACCCACTTTCATTAGGATCATTCATGTTCCAACTCTCATTTTTTTTTAATGATGGTAAACCAGTATTTGGAGAAAAATTTACCTCTAGTTTGTGAAAGTTCCCCTTCAGCAGACAATTTACATCAAACTTTAAGGTACTCCGAGTCCAGCTGAGTCAGCCTCACTGACAACAACTTCCAAGTGACTACAGGAGATTTTACATCCATTTTATGGCTGGAAGGCAAATAAATCCTGACTGGTTTTTCCTCCCCCTCCTCACCTTACCTCTTAATCTTTACTTCTATGCTTTTGGTTCTTCTCCCTAATAGATGCAGAGGTTAAAACAAGCTTGCAAGTCTGCCTTCTTTGCTGCTGATGTCCTGGACTGTGAGTTTGAGGGGGAAGACTTAAAATGAATAGTCGTCTTATAAACTCTGAAATACTTCCACTAAAGCCTCCAAAACTATAATTCTACTGAGACAGTATTTCTGAATTTAGGGCTCTGACTTCAGTCTTGTACCTCCACAGAAAACTATATGTATACTATAACTGTTACTCTATTTTAAAGTAGGCAAAAACTCCCTAAAATGTTCCATTACACTGGTTAATGCTTGAATGGAGTCTCAAACTAAATGGAGAGTCCAGAGTCTCCATAAAGCAAATCTACAACAGTAGAAATAAATACCAAACAGTATCAGATCATGTATGGGTATCATAAAAAAACAAAAACAGAAAAATACATAGCTGATCGCTCCCACTGAGTGACTATTTTGTGACTGTTTTCCTTAACTGAAACTTTCCATTTATTAACATTAAGAGCAGTAAACTGTAGTCCAGGTCATAGAACAAAGAAAAACTGTTGAATTCAAAATTATTTTTCAACATGTTGTCTGTGTTCATCTGAAACTACTTGCTCTGGATAGCAAAATAAATAACAGTATTGCCAAATGTGCAAATAAGAGAGTCCTGAAAAAGTTGTTAAAGAGTGTTCAGATGCTGTTACCTGCTGGGTGTTGATCGGAGCTATACGTAGAAGATCTGGGGGCTGTTCAAACACATGGTATCCCAGCTGTGCATTACTGGCCTGGGCCTTGAGCAATGACACCGGCAGCTAAGGAACAAATTTCAAAACAAACATATAAGGAGAATATACAGATTTACAAGATTTCTAGCTCCTAGAAGTCACAGCTGATACTGCAGTAAAAGATAAATAAACAATATATAAAACACAGGATATCAGGTTGGTTCAGCCTCAGAGTCCTACAGCTATAATGCAAACTATAAACTGCAAACCTAGACAACTGGAGTATAATAACAAACTAACTGAACAGATAAGTAAATTAAGAAATAATAAATAATACCAACAAATCCTGGGATATAATATAGAGTAAATAACAGTATTACATACAGTACATGGTTATCAACCTGCAAATCGCTCAGTGTAGCACACTATAACACCATGGTATGTCATGCTGATGCGCAGTTCTACTGTGACCTCACTGTGTGGGGTAACCATGCTGACCTAACAATAATATGGCTCTGCCAGGCAGCAGAACTGAGGTTCAAACGTCCCTCCCTGCAACTGAGCTGTGTCGCTGGAAAATTAATGACTCAACATATATGGTCATGCAGGCAACTGGGCTCCTTCATAAAGTTTGAGTTGCTGTGTTTTGGATTTTTGTTTCACCCTTGGGTTGCAGTGTTGACGTTTATCTGACAAATAGGAACGTCACTGTTTTCTGAACTCTGTTCTTCGTTGTGCCATCAGAGCTGCAGCAACGCCCCATGCTGTGTCAAGCTATTGATAATGCAAAGTGGAACACTTTTACTGTGAGGCAGCCAAAGGAAGTGTTGTCTTAGCAACTGACTGCTACTTTTTTGTCACTCTGGTGGCTCTATGGATGGAAAAATGGTCTGTTTGCCACTTTGTCCAGAGTGAAATACTGTATCTCAGCAACTGTTAGATGAAGTGCCATTAAATTTTGAACAGACATTCATGGTGCCCAGAAAATGAAGCCTACTGACATTGGTAATCCCATGACTTTCCCTTTAGCCACAAGCAGGCTAACATTTTTAGTATCTGAAAAAGATACCTCCACAACTATGGTATGCCATTAAATATGTTGCAGGTACCCATAGTGCCTGGGGAATGAATTCTGATGACTTTGGCAATTTTCTGACTTCATTTTGCACCAGTAGGTCAAATATTTGATAAATTCAGTGAAAACTATCAACATCTACTAGATGATCTGACAATTTTTTTTGTACACATATTCACAGTCCCAGAATATGAATCCTTATGGTTTTGGTGATTTTCTACTGTTCCCAATGGCATCACCACAAAGTTCACATTTGTGATTGCATGAAACATCTCCATGCCTAATGAAACAGATTGCCACAGAATTTAATAAAGAGAGACATTGACATATCCCCTGGGAAAATTTTAATAAGTTTGGTAATTCATTATCTTTTCATTTAGTGTCATCATCCGGTCAAAATCCAATACTCGCAATTCTATTAACATTTCCCTTACCCTTAGCTGTACCTTGTGTCTAGTGCCAATTAACAATTGTGTACTAAAACTGGTAAATGTAGTAAACATTACACCATTTAGCTCAAAGCACCACTGTACCTTAGTGAGGCCTAACAGAGGTGCTGGTGTGGCTGTGGCTATAGATTAAAATTAGTCCTTATCTAGATTCATATGATACATATTGATATGTTCATGTTCAGGATCATTCATTATGAAGCTTTGCAAACTATGCAAAACAACTCGTCTGGGTGATGCTCAAAGCCATTCACCAGGCACATGCAAGTCCAACATATGATTTAAGAGACAGATTTAAGGTCCATAGATCCACACATAGATTCCCACAAACCAAGAGGAGCTTGTAGGCTTGTCATCTTGCTCTCTCCCCATCTTCCTTTCACATCTGTGAGCTAGTTGCACTCTTTGATATCCTTACTAGTTTCCCTCAGGAGTGCTCAAAAACCTTTGCTCTACTTTGGCTACAATGTCTGTCCCATAACAATAATCAAATATTAATTGAACAGATGATAATTCCTTTAGCTCCCATTCAGGCTTTATGGACACATCTCTATTGCTGCACACTGGATGATAACCACCTTCAAGTCTTCCACATTTTCATCTACAAAGCTACTATATATGTAACAGTGTGCAGTGTGTAATTTGATTCACCCACAACTGCTCAGAGTACATTGTTGCCATGCAGTGATGAATAAGGTTAGTTTGGAGACATTTTGTGCATAACATGAAAATACATTTAGGTTAATAGTTCAGCTCGTCTGTATGGCCATGCAGCTAAGGGGCTGTAGGCATGAAGAAGTGGAGGTAGGATGTGGATTAATTATAGAGTTATATTAAAAAAGTAAATTACACTGACCTTTTCCTCCACAGTCTAGGTTTACTAAGGACTCGTAAGGAGCCAGAGCTGAAACGATTAAGTCGATTAATCTATTAGTCTTTCAACAGAAAATAAATCTGTAATTATTTTTGATAATTCATTAATCTTCTGAGTCATTTTTCAAGGTATAATTTCAGACATTTAGCAGTTCCAATTTCTCAAATATGAGGATTTACTGCATTTCTTCCTTAAGTATAGCAAACAGGATAATTTGTTCTTATTTGACTAACAGTTTCAAAACCCAGTTTCAATAGGTCACCTTGGGCTCTTTTCTCATTTTATGGAAAAAATGTGTTGGGAAAAAAAAAAAAAAAAAAAAATCAAGAAAATGGTGCATTCATCTATTAATAATAATTACCCTGCCTTACAGCTAAGATGATACCACCTGACTTTTATAGGCATAGAGCAAATAATTAAGCTGATCGTCATTTCAGGATTGTGAGCTTTTAACCATTTTTAATGAAGAAATAAGTGCATTTTTTGCAGTAAGGTCAAGATTTTCATAAACTCAAACATTAGGGCAGTAAGGGTTATTTTTAGATAATATTGTACATATTTTTACATCTGACTTGGAGATGCTCATAATCTATCATCTTCATGCATGTCAGTGTGGTTTTGGCAGTTAAATGAAATCCGTCAGACCACAATTGACAATATGGAAGTCAAAATGTCAATAAGTCCTTATGCAGCCTCAACAAAAAAAAAAAAAAAAAAAACATCTTCACTACTGTGTTGCCTCAAGTGATCACAGCAAACAGGCTTTTGTATCGAATTCTACAGCAAAGGCGAGAGCCCCGCTGTTGAAGTAATACTTTGTAATGGTATTAGGAGGGCTATAAAAGTGTCAGAGCCCTTTAAACAGGCAATCAGAGAGTGAGCCATGGTCTGTTGCTTTTGCAGGCATCAATCACTAAGTAATGTATATGAAGTCTGAAAAAAAACTGCTGGCCATTTGACATAATGTGATAGATCTACTTTGTTTGATATTACTCAACAGTAATACTTAAAAGTATTATGCCATAAATGAGCAAACATCTGTGTGCAAAGCTAGTGATTCAGGCAAAAAAGACAAACATAAAACATTTAAAATGGGTGTCATCTAGAATTTTCTTGCATTTACTTTGCAAAAGTACCCTTTTCATGAAATGAAGTGACAGCGATACTGACATTTCTCATGTAACACAATGCTTCTCGCTTTGCTTCCAACAGTTTGGATATGAAATGATAAAAGAAACAGCACATTAATTAAAGTACATCTAGTTGTTCCTCTAATGAAATTGTACTCATAAATAAATGATAGAACAATATTCAAACTGCATGGATTAAAAAATGAGTAAGTATGAAGGAAAGGTTTTTTTGTCTTTTAAGAACTTGTGAATTTGAGAATCTGTGGACATTTTAGACAGGAAACATGGGGAAAGAGAATGGAATGACATCATAAGGGCACAGGGCACAGTGTAGTACTAGGCCACTGGGACACCTTCAGTAATGGTAGCGTTAGCTGTTAGCGTGACTGTCACATGATGCACAAAAACATCACAACAATTAAATGTTCTTGTCTGCAATAACTAATAACAATTGGTGTTGGTGCATGATTAATAATGTTCCACCATTTCCATTTCTTATTTCATGGGCTATGGAATTCATGTGATCATGCTAATAATTTAAAAAAACAACAACAATGAAGCATTCAGATACTGATTTGATTGATTGCCTTGGCAACAGGCAAGACTTAAATGCTTCGAGGCATTTGGGTCAGCCCTAGTAAACACCAGCATGTTAGTATGCTATTGTGAGCATCTAGCTCAAAACACTGCTGCGGCAAAGTACAGCCTCACAGATCTGCTAGCATGGCTGTAGACTCTTAGTCTTGTTAATGAATGAGACAACATGTGACCAGTTTATGGGGCAAAGGAGATACTAGAATCCTGACAACAAGTGCTTTATTGTTCTGTGGTAGTGGGTCTACCTCCAGTTGTATAAAGGATCTGTGAGCTTCCTGCTCCTCTGACTCACTGCACCTTCCTTTCTTTGTCTCCCTGAGCTTGCAGGGGCAAGGTTGGCTGACTCACTTTCAGAGAGGGTATGGCAGACAAACCATTTCCTAAAATTCACAGCATACAAAACATTAATTTCTCTGATATTTGGAAAAAGTGTAGCAGAGATTGAAAAACTGTTCAAAACTACTACAATGTGCATGACTTGAAATTCTAGCTACACTGTGTCACTCTCCTACAGTATATTTCCACTGCAAACTGACTGAGAAATGCATTCAGTAGCATCAAGGGGTGTGGGATTAGCGGGCTATCCATTCTTTTCAGTAGAGGTTAGATGTTGGATCTTTGACTAAGTCTCTTGTAATAAAGTGAAATGCAATAAAGATCACTGAGGCGATGTCCAATGGTTCCCGTGAGCTGCTTTCTATCAGCTTTGTTTCATTTCTGCTCCCTCTGTTGCTTTTCAAACATTACTTACTCATGTGTTATATCTGTCAATTTTTTTCTGAAACTTGTTCCTGAAATGCAAGTGCACTAAATGAAATAATCAAATAATTTGGACAAATTGTTTTGTTATCATTTTCTGCTGCATCTTGAATGTTATAACGATGGTTCTGATAATCTAACAAACCCCACAGCAGGCTTTAAGTGAAGGCACAAACAACAAGCAATCTGCAATACAGTCTAGGCTACACCATCAAGAGCTTTATATACATGCAAACAAAGACTTTAAAATCAAGTCTTTAAAGATACAGGGAACAGTATGTGCAGTTCAGCTGAAAAGGCAGTTAATAAGCCCTGTCTTGCAAGTTTTAGTCAGAAGTCTAGCAGCTAAATTTAAAAAGCATGTTGTAGCATCTTAACAGACCTTTAAGGAAAAAAAGTATTAATATAAGGTTTATACCTTGCATAAGATGAAAGCTTGTTCCAGCTTTTCAGCATTTGATGGATGGGTAACTATACCCTTACAATTTTTTCTAAACCTGAAGCTTGTGACTTTAATTGAAGACTTTATTGGGGGAATCAGGGATCCAGAGCTGTGGATACTGCATCTTTTTGGCTGTAGTATGAAGCAGTAATATTTGATGTCTTGCATTTGTTGAGCTACAGTCAATTATTCATCAATTTTATTAATTGCAGACAAACAGCCGATGAGCAAGTCTAAGACATTTATTTCATGTTGCTCTACAAAGAGGCATGACAGTGCATCATCAGTGTAAGTTTAAACATCACTGACATCTGTAACATCAACTATTTCCTAGTATCTCGCTCATAAAAGGAAGATTTGATATAGGCCTATAATTACTGAGGACCTAGGTTAAGGGACAGGAGAGGTGGGAAAAATCTAATTCTCAAGGTATGTGCCTATATTTTTCTTTGATCTGCTGAGGATGCAAAAAGAAAGGTAAGAGAATCACCAAAGTCATTGAAATTCATCCTCTGGGAACTATAGATATTTGAACAACATTTCAAGGCAACCTGTAACCTGCTGGTGGCACTAGAGTCTGATAGGCTTCATCCTCTAGGGACCATGAATGTCTGACAGCAAAAATAACAATTTGGATATTAGCAGAGATATTATCAGTCTGGACCAAAGCGGACGACCAACTGACAGACAGAATGACCCACACTGCCATCCCTAAAGCCACATTTCATAGCTTAAAATTTAGAGGAACGAGGTCAAGACTGCATCTGAGGAATTTACTCTGAGTCGCAGTCTTGCAGGGTACTAACACAGAGATACAGGTAATATTTTTCAGCTTCCTCCTTTTGGGAGGTTGTCCTCCCATAGATTGCATGCAAGCAGTTCATTATAACCCATAGTTACATTTTATTGTTAGGCGACCTGTAGTAATTATGACAGGAGCAAAGGAGGAAGTTAAGTGATGTATATGAAGAGACAAAGTCCGCATTAGGAGGAGAATTGGGGTGGATGAGTTGGTTGACAAAACACTTGACTTTTACACAGAACACTGCTGTTAATTTTCCCATTGAAACCAACAGACAGAGATGTTGCTTTTATCCATGACCATTCCACAACCTAAACCACGTGTTAATTACTGCAAGTATGACATTGAAGGTACTCTGACATTACCAAAGTACTTATCTTAACCGAAAACAATCTGTCTCTAAACCTAACCAAGTTGTTTATGTGCCTAAACCTAACCCAACCATGACCATTACATAACCTTAACCACATGTTTATCATTTTAACCATGGTTCCATATACCACTGCCAGTACATTCCATGCACTTGTTATTGTATACATGCCACTGTTGGGCTGCTATATCAGGGAATGCCCCTATGGGTCATATTGGAGGGTCGGGACCTACCAACCTGTATGGGAGTTCAGGTTGGAGGACTTATTGGTTTTTGATAGAGGGAAAATATTTGTTGTGACAATACTAGCTACTGCAAATTTAGTGTTAAAATCTAAAATCTATCTTGCATATTCCTCACCCTTTAAAGTAGAAGTCTGGTAGTGAGGGTCAGAGACTGGGGAGGATTTAAAAACCAATCAAGAGAGAACAATACTCTAGATATTCTACTCTCTACTCTGATTATCTTGGAGAAATGGGTTTGTTTTCAGTGCATACAGCTTTGTCTGACAGCTTTGCCACTCACATCTGTATGGTCAATGTGTAGATAGACCCATTAGATGGTGGGTTAAGCTTGGCTTAAATATGTCTCTGCTGGTTATCTTTCTAGTCTTCATACTAGGCCAAGCTAAGTTAAGTGGATGCTGGCTCCAGCTACATATTTACAATATACAAATACAAACATGGAAGTAGAATTGATATTCTCATCTAACTCTTGGCAGGAAAACAAGTGAGCACATTTCCTACTATCCCTTTTAATGTTTATAATATCATGCTGTAATGTGTATAGATCAACTTATGCACTGTGGATTTCAATGAATAGCTCTGAGCTATGATATAAAAGCAGTAGCATACTGGTATGTAGGCATGTTAAATAAATTCAAGGGTGTCTCACAGGATAATGAAGTCAGCACCATTTCAATAAGGATTATTATTACCAATACAGACATAATAATTATATGCACATTTATGTATAGTTAATGATAATAATAATAAGTGTAATGTAACATCACTGATTAAAAATGGGAAGATTCTCATGAAGCCAACTCTGATGATCTTACATTAAGTAAAGTGACACAAACTGATTTAGTTCAATGTTGACAGGTAGCATTTGAAAATGACTATTCTTTACTTCCATTTTTGCCAAAATTTCAATTAACATTATATGTAAGGGTCAGCCATGTGACAGCCACTAATAAAATGATATATAACTAATTTTATGTATGTCACTGCACACAGATTAATCACCTTCATTTCTTGAAAGCCATAATATATTCAAAGCATCGACTTTAAACCCTTTTCTTCTTACTGTGCAGATAAAATCTTTCTGAGGTATAGATTATCACAAGGTGGACAGCAACAGAGAGGTGTAAGCTGTTCAGAGTCAGCCTCTGTGAGATGTTCACGAACACATGCACTAACAGATAATCATATCACCATATGGGCCAGTGGTGCCATTCAATCAAACACATCTATCCCTCCAAGCAAGACTAAATTATATAGAACCCAATCAAGATGTGACAGGTTTTACCAACACAGCCAGGCTGTATGAATCACAGACCAGCCAGCACAAACACACACTACACACACACACACACACAAAGCCAGAGGGCTGTAAATGCACATAAGAGGACTCAACCTAGCTGCAGTGAAAAGCATAAATCAGCCAGATTGATTTCCATGGTTTGATTGGTTTACAGGACAAATAAATAGATATACAGAGATAAAGATGGAGAGAAATAGATATAGATAGATGGACTGATTAAACTTCCCATTTTAAGCCTAATGTGCTAAATGTACATTGACTGGCTTTGCAATTTTCATACTTAAGATATAAAAATTCCAGCTCTCTCAGAATTTTGAGCAGTGATGGTGGTGGACCACTCTGAAAACTATTTGTGAAACAGTAATAATTCCGTTTAAATGCAGTTTAGATCCAAAATGTCCTCAATTTACTCTCCACTCCAAGGAGTTCTATGGTCTGAGAGAAAAAAAGTAACGTTTTGATAATGGCACTTCATACCTCAAGAGGCGATAGAGAGTTACTGTAGTGTCCAGTCTGCGCTCAGGACAACGTGAGAGATGATTTTGAGAACAATATTTTATTGTATTTTCACGTTAACTAAACAGAGCAAAGCTGATTTAAGACTGATCCCTAGTCAGAGTGCATCTCCTAAACAAAATATAAATAAAAGTGTACCAAAACAACAGAGCACCACTTTCAGTCAGTGTTTCTTGGACACATACCTCTGGCAAAATGAGAAGCGACTGCATTGATGATTTCAGTCTGTCTGTGGTAGCTGGATTTGTACAGACACAAACAGTACAATCATGTTCATTTAATTGTAGGAAGCCAAAATCATGATTGTGATCAATATTCAATTAATTGTGCAGGAAATTGGGAAAATTGTCAATCAAAAATCAACCAAAGAAAATAGCCTGTGGTTACATAATCAGATTGCAAGGTAAGCCTATGTGAAAAATGCAACAACTGCCCGCTGAGGTTAGAATAAGTCAAGCTAACATAAGCTCAATGTGAGTGTTGAAATTTGGTTGTGAGTGGCCAGTGCACCCAGAACACACAAGCAGGACACTCTCATGTGCACCCCTAAATAACACGAACACAGAACAAGTTGGAAGAGAGACTGAAAGGGCTAGTAAAAAAAAAAAAAAAAAAAAAAAAAAATTTAGGTGGCCCACTGGCCCATCGAGATTTATCCCGGTATGCCCGATAGCTTGTCCGACTATGGCACAGGCGAGAGGGAGGAGGAACCAAAACATTTCTTTGTTTGTTAGGAGAACCTAACTTTCAGGTAATATGCTGCCCCCTATTTGTTTGGAGTATGAATTCAACAGATGGCAAATTATTGCCCCTTTAAAAACATATTTTGTTTATTCAGGTAAAACTGAGCTCTTTAAACTAACACAAACACATGTCCTTTGGTCACTAAAGTTCTATATAGTTAAAGGTGTACTGAAGAGCAGGATATCTTCTCCTTTACTGCAGTGAGTGTGCAAATGCTGAGAGATGGACTTGTACATGAAAAAATCTCTGCATAGAAATCCTGCGTATTTGACTGACATGTACATGGAGAATAACATGGAGTATATGTTTTAGTATGTGTTCCCGATTCAAATTAGGTGTAACAAAAACTGTTATACAAAGCTTAGGCTCCAGTTTTTAGCTATATTATGAGTATTTATGGATATTTCATGAGCCATAGCTTTTCACTGTTTTTTCATCACATCGTAACTCAAAAATAAAGGTCTTCTTTACTAGACCTTTTACAATCAATAAACTGTTTTTTTAATCTTGTTTAACAGTCACTTACTGTCAGTTTTTGTATAAAGAACTCAGGCTATAAATTTAGGAATGAAATTTATTCCAATCGCTTGTTTTAACTTTCGGTGGGAGGTTGTCTGTTTATTTATGACTAGATTTGGCACTGGTCCTTAAGTCGTCTAAAACTGCAAAAGCTGTGATTCAGAATCACTTTCTGTGGTGCATCGCTCTCAACTGCCACTGCCATTCCCCTAGAGAGTTAACCACTAACGGTCATTTGACAAGGTCTTTAATTCCCTTCATCTAAGCAGTTTTCCCTCGACTTCGGTGGGTTTTCCATGTCTGCATGAGCACACACCCATGTCTGGAGCCTTAACGTGTCCCTGTGAATAATTACACAAGTATATGCATATACCATTGTCATAAAATCCTTGCAAAAGGAAAAAAGTATTATTTTTAATCAGACCACAGGACCTTTCGCTTTGTAGCAAAGAAAAGTGAAGTACATAGAGCAGCTTTGTGGACTTATTTGGTCATGTGGGTGGAGTTCAGACTGCAAAACAGAAAAGGATCTATCTTTTCTAGTCCACCTCTGACCAAATGGGGGAAATATGCCTCTGCACAACATGGCTCCACAAAGACTTTCCCTGCCCTCTTCAACATGTTTTCCATATTAATTATTTTGTAATGTTTCCTGTCTTTTTGTGACACCTGTGAAGGAGTTCCATTACGCTCCATTACAGCAAAGACGGATATTACGTAATTAGACTTCATATGTTTCCAGTTACATATGCTGATGTCACTCTTTTTCACCACTGCCATCCAACTCTGTCTCCACCACCACTACTAACCATTTCAGAGCAACATGGAAGCCATTAAATAGCCTCTAATTAAATAGCCAGAAAGCCTTTGTCAGTATTTATTTTTGGCTGGAGAACGAATAGGTTATATGTCAATGTAGATATATATATATTGCACAATGCATGTAAGTTTCCACCGGCTCTGAGTACATTTCAAATGAGTCATTAACTTCTGTGGGAAGAGTAAAGCATTGAGGAACCATGAATGTATACATAATTTAAAGCTACTGTTTGAAGTTTTATTAGCTGTTCTGTCAGTTCTGATAGATTCAACTGATAAGATAACTTCAAGCAAATATTTATCTCTCAGTAGCTGCTGGCGTTTTTGTGTGTGTATTAGAGATTCTGCTTGTCTTAATCATTTTTCCTCATGTCAGGCTTTGCTTAGGTACTGACATCTGGGCATTTATAGTGCTGGCAAGTAATGGCTGCTGGCTGAGGTTTAGCATACTTTGAGCCATACCTTAGAGGGCTAAGCAGGGGTTTGTTCAAATGGACTGATATTCCAGCTCTAATTTGAGCTAAATCCTGAGAGAAGCCAAACATTTTCTAGTTTGGATTGAGCTGACTGAGGCAGTAATAATACATTTATTGTGCATAGATAATTTGTTTTAACAGATTTGTTTGAACAGATTTTTTTCTGTGTCAAAATGAGCCTAAGTGTGTAATATCCTTGTACTAGGCAAAAGGCTGTGGATTAGTACCAGACAAACTATGCAGATGTATATAGAGTAGTTCACTCTTTGACATGTATGTGTCAGTTTGTCACCTGACATTGTGAAAGAGAACACTTAATGTTAATTTTGACTGAAAACTTGGTGGATATAGTAAAAGAAACCCTGTATAGTATAGAATATATAGTATTAATACTACCCATTTAAGCTCATACTAAGACAATGTCGGGAGAGCTGTTAATTTAACTCATGTATCAAGCTGTACCTAATATTTTGGTAAAATGCTTAATTAAAATATCAGTCCCAAATATTTGCTCCTCAAACACACCAGCACACACCTACCTCTGTACATTTGAGAGTGGGGGGTGACAAAACAACTGAATCAACACCTCTCTGACACAACTTAAACTATACTACTACCTGAGTTACACAAAGGCAGCTTTTGCTCAAGTGTTGCCTATACTATGTCCAGCTTCTGTATTTCATCCCACTTAGGAAATAAATGCTGAATGTTGAATAAAACTTTATTTTTGACAACACAGACAAGACCATAATTGTAACAAAGATGTAGTTTACTTTATATTTGCCGTTTGTTGTGCAAGTATAAAATTGCTCTTAATGGAATGAAAAGTCTCTCTACTCTTTTCCTCATTGTGGTGTCAATCACTGTGCCATCCCCTCAAGTGTATAATATAACAATAAATATGTTTATGGCAAGACATAACATTTGACTGTAAATGTGTCTTGCCAACACACAAATAAATGGGTATGCCAGTTGAGCACCATATGTAACTAATTATGAACTCTTTTTTTGTGTGTTTTAACAAGAAAGCAAGGGAGGTGAGGAGGGACAGAGAGGGAGACAAGACAGTTAATCTTTTGGCATAATTTTAGCATTACTTGGACTGTCTCATTTGTGTAGTCAAACACAAAAGAAAAGATTAAGTAAAGAAACAGAATGAAGAGCACTGCAAATTCATTCATGTTACACTGTCGTTAAACATTGTCACAGCATGCAAGAAAGATGTGGCGAATCAATGTTAACCAACATGAATTATTTAACTCACAGGTACGGTTTCAGATTTAACCAGACAACATTCTGAGTCTTTCTCCACCTCAACAAGAACACTTTGTTCTTGTGTTTAATCACTTGTACTGGCAGAAAGACTGCTGTGGTTATGAAATGCAGCCAAACATTTTAGGGAATGCGCCAGTAAGGGATAAAGGCTTAGCACACTGGCTCTATTTTACATTCTGACTCCTATGTGCAACAACTAACCAGTCAAACATTAATGATATTACAAACTCAATTCTGAGACGACTTCTTTGGTGGCTGATTAAGTTGTCCTTGGTCTTAAAAAACAAAAGACTTAAGGGTGAGCAATAAATCAGTGCAGACCTTGTTTCCCCTGGGCTATTCAGCCACTTGGGGTGTAAAACGCTCAAAGGCAATGAGCACTTGAAAGTCTGGAGCTGCGGACAGATTCTGCCCAGCAATTATCCTGTCTGCGTGCCTCCTAAACACTGCATACCAGATATGTTTGGGCCTCTTCAGCAACAGTCCCAGTTATGGAGACGCAGATGCTAATGACACCATATTTTCAGAGCTGCAGAGACAGAGGGCCTCTGGCCATCACTTCTAAAACACATGCCACACAGCCTGCACCACCCACACCACACAGACCTGTTATTGATGACCACTGACAGCTCTCCTCTTCACTCGACTCAGAGTGGCCGCCATAGGCAACAAAGCAGTAAATACAACTTGTCAAGGTAACGTAACTTACTCATAACTGCTTATCAGTTACCCACACTTATCTTGTTACTGAGGATATATATCCTATAAAGATGTGTTCATATATTGACATATTTTCTCTTCCCCTGGTGGAGTTGGGCTGCCTATGACTTTGTGTTTCCTTTTTGGGCTGCTTCCCATTAAGGAGCAGACTGACAAGCACCTGTCACATGGATTGATGTGTCCAGCTGGTGAGCAAGAGGTGGGTTAAGAGACACAGGAGCAGGAGCAGCACACATTAAATCTGATGGCCAAGATGAGAGGGGTGTGGTTGAGGCCCAAGCAGAAGGTTTGAAGGTGATAGAGAGATGAGGTAAGATAGAGGAGTGGAGGGGAGGGAGGGGTGGATCATTGAGGAACAAGGTGACAGGAAGTGTCTCTACCGTGGATATCTTCAAGGTGACTCAGTATGACAGAACATTCCCAAGGGTTTACTACCGCAAGGAGAGATAGAAAGAGAGGGAGCGAGACTGAGAGAGAGAATTTCAAGGTGCAAAAGCTCTTTGCAGATGTCCAAATACGCAGTAAATCACTCTGAGGACCTGAGGGTGCTCAAATGCTTTTTGACTGAATCTGTCTCCCAGCCCAACGGCTCCAGAATGACTAAAACATTAACAGGAGTCTTCAGGGTAGTGGCAGCAGCCCACCCATCCCCCACTAGCGCCTGCACAATCCCAGGACTGTGCAAACATAAGGCCAAACCAAAATGGCCTCCATTCAGATGTTTGAAACCAAGAGAATGCTCGACTGGAAGATAGGCTTGTACACAAACTATCTATTTAGCCCGTGTGTCCCCATTCCCATGAGTCATAAAGTTGCCCCTGGCATTTGAGTAGAGGGGTCTGTGTGTCGAGTTACAGGTGTTCTTTTTAACATGGCTGCTTGAAAAAAAAGAAGGTTTATGACCTTTCTTCTATGGAGGGCTGAGGAAACAGAAGTGACACTGGGCTTAAAAAACAAGCTTAAACCGAGGATGTAATCATAGTAATAGCACAATAACAAATAGGCCTACACAGCGTGCTATACAGCCATACTTCTACAATCAGCATACTTTTCTGCAAACACCCGCAGAGAAAAAGCAGCAAACCTTTAATCAAACCGACGGCCAAAGTGCTGAGAGGGAGGAAACTAATTACTTGCAAATGAAAACAAACAGCAATATTTAATTTTATTATGTTCTATTATAAACACATAAAGAAGCATAACAATAAATATAAATAAGAATTTAAAAAATGGAAGCTGCTTCCAAAACTTAATCATAAGTGGCCTGAAATCATTACTCGGTTTTACTTTCTTTGGTTTAGAAGAAAAGGAAAAACAAAACCATTCTGCAAATGTTCAGTAAGAAGTTTAGTGCAGCACCATTATTCAAATATGCAATAACATTAATGTATCTATTTCTTATTGCTCATAAATGGGGCGAGTAGTGAAATGAGTAGTAGTGAAATGAATGAAATTCTTTCAATAGTTTTATGGGTGCAAAATTACAACTCCACATTTTGAATTCATTGAACTGTAACTGGCAAGCTTACTTTGGAGAGTGAATAAATGTTCTTTTTATGTATGCTGTTTAAACTTTTTGAATGCTTTAACATTTATGTGTTATAGTCTTAAAGCCACTTTTTTTTTCCCCCTCAGACATTGTCCTATAGACAATATCATCTTCACTATCCCTCATTTTGCCTCATTTGACCTCCAAAAGAAAATGACTGGCATGATTTAATGCTAATGAAGAGAACATTAATAGGGGATATAATAGGAGATATAATGAGTGCTTATGATTACAGCAGGGCTTCACAGGACTATATCCACAACTAAAAATGATTCAGATACAATTAGTAGTTCTAATCTAAACAGTTATTCATCCAACATTGCACAGATATGCTTAATTTGCAACTTCCTTTTAAGATATACTGATAGAAAGAAACAGCAACACTGCCACAAAGGGAGAGAAGGAGATGTGCAGAGGCAGGACTGTCTGTGGCTCTCTGCTGCCTTTATGTGTGTGCTCGACTGCCCCCTGTCATATGCAGTCATAACTGCACTAACATTTCATCAGAGAGGAAAAACCACTCCCTATAAGAGAATAAGCCAGAGAAAATATCCCAGATCTTATATATTCATATATATATAATAGTCCTATTCACCCAATCATTTATATCATCTGCAGTGCCTGGGGTTAATGTCAATGAAAGGCACTTAAATTGTCTGAGGGTCTAGAATGGATGTGAGGAAGCACAGCATTTGAAAGTCCCAGAGGTTTATCACATCATCAAAATCTATAAACGCATTAGTCAAAAGAATGAGCTTCTGAGTACAAACAGTTTTGAGTTTTGCACAAACACCCACTCTCATGTGAAGGCAAGGTCATGGCAGCCTAGCTTTGAAACAAATTACACAGGAAAAACTAGCTGCAACCTAAATGAACAGAATTGAGACAATTAATGGCAAATTTCCTGGTCTCTGGCCTTGTGCGTTAAAAACATTAAAGTAATCCACCATCATCCAGCTGAGATCAGAGCCTTTGCTTTTCATGTCATTCATTCTGGCAATGTTTAAAAGCCTTTTATAAATGCTCACCAGTTTTTGGCTGTTACAATGATTACATATGCATAGAGCACTTTTTCAAGCTGAGCCAGGGACCAGTGTGTATCAACTGTGCATAGAGGGAAAAACATGCTCACAACTTTAAGCTTAAAGCAGCAACACCACTAGATACCAATAAGTAACATTTCATGTGTGAAAAAGATGTCTGTCAAATCAACAAATAGCACAAGCATGATAAGGGACACATGACAGACTAAATGTATAACAATGGAGCTGAAAAACATGGGAAGATAACACTTCTCACAAAGTTAATACCTAGGTGTTTTAAACAATCGTACTGAGGGTGGAAAAGATGAAACACAGTTGGGACGGTATATCTTTGTGACAGTCCATTTTACATAAAGTCTACATGTTCACTGCTACACTAGCTGTAATGCAGTAAGGTTAGATGTGTTGTTAAACCACCCTCTGTCACAAACACATGCTGTGTGACTGAACTGCAGAGTAGCTCACCAAAACTGATGCTGTGGGGAATAGATACTGCATTACAGTACCTCAGTTGGACTAAAGGTGGCAGCACAGCCCCTGACACAAGGATCTGCCAACTGTGATCACTGCCACAGAGCATCTTTAATGGCTCAGCATAAACCACCAGGACCACAGAGAACCACTTGGTAGGTTACCAGTAACTTTGTGAATGAGGCCAGTATTCTGGCAGCCCTGCATAAACATCATAACTTCATAAACTCATCAGAACTAGAAGCTCTATATAAATCGATACAACCCCATCGTTGTCACCAGCTCAAGTGAGAAAATATAGCATTGCCACTTTCCACCCCTTGAGGAGTGCTTTGTTCTCAGTAACACCTTCCCCTGATAAATGGACACAAGGCAGAAAATACTAGAGGGGCCACTGCAGATGAACATGCATCACTGCATCCATTTCGCAGTGTTTAAAGTCTGCTCAGTGCAGAATGACATCACTCAACCGAGACCACTGGAGCAGAACCAGAGCCTGTAAGGCTATTCAAATTAATTAACAAATGACCTTAGATTAAAGGGGGAGATCACAGATCAGACAATGAAGACATTTATCAATTCAATAGGCAAGGGTACTGTCATATGATGCCTTTATATCATTTCTCTGTGCTGCTAGCCTGCACTCCCTTACACTCATGTGCATAAGACACTGTATTATACATAAGTTAATATAAAAATGGCTATGGGGTATAGAATAATTTACTTTCATCTCACAGCTGTTTTAGTGAAAACCCAACTTGTATTAAAATGCCTTTGGACATAAAAGCATCACTGGTTGTTTTTTCTATTTGTGGAGGAAAATACCACAATAAAGAAAGAACCAGAAATCCTGTCACAGTGCTGTCTGATAAAGTGTGAAATAAGCTGCAGCCCAGATGGTATTTTCTTTTATTTCAAGAACAGACTATATCTGAACCATCTCAGAGAGACAAGTCAATCTCAAGGTTCCCTAATACAGTCCCATGGACAGGGGATAAATCCCTAGTAGGCAACAAAAAGCAGATCAATAAAGAAAGCATGTAAACAAACCACAGTGGAAATGAAGTTGAGATGGATGGAGAGTGGGATAGTGAGGGTAACCAGCAGTGTTTCAAATAAAGCACATGGCCAGGAACTGAAAGAAAGAATAAAGGGCAGAAAGCCAGGGGGACTGTCAGGGTGAAGAGCAGTGGGAGTGCAAATGAGGAGAGGGAGATGCACGGCCATGAAGGAGAGAAAGGAGCAAAGGAAGAGTGAGAGAGAGTGCGTGAGGAAGATGGGGGAAGCGAGAAATTGAGGGAGAGAGAAAAACGGTAGTGTAGAAGTGATTTATGCTAGTTGTATAATTTTCTACAACGCTGCCCCCCCACCCCCACCCCTCTTCCCTACGGCTCTCCTTTCCTCCTCCATATCCCACCCTCCCACCAGGGTGTGCTCCTCCTCACTGTCACACCAAGGAACAGTCCCTGGCCACACCAGCCAGTGATTAAGATTCTACCGTGATGCGACTGCAGCACTTCGCAAATGGAAGACTGGACATAATTTCCCTAAAATGCTGTTTTTTATCACCTATTTCCCCTTCATCAGCTTGCCGCACACGATTGATAGCTGATGGCACCTCTGACAACTTAACGTTTTTATGGCTAGATTTATGGGCTATCTGCTCCTCTCCTTTTACAGCTCAAACTCTGTAAAAATGCTTATTTCTCAGATAAGGAGAGGGAGGGTGTGTGTCTATGTGTATGGAATGGTATCACACCCAGCTAAATGTATGTATGAGAGAGCAGGGCCCACCTCACTGCATTGCAGTCCAGATCTGTGCTAGGCTTCCAGGGCTTTATGGCTGCTCTGAGACTGAAATTACCTCTGCATAGCACCATGGATTAAATAATACTTTGCACCTCTCAGATAGCATACGACCCAACTCTCATCACCTCCTTAGCAGCAAACATTTGCCACCGTCCTCTTTCTAGGGAATAATAAACACTTGAACATAAACAAGTCTTATCTATGTCTTATTCCAACAGAAACTTTTCTCTCCTAGATACAGGCCAGTCAAGGCACCTTTTAATTAATTCCATGAAGCAAAATAGACTCACAAGGGATCAACAAAAAAAACTCAATGTAAGAATCTCAGAAACATGTTTGTCTTTTTTCCTCTATAGAAAGGCTTATGCGCTGTAAGCGTGTATATGCATGCTGGCTGATTATGTGATGAAATGGTAAAGATATAGCATGAGAGCTCATTATCACTCACAGGTTTAAACAGGTTTAGCTAATTGCAGTGAAGTTAGGTGAGCTTTAATGGCAATGACACCTGAACACCTGAGTTCAAACTGCCTTGTTGAGTATTTGTGTGTGTGTGTTATGTGTCTGCACGTGTTGATGCAAGTCAGAGGTTTTCAGCATGCTGGGAGCCTGCTGGACTTACTGGGCTGCAGTGGAAGTGTGGCCGCTGCAGACTCTCTTACCTCCCTGGTCAGATTTACAGCCACTACAGGCTCCCAGTTAGCCTTCTCCTCTCCTCTGATGAGCCTGGCAGATCCCAGACAGATGCTCTGGGGGACTGGAGTGTGACAGGGAATGGGGGAGGGGAGCAAAGAGAGGGAGAGAAAGGAGAGAGAGAGATGTGAAGAGTAGTGAGGAGAGAGAGAAGGAGAGGGAACCAGTCTGATGAGATCAGTGATTCATGGACACCCAGGAGGACACACCCTGGAATGGGGTAATACCACACATGTTTTAACTGGGCTGGCCCATAATTCATTAGGGTTACCAAGGCTACAAGGAGCACCTAAGGAGAGAGGCCCCAGAAATCATCTCTGTGTTGTTAGATGCAGCCTATATAGGGAGGGAGATTAATATTCAAGGCTACAGTGTACTCGCCTTAAGTGGAGAGTACCAATCTGTCGAGAGGAGAAAACCAGCACATTTAATGTCTGCATATTTCCACATTAAGTCACAGGTTGCTCTGAAATTTCCACACCCCTTTTTTCTTGGTACTGTCTCTGCATCTGAGGGTGTCAGTGGAAATTTTATAGTACGAAATATGTAACTGGGAGATGTGCAGCTCTAATGTGCTCAAATACAGCCATCTTCCCAGTGTGGTGCTAACCTCTTCCAGAATACCACTGAACCTTATGCTTCATTACAGGGAATAGATATACTCATCACTGTGCACTACATGAAAAAGCAGGCCGGTTCTAACCAGCAATAAGACAAGGATTACAAACTATCTTCTTTGTTTATAAAGGTCTCCTCATAAAGCTGCCTTCTATAACATCTCTCATCTTCTCTTTAAAGCTATCAGACCAGATCTCAGGAAATGCTAACTCTGGATAATCCACAGATAAAAACTGAATTTGGAAAGACTCCCTTCAAATAATATGCTCCCTATCAATGGAATAAATTAGGTGCACATAGAATTCAAAAACTAATATCTCACTCCACCGTGGGATTTTAAACTTTTAATTTTGGACATTTTTAGAGATGTCTGTGATCATTTCTGATGCTGTTACCATGCATCTTCTCTTCTCTCTTTGTTTATTTCTTCTGCTACACTCAGGTCTTTCCTGCAAAAGAAATGTTGATCTCAATGAGATTAAGTGGTTAAATAAAGGTTACCTACATGTCTGCAAGTGTGTCCATGACACTCATTGGAAGTCTTTTCCCATGAGGCCCAAAACAGCCTTCAGCTCAGTCTTCACTGGAGAGCTTAATTGCTCTGATTATTCCCAGTAATTGCTGTTGCTTTCACTGTCTTGAGTTTTATAGGGATGCAATGAACAGGTATGGTTTGATTGTGGCTCTGGAGAGCGGATATAGCTCATGTTGTTTCAATTAAATTTGGGGCATTTCTGTTGCACGCTTTGGTTGACTGAGTCAGATTCCCAATTTCCATTTTCCGAAAGCAAGACAGGATTATACACATGAGACCAGAGGTTGATGAGAGTGAACAAGGCCATTACACCTACTCAGCACCTGGGAGGTCCTGTATGACTATACTGCACTGAGGTTTATCATCATCCTGTTTCCTAACATAGCATCGACCTGTTGACATCATACTGTGAAATTCTGGACATATGTGAAGTATTGAAACAAATACAGAACTACCAGGTAACAACATGACCTCAACACAGTAAAAAAGCTCTTCATCATCTAAATACAATTTAATAGAAGCCTATTAATCACATAATGTAAAACATGGTCTCTCCTAAAAGGCCACAAACTAGGTTATCCATTGAAAAATGGTCTCATTCTGATTAAGCAATCACATTGCAAGCATAGGCTGCCCAGATTTCATAAATCACTTCAAACATACATGGCATTTGATTAGAACCCATTAGCAATGAGCAACTGTGTGTGTATGATGTGCATGTGGGGAGGCATGTGCATGTGTCTCATCTCACATTTTCCATGGTCTGCTCTTTAGGATGTTCCTCATTAGTGTGAATATTAATGTGACCAGAAAGGGGGGAAGAGGGGAAGAAAAATGTAAAAGGAATTTGGAAGAGCTTTTTAAAGGGGCCATTTCATCAGAATCGTTATTTTTTTGCGGTTCTCTGAAGGCTCGTAACCAGCGGTCTATGAAGAGAGACATGCCGCAGTGGGGCTTAATTTAAAACCAGAAAGGTCACTGCGCTAAGAAAGGTCCTCAGCTCAGCCAAAAATATAAAATGAGGAGGAGAAAAGGAAAGCAGTGGGGGAGGAGGAGTGGGCCAAGAAAGAGAGCAGAATGAAAGGAGATCAGAGGATGCCGATTGGGAAGGGGGGACCCAGGCGGGAGGAAACACGTTCAAGTAATTTGGAAAGACAGTGTTATGGAAGGGAGTACAAAAATGGAAAAATACTGAGGAAAGAGGAAAACTGAGAAAGGATAATGAACTGAGGTGCAATTGAACTGGAACAGGCCGAACATCAAAACAGATGCAAGAGGTTTTTTGTTTACTTTAATGGTGTTTTTGCAAGTAATTTGTTATAATGGCCTACAATTTCAGGGAAAAACACTGCGTCCATACACAGTGAAGGATTGCCAATCTGTCCAACAATCTGTGTTGGCAGAAACACAACCCTCCCCGAGCCTTTGCTGAATTAGGCTCTCCGTGCTTGATACTGGACCAGAGTGCTAATGGTCAGATGGGAAATTAGCTTTGCCATATGCAACTCAGCACAAAATAGGCACAACTTTGAAAATTGCATTTCTCCGGAGATCAGTCTGTCTGTAAATGATGATGACACTTGATTTGGCTGAGAAATGCATGTCATGTGTTGGACTTGGCCTTGTTAACAATGGTAAACAGTTTGGCAGTGAAGTTGCCCTCCCCCCACAACTCTACCTTACATTCCACAAACTAACATCCCTGCCTTCAATCACTTGTTTATCTATCACCTCACTTTAATTGTCCGCTGGGTTTTTGACTGCACCACATTACATAAAAGCACACAGGAGCCTCATGGCAGCAGCACGACAACCTCTGATGTAAAGCCTCACGCTTTGCACAGATAAGACGGGTTCAATTTTAATGTTGCTAGCACACCGAGACGCACCAGGCTCACTTGTAAAACAGAATGCCCCGCTCGCTTGTAAACGCAGCAGCCCAAGAGGAGGAAAGAGATGGGGGTTGGGCCAGGCTGAGGTGGGGCTGAATTAAAAGGAGGAGAGGAATTCCACTTGTCCAGTTCCTGCAATCCATTCAGCGGATCAATTTCTTCTCTCAAATTCCCAATCCATTCCCCATCTCTTTTAAAAACTAATACCCAATTCCAATCACAACTGCAGTAAAGCATATCTTGTAAAAGGTCATAGTGTGACCTCTGAGTTCTCTAAATTGGATGCTGGTTGGCCCACTTTCCTTTGAAATACTGCACAGCCTGATATAAAAACTGCCCTGTACACAATCACATCACCAGTGGGACCTGCATCCATCCCATCAGTAGGTGTTCATTTTGATGTGAAGTGTCACAGCACAGAGAGTTTAACAAGATATTGGTTGTCTGTGTTGAGGGAAACAGGAAACAGAGCTCAAACCCAAACTAGAGCGTGGGGCCCAGGAAAAATTTGGGGGATAGGTGTATCTGTGCGTGCATGTGTGCTTGCCATAGGCAGCATGCCGGTATATAGTGGAGCATCTCTCCTGCAGCCAGCCAAGGGAACTGATCAGATGGACGATCAAACACTAATCATTCCCTCACGGCCCATACCGAGTAAAGCTGTCATTAATTTTGCGGAATTACATCAAATCTGAGACATTCTTTATGTGGCCCACGGCCTGTAGACAGTTATACGACAGGGACTGCTGCGCTAAGCAGATGGGGCAGCTTGGCCGTGCATACTAAATACTACCGTCCCCCATTTCTCCATCTCCGCCCTCCCAACACTCTGCCCTCCTTCCAGGCACTCTGCTCCTGCTCCTTCTTTCTTTGTTTTCTACCCTTCTAATGCCTTTCCATAACTAAATGGTCACGCAGCCCTCACTGATTACATCACTGATCCCACAGTGATGGGCAATATTTAACCCAAAAATGCTCATACTACTTTAAATAACATCTTGATAGACCACTGCACTGACTTGTATTCTAAGTGCTCTACTCCCACACGAGACACATCATACGTTAATTTAGTGTGATGAGGAAATAAATTGTTTGTCGACATAAATCTTTAATGTTTGTCTCTTGGATGTTGACAACTCTAACAGTTTACTTGTCTACACACAACAGAAGGTCATAATCCCATTTGAGGTTTCCTTGGCAACTGATTACTGCTGAAGGCAAGCTGCAATTTATGACTAGTGACACATACCTGCCATTCCCTTTGAATGAGACATGTGGTAAGCTATATTCAGACAGACCACGTCAGGTAATAAAACTGCAGTAGCACTCAGGGGCTATACCATTTTCTTATATTGAGAGGAATTCCAAGCCAGGTTGCTAGAAATCGGCAGACGACAGGGATTAAATTTGTGTGGAATAGTTCTACAGCCAATAAATAAACTGCATGCCGAGGCTTTTGTGCCAGAACAGTTGACAGTGTTTTTCTTTCTACCTAAAGCTTAACAGTGTTGATATTCATGCAGTTTATACTTCCCAAAGAAAAAAGTATAAAGTCAAATGGCGTGTGTGTATGTGCAGTTGTTGGGGGTGGGGGCTTATGACAGACAGAGGAGCCATAACAGCAGGCATCCAGGTCAAGATCAAGCAGTTTCATGGACAATCCACTTTCAGTCTAGTCTCTATTAGGGTGAAGCCTCACATTCCTACTGCGCAGCCATCTTCTAACTTCACACAACAGTGACGCTTCAAAGTCAAGGCTATCGGAGGTTTGCCATAATGTTTCCTGAGATAACAGTAGCACAAAACTGCAACCTATAAGCAAAACATGTACAAAGCCAGTAGGAGACAAGAGTACATGATTAATTCATTATAGTTCACAGAAACCATAAAAAATA
Organism: Lates calcarifer; assembly: GCF_001640805.2. Lineage (NCBI taxonomy): Eukaryota > Metazoa > Chordata > Actinopteri > Centropomidae > Lates > Lates calcarifer. Next base: position 13,887,981 of record NC_066838.1, on the reverse strand, counting down.
AAGCTGAAGCAAGACACCCATTTTTACTCTTGTGGTTGTATTTTTTATATCCTAATATCCTAGCCTAAGACAAACATGTAAACAATGGCTACTGAATAAGCTAGTCATTGCAGTACAACCTATTTAATTATCCCACTGCATAGACAGCCACTTCTTCCAGCACCACTTTGCTCACACAAGCTCAGCACACTATTAATCCACTTAAACACAATTTATAGGGTCTCAACATCGACTGTCCGTCGGCATAAAATTACATGAAGCGTCCTTATAGTGTCTTCAACAGACTAAATTAGCCAAACTGGACTTACTAATTGAGGAGGAGTAAAGTACTGTGTGACTGGATTGACTCATCAATGGACAGAGATAAATAAGCAGGCTATAGGCGGTATGAGAACATCGATAACTATAATAGTAAAGGATGAACATTATTTAAGATGCAACTACTGAGGCATGATGACTTTAAATCTTAAATATTAACTTTAATTTCCACTTCTATGATCTGAGTTTTCGCTTTTTTTGTGGTTATGGGCAGCCAACTGCCTCATGCTGAGTGTACTGAGCATACTGAAATGGAGGATTTTTTTTTTTTATTCCATTAATCATCAGTTTTAATCCTTATTTAAATTTAAATCAGTTCAGATCATGTTCACCTTTAATGGCAAAAACCAATATCTTAACTATGCATTTCATTTAAAAACTCACAATTATGCATTTTGGTCCAAGACAAACAATTTAACAAACTGCAGTAATACAGTGCCACTCCACAATGTCACAGTATGTTTTCTTCATCCTGGGGCATTGTCATCTACTTGCTCAGCCACGCATATGCTTTGCTGTTCTGTTGTAATATTTCCAGGACCTTAATTCCACCAAGCTTAATTAATGCAAAGTTGAGGGGGATGTTGCCTTTAAGCAATTTTAATGTCTCTCATACTGCAGCTTAATTAAATACTATATTCCTTTTATGTAATGCCTACATTATGTAAATACTCTAAGATTACTCCACAAGGCCATGGAACAGTCTCAGGAAGCTAAAGAGCATGCACTGTGTGTTTTAGAGGTTTCAGGGATATGGTCTGCATGTGGCAACCTGAATGCAAAGCACTGGGTTTTCAAGATGGTGTACTGCCATCTGCTGTCTGGCACCATAACATCATGCTGGTTTATTTGTGCCCCCACGTTCAGAAGACACATTAAGAGATGTGAGATGTCTCTCAAATCAGTTGCCAAACTGGGGCACATTCCTACAAGTACAATTACTGGGTTATTTGGGAAATTTTTCTGAATAAAACTAAAATCTCCCATCAAATGTGGAACATGGACCGATGTCAAAATATCTGTTTCTGTGTCTACAGGTGAGCAAACTGCTGCACTATAACTGGTAAACCTGCTGAAGTGGAACATGCCACTGCAGGACATCGATGCAGCAGATTAGGAAAATTCAAAGAACTGTAAAATTGCACAGGTTTTGTGCAGGTTACAGAGAATTGTTCGTACTTTGTCATTCAAATTAAATAGCTTTCATAGCGTACATTGTCTACCTTCCACCTGCATGGGAAATAAGCCGTAGGCCATTAATAACATTGACAATAACAAAGCAGTCACAATACAGGAGTGGTGGAAGAAGTATTTAGATCCTTCACTTATGTACCAAGTACCAATGCTATAGTGTACAATTAGTATTGCAAGTAAAGGTTGTGCATTCAAATTGCTTCTTGAAGTACAAAAAGTTTTGCAGCATCAAAACATAGAAGTACAACATAAAAGTACTCATTATGCAGAATGAGTAATCTAATCTATCATAATTTGTTCATTTATATTTCATAATCTGCAAAATAACCAGTAACTAAAGCTTTAAAATAAATATAGTGAAGTATAAACTACAATATTTGCCTCCAAAATATAGTGGAGTAAAATTAGAAAGTAACACATCATAGAAAAACTTAAGTAAAATACAAAAGAAGAATAGTGAGTTGTGAATACGTTTTGCATTAACGTTCAGTACTTCAGTAAGTGCACTTAGTTACAATCCACCACAGCAATGGTAAAGATTCAGCAAAACATTGTTTGCAGCCTCTGAGAAGAACGGTTGCAAATCAACATGAAATCCCAACTACAAGTGAACAAGAATCAAATTTCTCTCCCAGTCTGCACGCACTCGTTTTGCTGTCGCACCCGCTGATCATTGTTTTTCTCATCGCACTGATTTCCACTGGTCCGTCTCCACATCACTGTCAGACAACCAGTGGCCCCCTGTGCTTTCATCATCCGATGAGAAAAACAACGACGGCCGATGACGAGCGTCATATTACGTCCAAGTGCGACCTGAGCTAGTCCGCTATGAGCTTGGGGATTGTAGTTTAAAGTGGGGTATTTCAGCGTTGTTTTATCCACGTGGTGAACAACAGCTCCCACAATTCCACAGTGGAAAGTGAGGCTGTCATGCTTATGTTTTGCTTTGGTTTTTTGTTATTGTTTCGGGTTAGTGGAGCAACTGAGTCCAGGGAGGAGAACACGTCTGTGTCGCTCGTGTTTTTGTTGTTTTCTCACGGTCTGTGAATCCAGCATCTGACAGAAAAACGGCTCGTGTAGACTGTTTGCAGAGAGGTGAGGGCGATAAAGGTAAGCGAGACATCAGAGACGGCCGAGATAATGTGCGCAGATGTCTTTTGTAGTTAACAAAGCCTGTTATTGTCTCCGTTTCACGTGCACGCGCGTCACATTAAACTAATTGGACGATGATAATTAACCAGCACAGGATCAAGTCTACCTAGTAATGGCTTTGATTACACGATTGTCTTGCTAAGCTTGCGTCGATATGCATGCCACACTGTTTTGTCGACATGTGCTACTGTTGGGCCTCAAGCCTCGTGCTGTGTAATCTGAACCCTCGGAAAGCTTCTGTATATTTCCGTCCCTCTGATCGGTGGATTTCGCCGGCATCTGGAAAATGCTCTGCAATATTTACACTACAGAAGTTTCTTCTCTTCATACCTCAGTTTAGGAGGATGCTATCTTAAAATAGAAAACTTCAGACCTCTGTAAATCAATTACATTATGACTGTAGCCGAGGATAGAGTTATAAACTGCAGCACATGGACACTGTAAACAAAATTAAGTGTTTTCTCCCTTGCACATGTCACATTTCTCTGCTAACAATTTCTGCTGCACTATTATGTGTTTCTTTTGCCCTGGTTTACTGTTTTCATGTGTCTGTGGGAAAGTTGAATTTCTGCCATGCCAGGGTACATCAACTTTGACCTATACTGGAGTCAATACCCCAACACACAATGCAAAATGAATAAATAATGCTGTCTGAAAGTTGCACATGTCTCAAAGTGGTGTGTTTAACTGCAAGCAGGAATTCTTTAAAATTCATGGAGAGCATCTGCCAGTGGAATTTGAGACCCTACATTGCTGGAGGCCCCAGACACCTTGTCCTGCATGTGACAGTGTACAATAGCAGATGATTTTGACGATGACTGAAATAGCCCTGGTGACAAACATGTAATATGTCATGTTGCTCAAAGGCCATACTGTCACTGAGGTTTAGTTCTGGTAGCCATTCCTCAAGTGTGCACTCAGTCAGGCTATCTTCTTACCCTAAATAAATATTCACAGACTGTAGCTCTCTGTTGTTTGTTTTCCAGCAGTCACCTCTTACCCATTTCACAATTAGCTCATCGAAAGTCAGTTTCTACCTCAAACCTGTAGTAAGTATCCAAAAAAAAAAAAAATCAATTCAACTTTGAACATTGTGTTTTTTTTCCCCTGTAGGTGCAAAATAGCCTGCCTTTGTTGTGTGTTGCCATGGACAAGGCTTGGCGGGTGGAGTTTAGGAACGTGGGCTGCAGTTACTTCCCTCAGAGTAGAGTCGATTGCCACTACACACTGAGCTCTGAGCACAACTGGGCCAGCAATGACTGGATAGGGCTCTTCAAGGTATTGTTAACATGATGACTGTCACAAATATCAAGTGAATAAAGAGTATGTATATTCAATTGCAAAATAACAGCATGGGCATGTTTTCTTCCACAGGTGGGATGGTCATCAGTGAAGGAATACCACACATTTGTATGGGCCTCAGCCCCAGCTGACTATCAAGAGGGCACAGATGTCAACTGCTGTGTGCATTTCCAAGGTACTCCTGTCCTTATTTTCTAGCTGCATTTTATTTCCCATAGTTAGCCAGAATCTATACAGTACAGTGCTTAGATCCGCACATAAAACCTTCAGCAGGAGATTGATGTTTCTGTAAATTGAATTGCTCTGTTGTACAAAGGGCTAGCAACTGTGGAAAGAAATGTCAGTTATTTCTCAGTTAAAAGAGAATTTCCACAGATGTAAAAGGGAAAATATCCTGCGCAGAAGACAAATATCCCACTTGGCCTGGTCTAACACAGACAGTCTGTGTGATGGTTTGAATAAATTTCTTTAGTAAGCAGGAGGTTGAGTAATGAGGATGACAAAGACAGTGGCTCAAAGCCTGCTCTGACCACCACTACTCACTGGCAAATACAGTGTTCACTCTGTCCTGCCTGTCAGTGGCAGCTGATAAGCCTGATTCAGTGTGAGGGGCACGTGTGCAGCAGGTGTGGCATTGACCCCTGGTGGAGTGATTTATCACTAAGTTAAGCATACTGTCGATGTCATTCTTCACTGGAAGAATAGCAGTGGAAAGAAAGTCTAAAAAAACTGCTGATGGTCCCTTATCACCATTGATGCAGTGATTTAAAAAGACGCTTGCCTGCACTGTGACCTAAGATGGTGCTTTAAGTAACAATACAGCTCATAAACTTTGCTGTATGTCATCCTTCCTGTCTGTTTTCCATCTTACCCCCTTTACTGCACATGTGTTGTGGAACAGAAATTCAAAGTAAATCATTCTACCCATGAAGCTATGGCCTGTGTGAGATAAGGATAATATTAGATTAGCTTACTTTATGGGCTGGGTGAAGTCACAGACTGTGGCTAGCTGCTCTCCGGTCACAGTGGGAAGCTGGAGGCATAATATTTCCAGTTCCTGGTATGTTCTGTGAAAGGGGGATAAAATGAAACAGAGAATCAAGAATATGGAAACATGAACAAATATGCAAACTAGTCAATAAGCTGGAAGTTAATAATATAATAATTTATAATAGCTTATAGTACAACTAATCAAGAAACCAGTTAAAATCCATACCCTAAATAGACTTTGTTTTGCATAGAAACTTATGTTGTGATATGGTTTCATCATAAAATAATTCATTTATGTGGTTAGAAATTCTTAAAATATGCCTTGTCCCTCAATGAAAAATCCCAAATCTACAGATATGCAATAATTTTTCATTTCAAAAGTTAAAGACTGAATAAAATAAATCTCCTGCAGCATCAGATTTTCAGTGTTTGCACAATGCAGACTTCAAGTTTGGACTAGGCTGTAACAAGGGCCAAAGCACTTTTCTGATGGGAGGGTTACTAAGACTTCTGTGAGTCAAAAGGCACAGATATAGCATCAGTTAACAAGATGTTTATGCTTAGATGTTGATGCTTGCCTTGATACTGGACGTTAGTGTTAAACTGTAAAAGTACGACTCCTTGCCTCTCTAACCATGCCCCATTTTAACAAAGTAGGCAAGACTTGTTTTAACCAGCGTCGGCAAAAGGACGCTATTGCCGGTGAGTCGGCCACCCTTCCTTCACAATCAGATTTCATGCTTCTAAAGCTCCAGATTATCAATAAGCGCATAATTTATATTTTGCAGTGTACCCACCACCTGTTGACTAACGACATAGTAACCACCATTACTTTAATACTGTCGTCTATGCGGTTTCTAATGTAGCTCTGTGATATTTGGCTAGTTTCGGCTAGCGTTAGCTTCATCCAAACACTGGAAGCGACCGCAAAACCCGTATCAGCATGAATCTTATGTATTTAACATGTATCAAAATACAGTAGCTTTCGAAATGTTGTTGTTAAATGAGCAGTTAGCTTGCTAGAGCTAGCCTGACTGACCTAAACGACTGAACTCAGTAGCCATTTTGTCCTGTCCTCACAGTGAAGTTACACGTTTTACTAAGTTTCTAAACAAAACCCTGGTTAATTCTCCGATGTGCTGGTGATACAAGGAAGAACATATGAATACGACAATCTTCTGTTAAGCGGAAGTTAACGTTTACCATTTTCACTTGCTCCGGTTAATTTATGCTAAATTATGCTAAACAGGTCCAGCAGAGGTAATAATGCTGCGGCTAATCTCATCTAACCCCCCGGTAAAACAGCAAACAAACATATCTCACAGAAAATACGGGTATTTCTCTAAGCACCGCAGAAAAATTACCTACTTTGAGAGACATTGCAAGCTAAAGTGACACGAGTTAGCTTGCTCTGATACAGCACCGTTTCAGTGACACACCTATTTAAAGTGCTCTGTGCTCGTGAAGTACTTAAAGGGAAAATAATAACAACGAGAACTCACTCGAGGCAAGCCGGTCGTCTTAATGATGTTTCAGGATGGAAAAAAATCTATTCCAGGCCGGCGCGAAGTAACAAAGCGTCAACTCACTCCAAAGAGAACAGCTGGTCTCCATTGAGGTAATTACGGCCATTGTAAATTCAAATATGGCGCGTAATTTCAGGTGTGCTCACCTGCGCTGAACGATATTAGTGCTGCCTCCTGTGGCTGGAGGCTGTATTGCAACAACCTACTCATAAATCAGTGTAACTGCAATATTAAATAAAAGACGAAGACTTGCAGTGTTGTATCATTTGTAAATGCTGCTTTATTTGTCACAGTGTCAGCCATATAATGTAAAATAAATGTCTTATAGGGTCGTATTGTATAAATTCCTGTCTGTATCATTAAATTCAGAGATAGTTAAATTTCACATACTTCCTACATAAGCATTATGGGAAAGCTGGCACTGAATGAAAGCAGGGCTACTCTGAAAGATAATTGTGCTTCTCAGCAAATTAATTTCAACATAATTCTTGTCTTGTTTCCCCCACTTTTTAGCCTCATACCTACCCAAGCCCAGCTCCCAGGAGTATGAGTTTGTGTATGTCGATGCTAAGGGAGAAGTGTGCTCCCGGAGCTCCAAATTTACTTTCTGTGCACCAAAGCCTCTTGAGGATCTGGTGACCCTTGAGGAGGAGCCTCATGGAGAGGAAGTAGGTACAGGCATGCTGCTGGTAGTACCCAGGGCTGAACTGCTGCAGGTGAGCATAACAAATGCAGAAAGCATCGACTAGATAAGGTAGTGGGGGAGAGTATGTTTCCTGTTTTGCAAAATTAATGAGCGCTGATAAAATACATACACTGGGAAATCAATACTGTTGTTTACCTGATGATTCTCCATCTGCTGTCTATTGTCAGAGTCGCCTGCAGGAATGTCTGCGGGAGCGGGCTGAGCTGCTGCAAGTGCAGGAGGCGGCAAGCAGGCAAAGGGAGAGAGAGAAGGAAGAGTACAAGAGAGCAAGGGAGGCCTGGGACAGGCGACGCAAAGAGCTGGAAAAAGATATCGCCAGGCTGCAGGAAGAGCTGAAGCAGTGTCGAGAGAAGATCAAGGAGATAGAGAGGAAGCAGAAGGTGGTGTATAAGCCTAGGGAAATGACAAGCAAATCATTTGATTAGGACCAGTTTGCCCACAACCATCTCCATGCTTCCTCTTTATCTGTGCCTTTGCTCTCTGATGAAAAATCTCTGTTTTAACAAAATCATTCTAGGTTCAGTGTAAGATTTTAAGTAACAGCAGTTTAGGAAAATGTCTGAGTTATTATGTTAAAATAGCGTGTTATTAAAATTCAAAATGTCTCTGGTCTGATAGGAGGAGCAGGCTTTAGGAGAATCACTTGCCCAGGAGAAAAGTGCTTTATTGGATGCAAGGGAGGCAAGTGAAGTACGAATCCAAGAGTTGGAGGAGGACATCAAAACCTTGACAGAGAGAACTGTGGAAAGAGAGACCGAGTTGGAAAGGTCTGACATTTTCTTTTTTTCTCTCTCTTTGTTTCCTTTCCTTCTACTTTTAGTGTAACACTGCTCTCATGAATACGTTTGATTGTCAGTAACCAAATCTGTGTGTGCAGGATGAAGGAGAGAGTAAAGAGGGCAGGAGCTCAGAGGAAAGAAGAAGAGAGCGAGAGGAAGAGCCTGCAGGTACTTAACAGTTCAGAACATGCTGTATATCAATAAAACCTGTATCTCTCTTGTTCTTTTCTCATACATCTCCTTCTCTTTTCCCATCTGTGTCATTTGTTTCTTTTAGACCAAGCTGGAACAGACAGAGGCTGAACTCAGAAGTCTGTCTAAGGAGTTCCAGGGCCTGAGGAACTCACTGGCCCAGAGAGACACCAGTGTCCTTCAGCTCCAAAACACCATCACCACCCTCACCCAGAAACTCACCACTGCCCACAGGAAAGAGGTCAGACATGTAATTGAAAGAATGGTTGAAATTAAGACATTGGTGACATTGTGTATGCTGAATTTGGAGAAATAAAAAAAAAGCGGAGAAGTATTTGCACCTGACATCAGAATTTATTTGGAGCAGGCATGTAGTCTCTCTATTACGCCGTAAGAGAGAGTTGTATGCCAGCACATCCTAAAACTATGCTAGATTTAACATTGGTCATTTCATATTCAGTATTAGGTATTTTCAAAACTGGCATCATGTAGCAGATCCCATATACTCAACCAAACATGCTTTCTTGTTCCTGTACCACCAGACGGAGAGTGAGGCAGCTCTGAAGGAGATGCGGAGCCTGCGGGAGCGTCTGAACACGAGTGAGCGTGCTGCCGAGGGCTTGAAGAGCGATTTAAGTGCCATGGTAGCCCAGAGGGATCACGGGCAGGCTGAACTGCACCAGGCTCGTTTGCAGGCTGCCCAACTCACCCTTCAGCTCGCAGATTCCAGTCTGGCCCTGAGAGAGGGAAGAGCCCACTGGGCCCAGGAGAGGCAGAGCCTGCAGCGCACTGCTGAGGTACTGCATCTCCACAGATCATAGAACCTGAAGTGGAGATCATTTAGAAAATGTAATATATTTGTATTACAGTGTCAGTTGTTAAATGTAATTATGTTTCAAAACAGCATTTGATGGCTTCAGGGTGAAATATTCTCCCAAGTGGTATATATGTTGTTTATCTTATTGTACACTGCAGCTGTGAAGTCAAGTCAAATTATTACACATGGTCCAGTGACTTCGCTGCCTGAGGAGAACATGTTATATACTGAGTAAACGTGTGTGTTTGTGTCACCTGCCAGAAGGACCACGAGCATCTGGAGAAACTCAACGCAGAGATGCAGAGGATGGAGGAGAGGCTGCAGGAGGAGAGGATGGAGAGGGTGAAGCTGGAGGTTGAGCTTGGAAGAGAAAAGGATTGCAACCGGGTGAGAAAGACTTGATTTATTTTACATCCATTTGGTGCTTTTGTCTAAAGTGACTCAGCATTGTATTTCATATCTGCCCCCCAGGTTCAGCTTAGTGAAACCCGCAGGGAGCTCCAGGAACTAAAAGCCAGCCTGAGGGTTGCTCAAAAAGAGAAGGAGCAGCTACTTGCTGAGAAGCAGGTCAGAAACGCTCTTTGAATCTGTGCTGACAGAGAGTTTGTCCCAAAAAAAGGTGAAAACTGAGAGTCTGTATATTCACATGTAAACACTGAGTGTGTGTGTGGTGTCACAGATGCTGACTTTATGCCCTGTTCATTATCAGTTGATAAGGTCTCAAGACTAATGAATGGCTTACATGGATTAACAAGTAAATAGTAACTGTCTTATCCTAATCAGCTCACAACTACAGTATTTCACTCATTATCATCTTTAAATTTAGTACAAATTTTGTTCGTTTGTATCACTGTCAAGCTCTAGTGAATAATTTGAATTAATATTTTTTCTTTTCCTAAAAGCTCAGTATTAATAATATATTCATATCTTAAAGTTTACTGATGTAACATATACACAAGTATACTAGTATTATGAATGTCCCAGGTGTTAGAAATCTTCTTTCTGTTGTTGTCTTTGTGGTTGTTATTGTGCAGTATAAATTGTTTATAGTGCAATATAAATCAGTGGATTTCAGGGCAGTCAGTGCTGCCACTGTTAAAGTGCCTGCAGAGTTTTTGTTGGCTAACCACCATCACACTTGCCCAGTAGATAGTCAATGTTTTTAAAATCAGTGTCCAGCTTCATTTTAACATCCACCATATGGGAGCACAGCGGCCAATCTGTGGCACATCACAAATCAAACAAATGTTTAAATGTTTATTCTACAGTCATAATAATGTCTGAGTAATAAAAAAATGTTGTTTTTTTGTATTTACTGTGTAACCATTTTATGTGGTTTTGGCCTGAAAAAGTCCAACATCATGAGGGTTATGAGGGTGAGATGGTTGCCGGAGCCATGATGAAAGTCCCGCCCCGGTGTGTGTGATATGATGGCTGTATTTTCCACTACAGGAGTTGATGGAGTACATCTGTCAGCTGGAGCAGAAGATGGGAACAGCGGCCAGTGCCAAGTGGAGCACTGCCCTGACCGCCTCTACAGGTGAATGGAGCCACACATTAATCTACTGTATGCCCTGCAGATGTGAACAATAAAAGTGCTAACTATCATTCAGCAGCAACACTAAATATTGTTCAGAATGGCCTGTGTCGCGGGCAACAGGAGCAGCGCTTTGAGGGAGAAGTGATCACTTTTTCTTTTGCCAATGTTTCTGTCTGGCAGGGCGGCCTGACAGCGCGTTATCTGACTCCGAGGATGAGAACCCAGAGGCCCTGCAGCCCCTCCGTCCACCAAGACCTCTGGGACACTACAGCCTGTGCGAGCAGGGCCAGCCTGACTCTTTGCTTCTCACCACCCCTCCTCCCTCGCCCAGGGAGATGGAGAGGAGCGCTGTGGTCATCAACCAGCCGGCACCGCTCTCCTCGCCACACCAGGCCGGCGCTGACACTCTTGCGCACAGCTCCGATTCGGTGAGACGCGCTATCTGAGCTGTTCAGCATCACCGTCGTGTAATTATATGTGATACTGAAAATGAGCTATGTCCTCATGCAGATAGCCATGTGCACCAGTTAAACGTGGGCAGTGGATCATTTGATACAGACATTATCTCAGTTGCAATTAGGCTGCTAGCCTGCAAGTTATTAGACTGTAATAGCTGTCAGACAGATATGTGTTAAGTGTCTTTCTGTGTGTATATATGTGTGTGTGTGTGTTTCTGTCTGGTGTTTAGGAGGAGGAATCTGATCCACTTCAGTGTGGAAGGCACAGCTCCGGAGAGGAAACGGCACTTTTGCTGCCTGAGCACACAGACGCTGTTCTCAGGTACAACCTCCCGCCTCAAACACACATGACCGCATGTAGAATATACACACTTATGCACACTCATACACACACACACACACAGAGGAGGAGGGAACGGTACTCCGATCCATTACTCTCAAGTATTAAAGGAATAATACTCCATAAATGTCTTGCATTAAAAATTATGTACCAGTGTAAAAGTATATACATATTTGCAATAAACTGAATTAAAATGTCAGTAATAATCATCAATTTCAGAAGTGGTTCCATTCATCAGTTTTGTATTTTACTTGAATATTCCATTTTATGCTTCTTAATAATTTATTAGATTATCTTGACTCTCTGGAGGGACCTGAACTAAACTATCTAACTATGAAGAAAGTAGTTAAAACTAACTTGAGCAGCTACAACAGTAAAATACTTACTTGTTGTTGCATCAGTAAACAATATAATAATGTGATGTTTATGATAATATATCAGTCTCAGATGCCATTCTTCTGCAGAACAAGTACCTTTTTTCTTTAATTCTATTTTGGTGATCTGAGTACTCTAAAAGGAAGAAATAATGTGATTGAACAAATTTGTCACACTAGTTGCCTACGCTCAAAATACACTGAAGGATATTTCCCACAATGAAGGATAAAGCATTACTAAAGGAGCGACGACAAGACAACAACAGCAAATCGATTACAGTTGAAGATTTAATGTTCAAAAATGGAGGTTTGCATTACTGACTGCATATTGAAATGAAAATTTCTTTGAGGCCAAACAAGCCAACAAATTTCTACCTGTCATGCTGGCTGGTTTTAAACTCCAGCAATGCGTCATATTTTATGAGCTCATGACTTGATTTGTGCACGCAGCCTTACTCTGCAAAGTAATTAGTGAACACAGCCGCCTGATAAATGCAGTGGAGTAGAAAGTAGCATATTAGTCCCTGGAATGTAGAAATGTAAGTATCTCAAAATGGAGGAGTGAGGTACTTCTACTTAAAAATTGTCCTTAAACATATTACCTGAGTAAATCTACTTAGTTACTCTCTACCTCTGATCTTACACAGAAATGGTTCATAAACAGTGAAATCAAAGCTTGCTAATGCACATAGACACATGCGAGCAATTATTTATGGTGACAGGGTGAGTATGGCTGGAAGATGGAAGTTTTGAATATGTGGTCGTAAAAGAAGTTGAGTCAGGGTGAGGCAGGGGGAGACAGTCTGAGACAGAGCCGGGGCGTGGGAGGGGCGAGATGGGAGGACAAGGGGACAGATAAGTTGACAGCAAGCTGTAGCAATGATTTACCTGAGGGGTGTACCGCAGTCACGGGCCAATTTTCAGCATCATTAAAGCCCTCACTCTCCCACTCACCCACTCCTTCAGTCTAACCTCCTCTTTCAACTGGAATGTGTGTTTCTTTCAAGTTTTTCACACACGCTCACTCTCCTTTGTGTCTTCCTCCAGCGATCTGGCCGACACCTCGCTGTGGTAACCAGTGGACGGACGACGTCGAGAGATCAAAAAGAGGAGAAGGGGGAACTCTGCGTAGTTCCACATTACTTCCACTAACAAGCACATATACAGCTCACTCACTACACAGACAAAATATTAATATGCAATTTACATCATATCTGCCGTGAACCTTGGTTTTTCCCTCCTAGACTGTTGTGTTATCGCCCTCACTGTTTTGTGGTTAGGAAAGACATAATGCTTGTGGTGGCAGGTCAACACCGTGTTTATGACTGACATAAGACTGTAGCATAGTTCGAAATGACGGGCTTTTAGGCACGGGCTCCAGCATTTGAGAGTTCGCAGGCTTGTAGCAGAATGATTTCTGTTGAATCATTGCTATGTCGAGAGCTTTACGATGGATGTTATGTCGTTTTTATGACATTTGTGATTAGGAGTCATGACAGGCACTGTAATTATGATGTTTTGTGCAGGCCCCAGCTCCGCTGAAAAAATAATGGCAAAACTCTCTTCCAGCATTAAATTCCCCCACAGCAGCTTTGAACACTATTCATGGCAGCATAAAGTAATGATACAGCATCATGCTAGAGTTATATTGTAGTAATGTAGGTCTATGACATCATATTTCTCCTCCATTTACTCAGAACTAAGATTTGATATGCACTTTCTTGTACGCATTAGCAGTTGATTGTCATGCAGTTGCAGTTCAGGAGATTTAGTGGTGCAGAGGCACTCTAAGACGGACAGGCAGAGAGCTTATTGAACAGATTGTCTTTAAAAGTCTATCAAGATAGATGCCAGATGCAACGTTCTACTTCAGCAACTTCATATCATCATTATTATAAAATTAATGCTCATAAGCTTTTCACTATAGGTCAGCTGCCGTTTTTACTTGTTAATTAATGATGCCAGGCTTTACTTTTCACAATTATTGAATGGTAATTTGCTAGCTGGTTATTTGGATATTTAGCATCAGTCTTTGTTACACTTTATATTGTACAGAAATCTTAATTCACAGTCATGCAGTTCTAAATTTGTGCCTAAAATAAAGAAACAAGAGTCAAAGAATATCTTCTTTATAGATCTTTACATCATGTCATGGTGTTGGTATTCCCCCCTCTAGCCCTATGGCAATATACTGCCTAGTAAAAATTGCTGACTACCTTTTAATCAATACTGTATGCATTTTTCATGATTTTCTATTTATAATTAACTTGAGTTATGCTGCAATGAAACTATATTCAGGTTTAGTTTGAAATAGGTTTTAATAGGATTTCACACAACTGTTTGTGCAATGTGTGACAAAAATTTCCATGCTTGGCTAAAGAAAATTTGCTAGACACTTTGATGCTTGATTCTATCTGCTGTATTTGCACCCTATTTTTACCATAGAAGAGTTTTTAGATGAAAAGTTGATATATGGATACTTAACAATACGTCAGTCGTGTCCTTGCATCATTATCGTAATCATTACCATTGTGTGTTGTGTTTACGCATATTTTATCTACACTGTGTTTTTACTTTCTACTTTTCAAGTACTCACTTTGTGTCTATTAAGGTTTAATATTTGAGTTGTGTTGTTGCAAGGTATTGGTGCTAACGAACGGGAACGATACCAGCAGCGTGTTGAGCTTAAGGTAGAGGCGGAAATCAGCGAGAGAAATGGATTTTAATGTTTAAACAGCTCCAACAGGAAGGGGATTATTAAGGTGGTCATGAAAGGAGTAAATGTCTGTCCAACCTCTCATTTACCTTGTGTCACTAGTCCACTATTCTGGTGTTGCCGTACATGTTGATTCTCCATATATAGAGTGTTTTGAGGAGTCTGGTATTCCTTCCCAGAAAATAGCACACTACATGTATTCTCCATAGTCCTTGTTTGTGGTTGTGATCTGACTTTATGTCTTAGGGAAGTTATTTTTTTGTTGTTCCACTGAGAGCTCCAATACAAGTGCTCCTCGTCAGGACACTGTCTCACATTGCAATAAAGCTCCAGTGGTTATGGTTTGTTTTGAAGTTTTGTGCGTGAAGGTTATCCCACATGTACCCCACTGTGTATTTTTCTTATCCGTCATGTAACAGGGTTTGGGGTGGGGTTCTGTATAATAAAATGGTTTATGTATCCATTATTGGGTCTAATGTGTCTTTTCCTGGCCAAAGATCATAGCAATATTTTGATCCTCACATGCCATTTCACTGGTAATTAACTATGCCATTTCTTTTCACACAGCTATATAGCCTATATTCCCTTTTGGCTCATTGCCTGTTTCAGTCACATTCCTCATTCTAGGTTTTTCCTCTCTGCTCACCTTTGGCTCTCCCACAGCCCCCCACCCCTCCCCCCCAACTCCCATTTCACCCTCCACCCCCTCAGGCCTGACCTCCTCATCATCTTCATCCATGTGCCTCCCCACTCCTCCGGCAAGTCTCTCCCGCTCCCCTCTTTTAAGTGCTCCTCCTGCCCCTCTGCCGCACTCCCTCCATCTTAAGTCTGGGGTGACGATAGCTAATTATAAAATCAATGATGCCGGGCTGCCTAGTTTACAGCTCCCTCTAAAACCTTAACTGGGAAATCACTGTGGGATTGATGGCTCCCTCACTCTTTATCTCTTTTAATTAGAAATGTAAAAGATATGAAGACCCAGAGGCCAGAACACATCTCCTAGTTTTTATGACCCCGACGCCTGCCTTTCCCAGCCCTCGCTCCCCTTTCCCAAATCACCCCTTCCTCTACCTGGCCTTGTTTATTTCCTTCTGCCTCCCTGCTGGCACACCCTCCATTCTCACTCTTGTCACAGATACCTTTGCCCATTTCTTCATCACTTTCTCCATTACCCTTTCTTTAAGATCGCCCGCCTGCCTCTCTGCCTCGCGCAGGAGAAGGTGTTAAATTTATGGTCTTTGCACTTGAAAACGTTTCTCACCTTCCCCTCACCTCTCCTCTCCTCCCTTGACTGATTCCCAACCCTCCGTGGATTCGCTGCATGTGTAACAAATGACTAACACGTCCTTTTTCGTCTGTTCTGACCCAAGCAGGAGACACACAGTAAATGATGTGGTATTTCACATTATGACCCCGCTCCCAACTCCACGCACATCCAGTATATGACATATACGCCTCTCTGTCTTGTATATAGCTTTAGGTCCTGTGCACAAAGACCCTCCCGTTTTTTGTTTTTTTTATCACATCAAACCCAGGTCACATGCACCTCCACCCTCTGCCTTTATCACACCCTGAGCCCAGGCCCTTCCTCCCTAACTGCTGCCAGGAGCACTTGGGTTCACTGAGCTTTATCCTCCTGATCACTCTCTTGAGGAGTCGCTGCCTCTGCTGCTCCATTATCTCTCCTGTGTGTTGACTGAGATACCACCGCAGTTTGCTAATGTTCAGAGCAAACTCAGCAGCGTGGTGTCTCTCTGGGTTTAAATATTCAAATGAATTTCTTTGGTATGCCGCAGTCATGACCTACTTTTATGGATCCTTTACTATTTTTTTGTGAATAATTGATGTCCTGTGGCTGCAAGAATATTACACGGGAGATTTTTTTTTACCCTTTATTAATTCATTGTACAGTTACTCCATTTTTTCCAGAGGCCTTTCTTTTCACATTTTCATCCAATTTTTTTTTTTTTCATTTCCAGTGAAATGCCTTCCTACCTCAAGTAATTAGTTAATCAAATATCACTGATGTGGAAGGATGAGTATATAGAAATCTTCCCCTGCTCCTTTAAATTCCCCCAAGCACACCCAAACCCTCCCATGGGTTCCCATGGCAACACCTTCCAGGGGCTCAGTATATGAGGCCGTTTGATTGTTCCTTGTAAAATAGTGTATAATGTATGGACCTTATTTTAATTCCAGTCTGGCGTTATTGATCTGTCTTTAATGATAGTTAATTAAAGCAATCATATAATTGATAGAATCTCATCTCTGTTTATCACCCTCCTCTGATTCTCTCTCTCTCTCTCTCTCTCTCTCTCTCTCTTTGTCTCTCTATTAATAAAATCAAGGTGAGGCATTAGTATCCCACACTGGTACACTGAAAAAAAAGAGATGTTTACTATCAGTAGCTCTTTACTAAGAGGGTACCTGTTCTTTATCATGATATCAAGAGAAGTTGATCACATCAGTGACAGTGATGTATCTAAGGTAGGAGTTATTAAAAAAAAAAAAAAGTGTGGTGTATGTGGTTTGCACAGCTGTGTGAAGGTTTTTGAGATATTCTCACAAATTTGTAGACTCAGAGTTGAGTTTCAGGCCCTGATGTCCTTTCATATTCTACAGGTCATTACCAAAAACTGTTTTCAGATTTCTTGTACAAGATCAAATATCATTTGAGTCCAATAAAACTTGACACCATGTGGGACCATGTGCTGACTGTTGAGCTGGAAGCATCGTTTTCGTTTTTCCTGGCAGAACTCTAATATGGACGTGACCAATATAGGGCTGTAACTAATGTTTATTTTCATTGGTGATGACTCTGATTTATCGATTTGTTTAGTCCATGAAAAGTAAAGAATTATATATTTTTTTAAATGCCTATGACACCTTTATAGAGCCAAAAATGATTACCACAAAATAGTCAGATTACAATCATTTATGACATTATTTTTACTTTAAAAATTACTGAACATATCTGATATATTTCTCTTACTCTAATGCATCTAAAAAATTAGATACATTATTTCTATCTTATCTGCACTTTCTTTATTAATTTGCTGTGTTGTGGTGTGCTGTGGGCTTTCACTGGTGCTCTGCTTTTTCCATTACACACTGTCCACCTTTATGAAATTCAGTAAATACATCATAACAGACAGATTTACTTTTTAACTTCTAGACTGCTCTATCTGTGAAACAAAAACTGGGCAAAATAGTAACTCTGTGATGATTTTTTTTTTTTTTTTTACTCTACCACCTGCACTCCTCTAACTGCAGAATGAACAAATCTTAGGAACAGACCTTTATCTGATGTCCTTGTTCAGCAGGAGGCTGTGATTTATTAGCCTCTGCACCCTCAGCTCTCCATGACCCAACAGACCCTGCTCTCATCCTCCATGCAGGGTGAACACTACTGCATGCAGCATACCCTGCAGTCACGGTGCAAGAGCTCCCTCTACTGATGCATCCTGGTAATGTTTGGTTATATTCACTCAAAACTTCTTATCCACAGTGTTTTCTACTAACTACAACGCTTGTATGAGTGAAGTTTCCAATCATGTTTTTGCACGAGGAGGAGGAATGTAATTAAAAAAAAGGTCCAGTAATCTCACAAAAGTAGTTTATTGTGCCTCTTACTGTTTATATGGCTTTTCTTTGTATGACAAGAGTTGACATAAACAGAGGGTAGACAACAACTTGTTGAAAAACAAAAACAGAACAACATAATCTCAATATTCTGCCTGCATTACCACGGTTAATATCATGGCAGCCCAGCAGAGAGAAAGGATGAGGTCATCACACAAGAGTTTCTGTGTGATAGCACCATACCGAGGACATTCACCCTATGACTGAAACCGTGTTACAGCATTCACACACACACACACACACATTCACCCTATGACTGAAACTGTGTTACAGCATTCACACACACACACACACACACACGCACACACACACACACACACACACACGCACACGCACACACACACTCAACTCTAAATGAGGAGACCTGCCCGTATTCAGAAGATGGGACCTCTCACCACTACAGAGAGAACGTTCATATTGCTTCGAAGAGAGACAAAAAAAACAAACAAAAAAACAAAAAAAACCAAAAACCCTCTGTACTGTATATCAGCTGCACTCTCCCAGCTGATCGCCTACTGAGACATTTTGGCAATAAAGAAATGATACACGAGAACACATAATCCTCTGCAGCTCCTTTAAAGAGAAGTGAGGATATACACAAGAAGACAAGTTGATATAATGGCTTTTGGGATGAGAAGGCAGTTTGCTGCATGGATGCCAGCGCGAGCACAGGCAGGGAGGGGGCTGCGATGACGACGATGATGAGGAGGATGAAGATGATGATGATGATTTGCCCCTCCCCACTGGGAGAGTCAGTCTGCTGGCATCCATGCTGTTTTTCAGACTTGTTACCTTCTATGTACACGCAGAGGGGGGTCTGAGCTGATCGAAACGGAGTCAAGAATACACACATAAATATTGCCTGTTTCTAGCGTGCCTGAAAGCAGCTAGGGTTTGGTCCTTACTGAAAAGCCCTGAGTCTGATTCCAAAATGTCTTCCATAAGGATTCCTGCTTTTCGACTTGCATATGTCTTTGATCATCGTATCGATGCATATAATGTCGCCGCCATGTGAGGATGTTTTTGTTCTGTGCTGAAAGTGTGTATTCGGCTACTGACATAATCGGGCAGTGCTCTAGGGTTGATTGTATTCAATTTGTTGACGTTGTCCTCGTGTGGGACGTGCTAACGGAGATACAAACTCACAGACAGTAACTCTACCCTCAGCAGATGAGGTGTGCCCTGCTTGAATAGAGGATCACAAAAGTGCTACATATACGATCAAGTGTAAATCTCTGTCCAGGCACTCGATGCCAGGTCGGCACATCTCCTACAGCTGAGGGTAGAGTGAAAGGAGTGTGTGTGTGTGTCTGTCTGTATGCTTTTGTGTGTATATACCATGCATGAGATCAAGGATGTGTCTGTCTTAGTGCATGTGTGAGTGAGCGCTCTGCTGTGAGGATCGCTGGATCGTGGCTGGAGTCCCTGCCAGTAGTCAAACTCATGCTCCGAAGATGACTTTTCCTAACTTTGGCACATAGATAGTTACTTTCCGCATTGACAGCGTGTGTTGGCTGCAACGAGAGCAAAAAATAGAATAATGCCAATTCCCTGATAACAGAAACTGATTAAAGTCACTGCAACATAACAATAGTCCTCTGGGTTGATTATCATTGACATCCACAGTGAGCCAAAGTGCCCAAAAAAGCCCCAGCCAAGCATATGTAGCTGATAAGGAAGACCCAGCCAGTTCTGATTACCCTTCTTTCCCTCTGAATATCTTCTCAGGAAAGCTCTTCAAAGAAAAAACTTGTCTAAAGAATTCATATATAAAACCAGAATAACAAATAAAGACAAAAATATAATGGTATATAGATATGTATGGACTTATTCATAAATTGAAAAAAAGAAAAACTGAAAACAATATTCAAAAGCAATAACCACAAAAAAAAAACAAAAGATTAGCATACTCGATTTGGTTTTGCCCTGTGCTCTTGTTTTCTTTTGAGAAATGTGCTTGTTGTAATCCATCGGAATCAACTGCTCAGTTCTGGTGTCTGGTTTGGCCGTTCCCCTATTTTAGATATAAACAACAATAGTGGAAAAAAAGAGACATTTAGCTTTCTCAAAGAGGTGATGTTCTTTTTGTCATGTTAACTTCCCTCTTGGCTATGCCAGGAGTTCATATGATTTACTGTCATCTCTCCTTTACTCTGCTTTTCTGTAGTTCACTTGTCATGGACCATGTGGCCTGAGTTAGAAGTGTCTGTACACATAAGGCTCTGCTGTGCTCTGCGGAGGAGGACACAGTGATGTGCAGTAAAGAGAGAGAAGGGGGGAGGGAGGGGAGGGAAGGCCAGCATTTTCTTGAGGTGGGAGAGTGAGTGAGGTTGTGCTGTATGTCTGTACTA
This sequence comes from Lates calcarifer, assembly GCF_001640805.2. Taxonomy (NCBI): domain Eukaryota; kingdom Metazoa; phylum Chordata; class Actinopteri; family Centropomidae; genus Lates; species Lates calcarifer. The sequence continues at coordinate 13,867,584 of NC_066838.1, read as the reverse complement.
TGTGTGTGTGTGTATGTGTGTGTGAACCTGCATGTGCGTTAGTGTATGTATGCATGTATGTATGAAATGCTCTGTTCACTGCGCTCTCCCAACGAGGCCTTTCCTTGACCCATCTATGGCATCCAGGACCCCCCAGGACTCCCCGTCACTGTCCGAGCCCCTGTCTCGCTCCTCTTCTCCCGCATCGTCCTCGTCGTCCTCGTCCTCCTCCTCCGCTGGCGACGGCTCGCTCCCGTTCTCCGTGGCCCAGCTGTCGTCCTCATCCTCGGCCTCCTGCTTCAGGACCAGGGCTGGGGGTGGGGGCGGCAGCGGAGGTGGAGGGGGCGGGCTCTCGTTGCACTCTGTTTGGTCGTCGAAAGCTTCTGGGTTCTCAAGCATCTCCCTGATCAGGGGAGGCATTGGCCCTGGGATCTCCATCTTCAGAGTGATGGCTCTCTCCGCACCTGGAAAGAGAAAACATGGATGTCATGCATATCATGTGACTTCCCTGGCACATAGAGAACAAATGAAACAATAAAGGACTGAAGATAGTGGATATTTAGCATATTAAGCTGTTACTAAAGCAATCCAACCATTTTTCAAAATCACTCTCTTCATACTGACCCTTGGTGCTGATGCCCCTGAGGTCAGTGATCTTCATCAGCATGCGTGGAAACATATGAGGTTTGTTGGGGCGGCGGCGGCGAGCGTAGATCTTCAGAGCCTCAAGCAGAGGCTCCTGCAGCTTATCCACTTTCTGGGGCTCTTCTAGATCCATACGGTCTGACAAGGAAGGAGAAAACACATTACGTAATCTATTATTTATCAAAATTGGACATTACACTAAACAAATAAAAGAACTGTAAAAGTTTTAGTATTGTAAGAACACTTCCTCTCTTCAACTGGTGTAATCATTGTGTGTGTGTGTGTGTGTGTATGTATAAGCTGCAGTACCTCCACAGATGAGGCAGATGGCACTGAGGAGGCCAGTTTCTGTGTCGTCCATCTCCAGGGGTAGAAGCTGGCCAGCGAACGCAAACACCAGGTCTGTGAGCGGTCCGAAGCCGGCGTTGTGCATCTGAGTCCGGTTCAGAGTCAGGCCATCTGAGAAGGTCATAGTGTCCTGTTCTGGGGTGTAGCGTGTGCAGATCCTCAGCATCTGTGAGCAAAATAAGGTGGAAAACTTTATAAGCAGAGAGCAAAATGTGAAGACATACAGGCGATGTAGGAAGATTTCCTACAGCACAAAAGTATCCACAGTAGCTAAACAGATAGATATTAGCTGTAACTATTCTCAAGCCCGGCATATTATTTGGGCAAACCATCCTGCACTACCACTTTTCACCACTAGATGCCAGTGTTCCCTCATCTCAGACTGAACAGTTTTTTCTCCAGTTCTTTATTTACCAAACTGAGTGAAGAGGACAAAGGGGAAAAACAAATACAGCGGGTTCCTCACCAGTATGTCCAGGCAGGCCGACTTAAGTAGAGTAATCTGGTCCGCGATGGTGAGGGTGGTGAAACCTGGCAGCCGCTTGGCGAATTCCACAATCTTGATGATGCATTTGGTGGAGAGCTCGCTGAACTTGTCCCATAGACCCAGATCCAGCTGGACGCGGTGGTCTGAGCTGGAGTTCTGGACACACAGACACAACAGGAATACACCCATGTTTCAGCATGTTGTAAACAGAGGTGGTGTGCAACCCTGTTTGCATCAAGGCAGAGCGTGTCCGTGCCTCACAACACATTTACATTTTACATCAATCAAGGAAAAAAAAAACTTATTTACATGTTACATCAATCATTCAGAGGCCACACAGATGGCTTAATGGGGAACTGAATTAGTTAAGCCACCACTCTGTTGGGAAAGCTACGGTAAATTTACGTCTTTGCATGCAATTCAGGAGTCCTCAGTGACGGCATAGCTTGGAGAAAGTTACCACACACAGTACGGGTGAACAACAGTTGTAGGGTGTGTGACTTACGGTGGTGTATTTGCCCAACTGGCAAAGTGACGGGAAGGTTTCTTGGTGAGCTTTGCTGACTTTATTGACCAACTCCTCTAGCTCTCCGCTTAGCTCATAGCTCTCAGGAAGCACCACCTCCTCCTTCACATCCTTCTTCTTCTTGTTTCTGTCATTACGCACCGCTGTATGAAGAGAAAACAAGAAAACAAAGCCAATGAAAGAGGGGCTTGCTATTATTTCATACAAAATCCTTTCCTCATGCTATGTCAGAGATCAGCTACAGAATGTTCCTCTTCTCTATCTGTGATCACATGTAAAAACATCCACAGCACTCATGCTTAGTGTCTTTCACCACTGCCAAGGACATCTTGCTCACTAGTGGAAACCAGAACTCAGAGGCAACTAAGGTTGCTCTTAACAGTATTAACATATTTCCTTCAGCACAGCACGGACACTGGCTATCTCTTTCTTATCACCCGCTCTCTTCCTTGTCCATCTCTCTATCCACTTGACCGGTGAACACAAACCAGTCCTCCGCTCTCTCCCCTCTCTGCCTCCTCTCCTTCCTCCTCCCATACTTTCCTTCCTCTCAGGATATCCAGTAATAGCAGAGGCACAATGTGATCCCGGTCTTAACACACATCCCACACAAACATTACACCCACATACATGTCCCATGGGCTCTGTGAAGGGCAAGTGGCTGCCATTTAGATACGCCCGTCCACACACAAGGTCAAAACTCGAAATCTTGTTTTCTGCTCTGTTGTCTTTATGAATGAAGGCAGTGTCTGTGCTGGCCAGAAGAAGAAGGTTTTGCGGTGAAACAGGAAGTCAGAATCATTTTGTAAAACGCTTAGTCATATGATTGGTACAGTGCCCAGCCTCGCCCCGATCACCACCCCTGGTAGGCTCATCATCTGCTTCTGCCTCTGCTCACATAGTTTCCCAGAGCCTCTGACTGAGCATTAACAGATCAATAGGTTCACACGGTGTGAATCAGGCTGGATCTTTCATTTGGTGGTAAACCAAAAATCAGATCTGAGCCAAGTAAAATCTAAACATCAACTGCCAATGTCCCCAAGGTACCTAGGCCTAAAAACACTGCCTTAACACTGGCTTGATTTATGTTTGAAATCTGTAAAGGCAGAATCTACAGCCTTGTGTGTGTGTCTGCGTAAGAGAGTGGATATCCATGTTTTGGGAAGTGGGTCTCTCTATCTCTTGGGACTCCTCTGGTCCTGGGTGGGGGCTCACCTTCCTTGGACATGCCGACCTCAAAGCACTTCTGCAGCCTGCAGTACTGGCAGCGGTTGCGTGTGACCTTGTTAATCTGACAGTTCTTGTCTCTGTGGCAGGTGTACACCATGTTTTTCTGGATACTGCGGCGGAAGAAACCCTGTAGCATCAGGAAGCAAGAGACAAAAGGGGAGAGGGCAAGAGAGAGAGAGAGAGAGGGAGAGATTGTGTATTATGGTCAAGTAATCAAATTGAGGATATGCCATTTAACTGTTTCTCTTTCACACTCGCCTTCTTTCATCTGTCTTCTCATTTGAATCCAGAACAGAGAAGTGAAACTATTTAACATTTTAAATCTTTGCCTTTAATTTTTTTCTTTCTTCTCACAGTGATTTCATTTTCAACTCTTAACCCAGCATTTTTATGGATGTGTGTAATAGACCCAGACAAAGCAGAGCTCAAAAGGCTCTGGCAGGTTCTTCTCACCTTGCAGCCCTCGCAGGAGCTGACCCCGTAGTGGTACCCTGAGGACTTGTCCTGGCACACAAAGCAGGGCTTGTAGACGCGAGGTGGGGGAGGTGGAGACGGAGAACTAGGTACCATCTCCTCAGAGCTGGTGCTCTGGGTCTCGACCGCTGTGAAAAAGCCGGGGGGGGGATAGCAGATGATTAGTTCATGTAGTCGAGTGTGTTTAACTGTATGTAAACATGATATGACAGCTGATAGCATTTCCTTTTCCATCTGATTTATGAGGTCAGTTAAGAGATACTGAATAACGGTTATGTTCAGTTGGTAAACATTTCCCCTGCAAGTGGATTGAGATACATTATCACATTTCTTTTTTGCTTGTTTCTCTCAAAACAAAATTGATAAGATAAGAGCTCAAGAGGTATACAGTATGAACTACAGGCAACAGTTTATATTTCCAGGCTAATTACTGCCCTGAGGGACACCCTGAAGCACTCAGGTGCATTTTTTGGGGTGGGGGGGTGGGGATTATTGGTTTGTGTGAACACAGAGAAACAAAAGAAGGATGACTGACAGCAGAGACAAAACTGCTTTTACAGCAGTAACTAAAAGTGCCCACTGATTGACAGGCTCTCTGATAAGGCCAGGTAACAGAGTGAACTGTAGCAGCCGAGAGTCAAAGCTGGCTCTTCCTCATTCCACAGACTGATAACACCTCATGATGACATCTTGCACACAAAGAGTAGACACATGACGAGCGTACATGTGTGCAAAGTTGGTGCAAAGCTCTCTGACTTTTTCGAAGCGGAGCACAAATGTGACGTCAGCACTACCTCAAGTCGCGTATTTGTTATGGTACATTAAACTTCATTATATTTCGAAGTGGAGCCCATATAGGCTCCTTTGGAAGTTCAAGTGTGCAGCGTATGGATTCCATACTTCCCCCAGAGAAACCTAAGCTGCTGCACACACATTGGACCAGACCCTCGTCACACATGTTAGCCTGCACAAGCTCACAGACACACATGTTGCCCCCCTCCTTTACCCAACAGCACTTCTTTCAACTTTCACCTTTGGTCACCCTCAAACTTCAACCCCCCCCCCCCCCCCCCCCCCCCCCAACTCTGCATCTCACCACCCCCTGACACACAAACCCTATTTTTCTCTTGTTTCCTGGCCCTAAATTCCTCAGTGCAGCCCTGCCAGGTTTTAATAGAGGCCTAGGCTCGTAAGGCGGCCTATAAAGGCGGTCCCATGGCTGGACTGGAGGCCCCAGCCCGGCTGGCCTACACTTTATTGGGACTCGGTCACCTTGGGCAGCTATTCACACCACCAGCTGTAGCTCTCAGCCCGTAAAAAAAAGCCAATCATAAAATAAAAAACAGGGAGGCTCTAAAATTCTAACTTTTACTGCCCCCACCTCCCCCTAGCACCTTCAATGGAAAGCACAGAGGGCTAGCCTAAACTTAACCTACAACCCCCCCTCCTCTCCCTCTCTCACACCCAAGGCTGAGGCAAAAACCACCAGCTTGGCTTTTTACAAGAGAGGGGAGACTTCAAAAAGAAGAAAAAAAGGGGGGCATAAAAAGAGGAATTTGATAAAAAACAGAGAAAGGGGCAGAAGGGGGAGAAAGGGGGAGGAGAGGACACAGTTGCTCCTGAGGGCAAGTCTTGTTCAAGACCAAGATGACCATTACTACCACTGCTACTACAGCTGCTGTGACTGGCCAACCACTACCTCATTAATGGTAGTAACAGAAATATGTCAGACATTTTTCATTTGTTGCCTGCTGCTCGAACATCTGTTTTTCATATGCATTTTTATATTTGACTATTCAGAATGCACATTCAAATTCCTCCTTTGAAAGCCTCACTTTGCTGGAGGCAAAGATGTTTTCCATTAGTTTTAAGAGCAATCCCAAAGCCAAATGTGCAAATCAATCTAAAACCTGAAGTTTACGCCTGCTGAATGTTTCTACAGCAGTTCTCATATCTCCTTGGCCAGAATGTAACAAAGCAGCAAGGTCAGTGGGAGAGCAGAAACCCTCTGAACGTGCCATGAACCTCTGTGTTTATGCAATAATAACAGCAGCAAATGAGGCTCCAGACCGAGCGCTGACAACCCTTTAGAAAAGGACAAACCATATGTGGCGTCAAGTAACGAACACTGACTGACACCGTCTAAATGGAGAGAGAAAAGCGAGCCAAAGAGAGAAAGGCCATCCCGGAGAAAACTCGGACAACAGCGAGAGAGAGCGAAAATACATCAGGCTCCGTCAACACATTGAACCTGGTTCCTGCCAGAGAACATGACTCCTGTACCCGCCTCCATTCAGCCTGTTCCATCCAAATCCCCCACTCCACCTACTCCAGGGCACCACAGAGAGATGGCCCATTCAGGCAGGCCGCGCTGAGCCCCCTTTCCCCCGGTCTCCTCAACTCAGCTCATCACTGTTTAGAAAACAAAGCCCTGTGAAATGAGAGGCCCTCCTTATCAGCGCTCCCGAGGCCTGGGGCGCCATTTACATGACAATCCACCAGGGCTGAGGGCCTGTGAGCCGATGACGGATGGTTGAGATGAGAGAACAGGGATAGGTGGGTGGCTGCAGTTGTTTTGGGGGAGGAGAAGTGGACGAGAGAGGGCAGGAGGAAGGAGGGATGGTTGAGTTATCAGTAGCCACTGTTCATTTCCTGCTAAGTATCAGTTTACTCCCTAATCCCCTCTCTCAATGCTCCCTGTGCACAAGTGGCCCAGCTGCACTGACCAGGCATAATCCCCTGGACATATACACACACAGATACCATTCGATCGCTACGAACTACACATACACACACACAAGAGGTTAATATTCGCTAGCTGCAAAATACAAACACACACAATAATCCCCCACCTCCATTACACTAAAGTGCTTCAGCCTGAGCTGGATGTGCAGTACATCATTCTCCACAACCTAATTAGATGTGAAATGTAACTGCACATGACAGAAATAGCTGTTTAGCTGAAGGTGACTTCAACTAGGTCAATTACATTAAATTCTAGGTTAAGTCAACTGGGCCAATCGATGTCCCTTCAGGTACAGCAGATCTAATGGGAGATAAGGAGAGACAATAGGAAGAGATACTATAGAAAAACACGGGACTTTCTGGTAACACTGAAGCTGCCTGTTGTTCACTCAGCTGGAACGGGGAGTGTTTCTAATGTATGTGAGCAAAGGCATGACTATTCGGCTCGTGTTTTGTGTTGCAACACACTCCTTTTAACTGAGCAGCATATGACATTCTGGCAGGGTAACAAGTATTCTTTCACAATAGGCCTGCAGATTTTGTCTACGTGACTTGTTGGTGTGATTGAATCTTCGGTGGGACTTTGCTCCAGAGGTCTAGTCTTGGCATGTAAGAGTGAATGCACAGGCTGTGTCTGTGCGGGGACAGTGTACATACAGTGTGCCATACGCAAGCAAAGTGCTATGGACTTATTTTGTAGGGTGCCTGTTTCTGTGTTTATGTCATTTACATGCGTGCAACTTCACAGACAGCGGCGCTGCCCATTCTGTGCAGCCTCTATTTGATTTGCAAACACAGGACTGTTCGTAACAGTGCAGCAGTGAGCTCCAGTGTTCCCTCCTGTGTATGTGCATGTGTGAGTGGCTCATTTTTCTTTTTGTGTTAAACTGCAAGCACGGGCATGTGGGGCCTTTTGTCTCCATCTCTACCTTCATTAAACAGCCTGCAAAGCTTGCGTGTTCCTGTCGAATGCACTGAGCAGTAAAAGAGTGTGTGAGACTTGGAAGCAGTGTGTGAGAGAGGGGCACGCAGTAGGGCTCGCTGTGAAAAGAGGGGCGGGTAACTGGGCAGACAGTAGTAGCAGAAGGGGAGCAGATTGAGAGAGGATAGTGAACAGTGGGCTGGAAGACTTCCTGGCACACTAGGTGGGGCCTTTGAGGGTGCCCTTGGCCCTCTACCCCTACGGCAGAGGCTACAGCACCACAGGGTGCCGACTGAGTGACCATCGGTACACTCCGAAAGGTTTCTGTGAAGAACTGGGTTTCGTCAAAGAGGAAAAGAAAGTACCACACCCTTGTCAATGGTGCCAGTATGTTTCACTCCTCTCTGCCCACGTCTTCCTGCCATCTCTCTGAGGCTTCTGCTACAAGGTCCCACACAACAGACTTGTTTCCTTCCTCTTTTCAGTACCAGTCTTTCCGGAGGATCTCCGTCACTGTTTTTTGCGGCCACCTCTCTGCATGTCCCTTGCTGCTACACCTTTCTACACACGCTCTCATTTCCCGCAGGTTGATTAATACCATTGCTCTGCTCAAGCTATGTTGCACACTGCAGTTGAGTCACCTGTGAGCTTTTAAGTTGGAACTCTATCAAGTCTGAGTTACACAATCGCTGACAGTGAAACCTGCCCCATGACTGAGAAAGAAATAGTTTATATTTTGGAGTGGTCAAAGGTTTTGAGGAGAGATTGAGGAATGTGTGCGTATGTGTGTGTGTTGACAAGTAGGGGAGATGCTTTCATTAAAGGTGCTGAGCAGTAGCAACACCTTTCAACAGCTGTCAGAAAGCTCATTACCTGGGCTCCAGCAGACACACACACTCACACACGCTCATACACCTGCAAAGAGGCCCTGCTATGCTGTCTTTTGACACAAGGTCTATGATAAAACTGGGCTGCCGACCAGGAGACAGCTCAGGTTTGAGCGGTGAAAACACAACAAGCTGGCCAGGAGGAGTGAGAAACCAGACATTAAACAAACACACACACACACACACGCACACACACACACACACACACACACACACACACACACCTTTCCAGGAACTTACACCCTTCTGTCAGAACCAGCAGAAAGTCATGAAACACAGAGACGTATGAACACATGTGTGAGTGTACACAATGCACACAGACCAGACTTAAATACAGAGTAGAACGTTTTGGCATGTGTTCCTAACCGCTACGAGCACTACTGACAAAACTCTGGACTTTTGCGAGTGACACAATGTGACATGGCACACAAACTGCTGCCAACACACACACACACACACACTTCACACTTCTTTATCTATAGCTCCCCCCAAAGAAAGCGTACAAGCAGAGCAGAGCAGGAAAGGCAGCAGGTGGGATAAGCCCTGTATCCTCAGGGCGCATTTTAAAAAGTGGAATTACCCTTGCAGTCTGGTGGTGCTCTCAAAACACCCTTTCTTCTTTACAGCACCTCATAAAGGGCCTTTTGATATTTTCTTGATGGAGTCAGCCAAGTCAACATTTGGCAGCAAGCACCCCCCTTTTCCTGCACCACACAACCCTGTCAAGAAACACACAAGTTGGCTTCAAACAGGAAAACTTGCCCACCAAGCTGCCTGTCCCCCTTGAACCCAGAGAAAAAAGTTTCCTTCAAACGTCCTTGTACAAAAACCTGAGGAAGGAGGTATTAAAATGAGAGGGAAAATTAAAGGAAACATAATTTCAATGAAAGGATTTTAGTCGGTGGCCTTCTATGGCTAATGCGGGGGGGGGGAGCAGACAGTCAAGTGCAGATCTGTGGAAAAAATGTGCCCCCTCATCCCTGTGGTGAGCTCCAGCTGACTCTTCATCTGCCCACCAGAAGACAGAGAGGAGCACGAGCTCTCCTCCGGTGACTGGAGAGTGAACCCAAACCTGGCAACGCGGCACAGGCCCGGGCCATTGATCATGTCAAGAGGACAGGACAACTCACAGGCAGGCGAGGAAGCAGACAGGCAGCGGAGACAGGCGGACAGGCGAGGTGAGGAGAGAAGACAGGAGAGGAGAGTCATCGAGGGAAACCCTGAGTCTTTGATCCTCAGGGTTGTTTCTCGTCCTCCCAGACTTCCTCTCACCATCTGTAGCCCTGGCTCTCACCTGTCTGTCTCTGGCAAGGCCACTAGTGCTCGTTCAATTGCTATTGCTTCCTCCCCACAACAATAGAAACCTACAAAAGTAGAAGTAGCCCGGCCGGGGCTGCAGCCTGGCTCTGTCAGAGGAAGTGAGGGGAAAGGAGGATAATGTAAACAACAACAGTAGTATTCACTCCAGCTCATTGGGGAACCACCGCAGACCAAAGCGTGCAAACGCAAACCTCTTATTGGAAGGAACAAGCACACCCACAAGTAGTAGGACACAGTTCATTCCCACTCACTATGTAAATGTCCATGCCTAAGCATCTGCAGTGTTTCCTCTTGCTTTTTTCCTAGGACTGACATACACGTACGCTGCAGCTCAGTGAGTGTTTTGCAAAAGTCAAGTCACTTATCATGCATCTACTTTCTTTTCTGATTTTTTCTGAGTCCAGATTTGCTTTTACAGCTACATTTTTCCTCCCTCCATTCACTTGGAAGGATTTGAAATGGCAGCACTTTGAAAGAGACAAAAGCCAAGACAGAGACTGCGAGCAGGATAGATCAACAGTAAGAAAGCAGCCACAAATGACTGTGGCTTCCTGATTTCTGAATGATTTGCGGTTCAAACGTATGGGGTGATTTTTGAAACACTGCAATGCTGGCACCCCCCTTAAACTGGCACAGGCACTCAAGAGTCATATCAGATGTAGAAGTCACTCTGAGAAACTTCTGCTTTGAGTGGTTCAGCAGAGCAATGATGCATATCAGAGTTTTTCACTTTTGCTTGGCAACCAACCGCCAACAGGTTGCCCAACTCTGTGTCTGGGCGGAGGCCGACAGAGCACTGATGAGATATTCAGATTAAGGCGCTATAGTGATTCATTTCCTTCTCTGCCTGTCTCTCGATGTGCTGGAAGTTCCATGTGAGACTAATATGGGGCAATAATGTCACATTTTGACATTTTGACTATTACCATTCTGAGAAAGTAAGCAATGCCCATTCAGTCAGTTCCCATAACGGCACCCTGAACTGATTCAGCATTCCTGAACAAGGCATAAATCATCCCAAGCAGCCCCTAACTCCTTTGCTGGATCGCTTCCTGTCTAACTGGCTGTGTGTCTGGCTGGCTGGGTTTCTCTCAGTGTTTTCTGGCAAATGTGCGGCACTCAAACAGTGGAGCGGGAGCTGATAAATCCAGGCCTGACAGGGAGACTACAGCCAGGTCCCATTCAATCACAGGTCATGCTACAGTGAAGACACAGACATTATTCTCTGCTAGTTTTTAGCCACTTAGGAACATGTCCCCCCCCCCAATGTCCTTGCATGCCTGCTCATGAGTATGTGTCATGTGTGTACACGAGAATGCACTTTTTGTGTCAGATTCAGAGCAAGATGGCTACTGCAGGGGCCCCCGCTGAAACGGTGTCATGTATTTTCCGTCCATCTCAGTAACCTGGTTACTGCTGGTTTTTTCTGCAGTAACCTGATTTCTTTGAAAAATAGAGATAGGCTTATACTTAACCAGGTTTACAACTGGGATTTTACATGTGTGCATGTCAGAGGGTCAGGACAGGGAATGCATCACTGTGAAAGCAATGCAGTGGGCTGAAGGGAAAGATCATTACTGTAACTCTGCATCTGTGTATCCAAAATAAATAAATCCAAAATCTGACTAAAACAGAAATGAAAATAAATAAGAACATTTCCACAGCTGTACGGTAGACTGTTTGTAAAATCCAGACACATGTGCACAAGTAAAAGAGAAAAAAAATGTGTAGTTTGAGCCTTGGTTAAAATATATGACAGTAGGCTGGAGAGAAATCTGATTACCGATGAGCTCTGTGCAAAGTTTTCAAGATGTGAACATATTTTCCTGTTTCCTGCCTAAGCCTGATTTCCTCAATACCATGGTTTCATGTGTGCATGTAAACAGTCAATCATCTGTGAAGTTCTCCACTGACACTCGTGTTCTTCTAGTAAAAAGTCCCAAAGTGTTCAGCTAAGCACTCAATTACAGGCATGTCAGCTTACACACACCTGTTCCCCCTCAGTGATCACACAGGCAGCATTACGCACGCAGAGATGCACATACAGTACATGGACATGTATACACACAAACAAATGAACCAATACAAGTATATACAAATGAACTCATGCACCATTTCCAGAAAAGTGGTCATGGCAGTTGCACATACACGCATTGGCAGAATTTGACTAATGTCCAAGTGAAAACAGCGCCAGCGGCCCTCGCTTCCCTCCCTCTTCCCTTCCTCCCTCCCTCTCTCCCTCCCTCGCACGGCCAACTCCTCTTCCATCACTCTCCACCCCTGAAGCCCAGATAATAGTTGTACTACACCAGCCGCCCCCCACTCCCTGCCAAACACTGTCGGCTGCGTAAACACAACCCATTCACACATACACAGAGGGAGGACAGCCGGGCTCGTCTGGGTTTCCAGTCCCCGGGTCTGGCCTGTCCCGAGCCGTCCGCTTCTCATAACAGTGAGCCCTTAGCAACGCTCGAGCCAAGCCGTCAGTCAATAACACAGTGGTAAGAGATCTGCTCTCTTTGCACTCGGCTCACACATGGCTCCAAGGTGACATACATGTACTCCTATATATATACTATACACAAACACACATGTGCAACAGTACATCGCATGCTCACCAGTGAAATAAACTCTCACGCACAAGTACAGCACGCACACACAATTGCCAAGGTACACACACATTCCACATACACACATACTGTAGCTTGCCAATTGCCCACGCCTTTGTACAAGGGAAAATGTGCCTGGCAGGCAAAGAGCTGTTCTCAGTAAACAGCTACAATAGCAGCAGCCAGACAGGGGTGTTAGGGTGGGCAGCCACAATACCTCTGTGACCAGCAAACTATTGTGTAAGAACTTGCGAAAGTCCACATTTTATACTCAGCTAGAGCTGATACACAGGGGCAAACTGTTGGCCCAGTTACTTCATATCAGCCTGTTCTGTCATGTTGTGCTCCGCAATTTTTCAGCTGAGCGGGATTCCTCGTAATGTTTCAGAATGAGCCCTGTTGTGAAATACTGCAAAAAAAAAAAAAAACCTTCACTGAGGTGGATAAGAAAAAGACAAATAGCCAGTCCGAGGTGAAAGATTCTGCTTCCACACAGTGGTTGATGGTGATTGTTTTATTTACAGTGGTGTGACTGACGCTGCAGAGGGGCTATAAACTGCTATTAGAGCAGAGTGGGATTCCAACACAGGCCTGAGGAATCCAGCCTGGCACATTGTCAGCGTCTGGATTTGACACAGCAGTCTGGGTGCCCATCGCCAGGCCAAACAGGCACATAAACACTACATACATTGACATATAGGAGTTTCACATAGAGACTCCACACACGCAAGTGCAGCTTGACACCCTGATATTTACGCATAAGCAAAAACCACACATGAAAGGGAACTTGTGGAAAAAAAACTTAAAGCAACTGCAGGGACTGAATCTGTTTATTTATAGGCGGCGCTGCCTATTAATGGGCTCGGGTATTACTGCAGGGCTGAGACAGATCTGTTAGCAAGGTGGTGTGATACTGCAACACAAGTAGTTCTTATACTAAAAATGTCTTCAAGCTACAGGAATGTTTTCCATGTTGTAATGTAACATAATACAATAAATATAAAACTATTATATGATTCTAATTAACTTCAACATCGCAATTTCATTTAATGATATAGTTTTAGTTTCCGATTGAGTTGTTATTGCACAGTACTAGTATGAATCAAGAAGAAGTCAAGAAGATTTCTGTTGCTGCTTGAGCTACAGCAAAATGTCTTTTACTACATGGCAGCGCTATATGGTACCCCTTCTATTTAGCATCAATAAGCACTCTGACAACATTAAATAAATGTTTTACAACACACTATAATGTGGATGTAAGTGTTTTTTTTAATGTACAGTATTTGTCAACAACTATAACTTCTTCTATAAAGACATATTTTATGTAATTACAATTGTGTTTTTGTGTGTTGTCATTCATTATCTGTTTATGCATCAGTCTGCACTCATGAGTGCCACAGGAGGAGTTATAGTTGTTGACAAATATAGAAATAAACACTCATATCTGCTTACAATGTCATTATAGTAGATTATTCCTTATTACATGTCTATATACTGCTTATAAATGCTAAATGGGGTATTAAAAGTATACATGTATATTAGGGCACATATAAGCTTGTGCATATATGTGTACATACAAAAACCTACAGCTGTGCATGCACATAATAATGCACTTTTCCCCCAGCGAGCTGGCTTAGCAAAATAGAGGCTCTCTGTCTACTAACTGCACTCTAAAATTAGGTGCTTTTTTGATTACAGTCTGCAATTACAAAACAGAAAAGATTCATCTCATACTTCAGTGTTTTGTACATTTCACTTAGTACTGCTTTTCGACTTCAAACAGCTCATTTAGTTGCATTGGCATAACTGTTTTCAGGGACAAGAGAGGGGTTTTCCCTCGGCCATATCAATTACGACTCAGTGACCTTGGACCAGCTGACTACTTAAGCCTTTTAACTTCAGCACATTCATTTGACATTATCTTGAAAGGATCAACAAGGTTTATGTATATATAACAGCACTGACAAGCACTGACAAGTCCTCATTAGAGCTGCAACCATGGTATTATAAGTCTCCTTCATTCTCTCTCTCTCTCTCTCTCCCTCTCTCTCTTACACCACCCCACTCACCAAGATACCACTATCTATTCACAGTCCTACCCCCTCAGGCATTCTAATCTTTTAATTGAATCTTTTGTAATTATAATGAAATAACTGCAGACTTCTATCAGGGAGAAAATGATCGGGGCCAGAATGTGCCAGCGGTTACAGGAAGCTCTTATTTCTCTGCCATTGCAGCCGAGATATACCCCCATTTCAATTAGCCCCTCAATTCACATTTGAACAGCACATTAAGGGAAAACAAAGAGGCGTGTGTGCCTGTGTAAGTGTGTATGTGTGTGTGATTGCACCAATAGTGATGGATTACTCAAGTGATCTTTCACTGCCTTGCCTGCCTTCTTGTATGTATCACTTTCCAGCATCACGATTAATATCCAAACAGCGTCCAGAAAAGATCGAGCTGCGAGTGTGTTTTGGTGAGAAAAACACACTTCCCCTTCTTCTGACCCTGGAGAACTGCTAAGCGTAATTGCCTCATTCTTCTAAGCAAATGAACATTGACAGAGAGGGGATTGGTCTGCATAGGCTCTCTCAAATGGCTTCCCTGGCAGTTGACTAATTCAGTTCTCATTGACGTATGACTAAATCAGTGTCCATTATCCTTACGTCCGGGGCAGCTCAGATGTAGTACCAGCTCCGTGGCATAAGGCACTTAAGAGCATTACACAAGCCAAGCTGGTTGAAAGGGTCTCCTTTTCAGCGAGCTGACAAGGCCACCACACATGGTGTAGATCTGACATTGGCCAGGGCCGTAGCCTCTGACTAACCTCTGACATTGAGGTCTCCTGCTGGTGAACAAAAAAACAGGAAAACTGACCACACACTTTTAAGTCCCCTTGATTGTCCCTGGCTAACGGCCAACAACAGTGACACTTATCACCGCAGGAGATTTACTGCCAAGACAATAGCATATACTCATTTTGCAGAAGATTTAGGGGCACAAACAGTTTTTTATTACATTTCCACAGGTTATCAAAGAAATTCTTCTTCAGATTTCTTGCACCCACGTTAAATTCTTTTTACGAAAGAGAAAAAAAAAAAACCACACTTTGACCACAGTAATTCATTGTTGAGTATCATGCTGAGGCCAGGTGACTCTCTTCACAAACCCTGTGGTTATTTTGGTGTGCAGCCTGCATGCTATGTGTGAGTGTGGCATTAGGAGCCAGACAGGTCCCTCTGTTGTGCAGCTGGGCCGGCTTAATGAGATATCAGACTCAAACATCAATTCATCAGCCTCATTGATGAGGACAATGAGGGGCAACTGCTTCAGTAAAGAGAGGCATTATGGCTCCTTGTGTGGGGATAGGGCAGCCTTGTTTACAAAGGTTACTGGGCGCAGAGGGCTTGAAACAGTACACCACACCAGCCTCCACTTTGCTCTGCTCTGCTAGTCTCAGCTCCCTTACCCTCAGGGCAGCTTCTCAGGACTTTTTTATCTCTTTGATTTTCAGGAACAAAGACCCACAAGAAAAATGTACTTCTGGTATCTGGAGGCCTAATTTTTTAAATGTGCATGTGTGTGTGAATGGGTTAAAAGGAAAGGCCACAGAGGCCCGATTGATTAAATAAACAAATCTCATCTTGTTATCATCAGGGTTCCCCTAGCTAAGCAGAGCAGCCCGGGCCGGCTGGAGTCCCCCCTGGCCTCGGCCTCCTCTGACAGGGCATCTGTCTTCATTAAAGCCCAGCCAGTGTGCATGACAGCCACTGAAATGCTGGTGTCTTCACGATTAATGAAGACAGATGACTCCCCTTGAGAGGCAGTAAAAAGGAACAAAAAGCAGGAGGATGAACAAACAGGAAAAAAAACAAAACAAAATTCAGAACCAGATTGAAAAAAGCTCCCAAAAAAACCCACAAGAACACAGTTAAGCTGTTTATCCCACTGCTCCATCCCTTTTTACTCTTGATTGTTTTTCCACTGTCATATCTGGCTTGGCTCCTTCCACACTTCTTCCACCATACCATGCATGCATACATACACCCTCCCACCCCCACCCCCCAACCCCCCCAAACTCCTTTTCCACTCTCACACGCTCTCTCACAGCAGTAGCGGCCCCCTGGAAGTGTATGGAAATGGACCCCAGTTTTGTCTGTCCACAGACAGGCCTGTTGAATGAGAGGCTGACAGAGAAAAAGAGCGAAGAGAAAGCCGGCCAGAATATCCCTTGGCTTTCTTAAGACTGTGCATGCATTCCACATTTCTAATTTATTCATCCATTTATCCATTAAATAATTCATCTACTTATTAATTCATGGCTGTTTGGCTCAAGAGGAATATCATTATCCATCTACTATCCAGAAGCATAAACAAACCTCTGACCTATGAGGCCTCCAAAAAACTTTTGTTAACATCTGTAATATTAAACAGGCTACATCTGTCATTAACATTTCATGAGAAATATATCCCAAAACTAAACTTCTGGTGTCAAACCCCACACCATGAATAGATGATAAACTAAACTGTGTTTTCTCTTCCTGTCACTCACCAACCCTTTTCCTTTCTTTCATCTGTGAATACTTTTGTTTTTAGTATACAGCACCTGGCAAGGTCAAACCTCAGGTGGCTCACATTGTCGCTGAAACTTGACTCTGTGGATTCAAAGTCGCAAGTCAAACACACACACACACACACACACACGGGAGCCCACAAGTACACGAAAACACAGACACACAGTGCATATCATATCATAGCAGAGAGTTTCTTTCAGATGGCTGAGCAGCTCAAACTGGCTGTGGGCTGTGAGGGGGGAGAAGTGGGAGAGGAGAGGAGAGGAGGGGAGAGGAGAGAAGAGGAGGGGAGAGGAGAGGAGACTGTCTGTCCCAGTCTTTTCCTGTGTTGCTCTGTAGCCCCTGACAGCAGCCCCCTTGGCCGAGCCCTGAGGGGTAAACAAGCCAGTAACACGAGAGAGGGGGAGTGAGAGGGAGAGACAGACAGACAGACAGACGACAGACAGACTGACAGAGAGAGACATGGTTGTGTCATACAAGAAATGCAAACAGGATGCCACTTACACTGAACGCTGGCACTGCCCGTCCAAGCGAAGGGGTCCAACCCCGCAAAGAAGGGGCTCGCCTTCCGCAGCATGCATGCACCGCGGCTGGTGACATCATAGAGCTGACGGGGGCCCATTCCCAGAGCCTCCATACAGTCGAACATGGCACCCCCCCACCCTGAGCAAAAAATCACTATGAGCCCTCAGTCCTGTCTGCGTCCTGCCCTGCTTCCACCACTCACGTCACTCGCTGAAGGTAGTGACAACAACAAACAGCAGCAACAGCTAGCTGGATCTGCTGCCTTTCCCTTCCCTCCCTTCACTTATCTCTCGCTGTCACTCCCTCGCTCGCTCTCTCTCTCGCTCTCTCTCTCTCTCTCTCTCTCTCTGCTGTCCTTTCCTGCCGATGCTGGAGTTTCCCTCTTTCTCTCTCAGCTGGAATGCAGATCTGGTTCCTGCCTTGCTGAGCTGAGTGTGACTCTGACTCTCTCTACTCTCCCCCTGCCCTTGGGTGAGCTGCTCCCTGTCTGCTGTAACAGACCTAAATAACAGCCTCTCACAGCTCTTGCTGAGCCCCAGACACAGCGGAGCAAACCAACTGCCTCGGCATGACGCTCTGAGAGGGGGTGGAGAGACAGAGAGAGAGAGAGAGAGAGAGAGAGAGAGAGAGAATGCCAGAGAGGGAGGGATAGAGAGAGGAACCCAGGAGGAGGAGGAGGAGGAGGTGGGGGGAGAGAGAGAGAGAAGGGTGGGGGGTGGGGGTGCGACCAGCAGAGAAGGAACAGATCTGGTTAGAGGACGAAACTTTATTCTCATTCTTCTCTTTGCTTTTTTTTGTCAGTGCTGCTTTTGTGTTTCATATTTGAGCCACAAATACAAACAAACACAGCCCCCCCCCCAATTGCGTCCCATTCAGATCTGGTCCCTGTCTCTGTCTTTACATCGCCGCACCTCCCCCAATTCCCCTTGCAGTAAATATGACCCCCCCCCCCATCTCCCTTCTCCGAGCCCCCCGTCTCTAATCATAACCATATTAAAGTCCAGCCACTGGCCGGGGCGTGTATGTGTGTGTGAGAAAGCGAGCCAGAGACGGAGAGAGAGAGAGAACATTGTGCTGCAGTTGAACCCAGAAACCAGATGCCAGGGTAAATCCCTCCCTCCTCTCTCTGTCTGTTTGAGTGAACAGAGGATGGGCAGTTCTCTCTGTCTCTCCCTCTGGAAGTGCTTTAACAGTGATAAATGAGGGTTGCCTTGCTCAATCCCCGCAGTGCATTTACACAGACAAATACCCCCCAATATACAAACACACCATGTGCTGGACACACTTCTCACAGGTTCACTTGACCTTGTTTGTGATTTATTTCCGAGCAACCTCTCGCGAAGACGTACACAGAAATGCGAGGATGCAGATGTGATGAAGTTGTGCAAGCGTAAATCTTGAAGTATCAAAAAGCCACCTGAGTGATCAGTAGACTGTTGTCACTGAGATTCAAACCATAAAACTCCGGCTTCCACATTTAGTCTTCTTTAACACAGGCTGCTCTGTGTATTGCTAAAAACAATTCAATTTAAAACACAGCAGATCCCTCACAGTGATGGTAAATCAAAGGAAATCAATAGGTGGTCTGCGGTCAATGAAACAGCCTGTCACTGATCCTAACTGTTGCTCAGCAGACAGATAGACTCTGGCTGGGCTAAAGCAAACAGCCTGATACAATGGGAGATATATGATAATAGAATGGCTTTAGTCTGTGTTCCCCGCACATTCATCTCACCCCCCCCACCCCCGTCAGACCAGTACAAGTGGTACAGCCCAGCAGGCAAAAAAGACACCATTTCCTGTCAATCTGTGCTGCTGGCTACGCTCTCCATAAACACACAGTGCCCTCCCTCCTTCCCTCCCTCCTCTGTCTAACACTTCACTCTTTTTCCTGTCTTATGAAAGAAACCATGTTTTCACCTTTCAGGCTATTTTGAATGATTTTGATTAAAATATTTATTGACCTAAAAGCTATTCCTCCACTTGAGACCTCTTGTTTATTTTCTTAAGCTGGCACAGTCACACGTAGTCAGACACACACACACACACACGGGCTGCTGGTCCTCACATACACACTCACACAAACAGACACACATTTAACAGCTCTTTTGTTGCATCGAACAGTAAACAACATCAGTGGTTTTTATGTGTTTCATCATACAGTTGTCAGGTCATAAAGAGGAAGCTTTATGATGGTAAGAATAGAACAGTGAGGGAAGATAACAAACTGCTATCTATCAGAGATGCCCCTACTCACAGTTTGTTGTTAAAAAAAATGACTCACTTTTCTTTTTCTGCCTCTCCACCCATTTACACAACTTTTTTTTAAATGTCCTGATCTGGATGCATTTCAGATTAAATCATCACTGCCCCGAGTCACATTTTATGATCCACAGGCATTCTTCTCACACTCGTCTATCGTCTCCTTCCTGTCTTTTTTTTCTCTCTCTCTCACTGCTAGTTTCATACAGCATCCTGGAAACTAAAAACTGGCTAATCCCTCTGGTGTTCAAATGTTCTATGTAACCTCAGCATTGTGTGCCAATGGCTGGACCTGCGAGCTGCAACACAATCGATTTATAATATCATGTGCTCACACTCTTTTGTTCTTGGAGATTTATGGACCCTATCTGACTCTCTCCTGGTTTTGACATTTCTTTTTCTTCTTCTTCTTTTTTTAAACTGCGCTTGAGACTATAATTCAGACCACTAACCCCAGGTTCTCTGCTTGTTGGCAAACAGCACCGTGAGCTTGCAAGACTTCCAGCACTTCAGGAGTTTTTGTTGTTTTTTTTTTTGTGCAGAGTGAGTTTAGACATCTAATCTACACATACTCCATACTGCTGCTGACCCGGGCCCGGTCCCTGCCTCCCCTCCCCTCCCTCTCTCCCTCCCCTTCCTTCCCCCGGCCAGAGAGGTTGAACTCCAGAAGAAACCCCCACTGGGCCACTAACTTTCCCCCCAAACTTATCCTGCCCTCCCTACTTTTCTCCCTCACTTTCTGGCTCGCAAGTCTGTGTATCGCTCTCCTTAATACCCCCCCCACCCCCTTCTGTTTCTGCAAATACTCTCCCCATTTCATCAAGTTCCCTATGGCCATTTTTTTCCCCAACTGCATGATTTGTTTTAGTTGACAAAGTTCTCTGCTTTTGTTTCTGGTTTTGGAAATGTTTCATTTTCAGTGGCTGCCAACTCGCTGGTCATTTTGTGTGACTGCTGCTTTCAATCATGTTCGACTGCACTGATTTTAACACATATTTGAAACGTTTAAAATCTCCCTTTGTGATAGGATTTCATATCTACAGTGTTTCATCTCTTTATCTATACAGAACGCTCAGTCAGCAGGGGCCCAGTCTGCTTATAGCTCCACGTGGGCCAGAGCCCAGGAAAATCAGACTTTACTACTGTCTGACACTCCGATGCCAATTACAGATAAGACGTATACTCCACATTGTTGTCACTTCCTCTGTATACAGCCATTCGGGTCCCAGGCAAGCAGTCAACAACACAGTGGTGTGTAAGGCAATAAAGACAGCTTGTTTTGAAATGCCTACGCGCTAAACGCAGCATGGTGATTTTCAAAAGGAATGTAGAGCTTTTCCATTGCTGACGCGAGCATGTGTGCAGTGTGTGGACATGCTGAAACAGATTGCCGGCGATGATAGAGACACTGAACACCAGTCCACAGCGCCCTCCCACTACAGCCAGATTCAGGTTACTCAGAACACACACAAACGCATACACAGATCCTACACTGGTTGTTTTTTAAAAAATTATAGTGGCTAAAACAAAGAGCTAACAAACAGGATCTGTGCAGTTTCTGTCCTTTCAATTCACTCATTAAAAAAAAAAAAGAGAGAGAATCTTATTGTAATGACAGTGTGTTGTCATGCTCGTCAGCAAAAACAGAGCGCAATCCTAGCGTTCTTTCTCATCACATCCATCAGTTGTTCCACCAGCCGCAGGTTTTACACATGTTCAGCTCTGACAAGACATGTAATCTTATCCACTCATCTAACCCTGCTCTCTCACTATATATGTCTGGAGGATACCTGATGTCACCGAGGAGGGACGTGGGGGAAAGTGAGGCATGACTTATGACAGGGAGCCCGTTTCTCAGCGGCGGCCATGTTGGCCTCTGTTCATATGCTGGTCCCACTGAAAAAAGGCCTAACAGAGCTACTTTTCAAAGCGCTATCAGCCTTGGTCATCTTTCAGCAAAGTCTCTTTCGCTCTTTATCTTTTTCTCTCCCTGTAACTGCACTATCATGACATTTTGCTACCCGTGTTTTGCGGTGGTTGGTGGGTGGGTGTGTGGGGGACAGATCTTTTAGTTGTTTGTCCAAAAATACGAACCCCCCATCTTGTTCACATAGACCCATCCTGTCCCTGTGTCCCCTCCCACGCCTTCAGAGGGCCCATCCCTCCTTTCTCGCCATTGCACGCTCTTGGTCTTGCACGTGCCCACAAAAGCCTATCTGAAAACAAGACGCCTCCCACTTTTAATAGTAGCCTCTTTATCTTCATCTGTCATCATGTCAGAGCTGTATTACACTCGGTGGCCTCTTCCTTACCAGCAACCTTTGCTGACTTTCCATGCCCGCAGGCACACACAAGTGTGTGCACACACGCTAATGCACAAATACACAGTTAAGTTCCAGCACTTATGGCAAATTGGCTCCAACTTATAGAGACTGATGATGAGTGGAAATCCAAGGTGAGGACTGAGGAGAGAGAGAAAACGAGGAGAGAGAAAAGAGAGAAAGGGAACGTAGGAGTGCATAAGCCGACAGGGTTTAGGTGGATATCATCAGAGGAGGAGATATTCCACTCACTATCACTCACAGAAACTTCTTCAGTAGGTGATTAAATTGTCTGGAAAAACAAAGTGTCCATTCCCCCTCCCCCACATCTACTGAATCGTGGCCAGCACTGGTTGAAAAATAAAAAGAGCAATGTGAGGGGGAATCGATTTCCAAAAAGGAGTGAAGCGCCTGTCATCTTGAGGCCGGTGGTCGCCTAGGGAGATGAAAGCAGGGATGTCAGACGATGCAGAGCTGTTTATTAAAGCAGAGGAGGGTCCAGTCTCACTGATAGATCAAGGACGCAGCCAAAACAGCACTACACATGCTGTCATCACACACAAGTACACACAAATGGTCCAGTTCTAGCATTGCTAATTTGTTATGTAGATCATGGTCACAGGAACAGAGATGCCAGTGAGCAGATGGCTCTATAACGGTGCTTTTTCTCTGATGAAATTTCAGCACTCGTTACATTAGATGGCAGGGTCCAAGCTAAACAATGCTAAGACTGGTTCAGTGTAATAACAAGGTGTTCTGAAAAAAATCACAATGTCATTTCTGCTAATATCAATAAAAATACAACATGTGAAGACGATCATATAAAACCTGAGATCAGGGATAATAGTATTGATATGTCATTCACATGTGATGACCACATTTCTAATTATCAGCCATATTTCACAAGTTGCCTGCAATCCTAAGAGGTTTCCATTAATCTCAAATGTGTGTGTCATTCCTGAAGTTTTTTCTGAAATTCTTTGAGAGCCTCATTTGTAATGTTATCACCCCAGGCACAGCCCATTTCTGCAACTCCAATAAATCTAACAAATCAGTAAAAGCCACTAAGTTTGACAGAGGTCAGAGATAGATCAGCTTTGCTCTGACAAACAAACAGCAAAGTCAACACTCAGTTGTCTCCAAAGGCCTTTCAAGTGACATCAGAGGGTCCTTTTATACAGCCTGTTTAAGGTGGGAATGCTGCAGTTTTATTCCACCTTGCCGTTCTGTATGAACACAGAATGAGGGAGGAGGGGATTATTGCTGCACCTTTAAGTCAGCAGCAGATGTAGTCACGGAGCCAAATCGACATTTGTGCAAAAGGGAGAGCCGGCATGGCGGGGCAGACACGACGCTGTTTTGTTACACATCACGCCTCTGATTCCGGCACACCAGCATGCTATCTGAAAGCACACACTGGGGCGGCATTATGGCGGCTTTGTTTGGTTCAGTGTAAACAAGCAAAGACTGCAGGGGTCTTCTTAATGGCAATATAGTGGGATCTCTTTAAAAGGGGATACAGTTACAGAGCAAACAGGAAGACAAGAAAAAAAAACTGAGATGGGAGTTCTGTCTCTCTGTGTCTACAGGGAACCTTGTGCCTGCAAGGAAGTGAGGGGTAGCAGGGCTGAGCTCATCATTTTCATATCCATACATAGTTCACTTTCTCTTTCGTCTCCCTCCCTCCCTTCACTCAAATATACAGTATTCCCACATAAGCAGGCACATACTGCAAGCACCCAGACAAATCCAAACCTACGCCGTCAACCACATACCTACCGACCTCCATCCAGGATGGGCTGAAACCCAGCACTTCAACCTTTATGAAAATAAATAAAGCGGTACAATGTGCTGTTTGTGCTCTGCTTCGCCTCCAGTGGAGAAGGCTTCACTCTGCGAGTCGACATCCTTCCCTGCTGTCCCTCTCCTCCATTTAAAGGTTCGCTTTTACATTCCCTCTCATACCACATTTCCCACCAAAATGGCTCCTTTACGCAACTCCCTGAGCTCCCTAAGCCAACATGACCTCCTTATGTGTGTGCCTGTGTGTGTGTCTGTGTGTGTTTAAGAATGCAATGAGTGTTTTTAATTATGTCACTCTGCATGAGGATATTTCTTTCTGCTGGAACATTTTGGTCCATTTCACAGCCTCTCTGACTTAATGGTTTGTGTGTGTGAGTGTGTGTATATGGAAACATGGGTTTGAGTCCGCACACACAGATGCATGTATATATGCTTGGCAGCCAGTATGCTAATGTTCGTGCATGTATGTGTGGCATATAAATCCATGCCCGACACACACTTTACATAAACAACTGTTCACCTCGTCTCCACCAGAGGCACAGCTGAGCAGACTCAAGCAGCTTTTCCACAAGTTTCAACACGCTATTCATTCCATTCTATTAATACAATGCTTTTAATTTCATCCCACTGTGATGCAGCTCAGGCTCTCACAGCTGAGCCTCTCATGAGCTTTCTGTTTACATCACTCAACATAAAGCTAGAAATTACAGTCTGAGTGGAAAGTCCGAGCACAAGCAGAGGACTTCAGATTTTTGGTCCAAGCCATGTGGGCTGAAGGAAATGACCTACCAGCTTTTCAAAACATCCCTGTGGCTGGCTTTGGGGCCAGGGCTCCGGCCCTGATTGGTGAAAGCTTAGAGAGGTGTTTCAGGGCTCAGTGGCGATGTTATCACATAGTAAGTGGCCTTAATGGGCTTCCAACTGTTTGTTTGAAGGACTCCCATAATGACAGGGATCAACTGATAACGGCCTCCGCTACACGCAGCACAGAGAGCCGTCAGACCCTCTCATGGATGAACAAACGCCGTCGCGCCTTCGTAAAGATACGGGGGCGGTGAGGATGGGAGTCTTGCTGCACACCCACATGGTCACTGAACTCTCATTCACACATGGCTTGAGGGTTGAAGTCAAGCACTAAGGTTTTCTGGGTCCACTTCCTCCCTGTGCAATAAGAACGAAGAAAAGCCTACTATCTCTGCATGTGCAAACACAGTCTGCCTACCCCATCCCTCCCCTCTCCTGTCTCTTCCCCACCTCTGTGCAAAACAGGTATTTCCAAAGACACTCTGGTGCCAGAGCGCCACCGTGGGAGGTGCTCCGACCTGTTGGCATAGCACGCACACCCAACAAAGGTAGGCGTCACCCGGGCTACCTTTCTTACAACAATTACGCACAGCGCTCCGAAGCTGAGCAAAAATGCAGAGCTATTTACTGCACACACACACACAGAAATATCTGCAGTGCTACTCCCTTTATGTGGAAGGTATTTTCTCAGTCTGGCCTACAGACAGCCCTGACAACAATGAGCAGGCCTGTTAAGCCAACTCCTGGAGAAGAAGTAGAAGGAGAAGAAAAACAGGGCCTGGGGAATGTCCACACTATGGCCTTTTGTCTTCCCCACTAACATTTAAGAGAGCAGGGAATGAGACTGCTGTCAGTAAAATGACTTGTAACATTCCTTGTCAGGGGATACACCAATAGGATATTTTAAAAGGTGATACCGACAGCTGAGAGCTTTCCACCAGGGCTGAAACTGTAACTGATGCTGAAATGTAGTTTAGCTTTAGCACAGACACAGTGCAATTTAAGGTAAAGAGTATAAGACATGTCAAGCACTAAACACTAACACTAAAAATCTTTCGGTTTCGGTTGAGAAAAGAAGCAATTTGAACATGTAAAGTTATATTTTAGGATCTAATGGCATTTTTAATATTAGCATACACACTAAACAATTAACAGGAGAAAAAAGACGATTAATCTGAAGCCTTGTACATGTCTACTTTAAAGGTAAAAAGGACATAAATACTTTCATTTGTTGCTTATTTCAGACCGATTGAAGCAAATTCATGATAATGCTGATTCTAATATTCACCATATATGACATTAGTCTGATACTTATATTGATTTGGAAAGCTGGAATCGCCTAATAATGAGGTATAAACAAAGTCAATCTCTGCACATAAAGCAGAGTTGAAGTGAACTGTCGCCATGATCCTGACTTAATCTTTGACCTGAGCCATGTTTAAGCCCTGAGACAGAGCTTAAACCGAATAACTGCAGTCTTTAACCCTCGTGAGCGATACTTCTACCAGCGTGGATGTGTTAGTACAAGCAGTCATGTATGAAGCCCTGGTGCATGTGGTTGCCTGCGTCCATTTGTGCTTTGATACTTGTTTTTGTTTTAACTCATGCCAATGTAAAAACCAAAAAGAATCCATCTGTCAGTGCGGTGGGATTTCACTCTGCGTCAGGGGTATGTTTCTAGTTTTTCGATGAAAGAAGTGCTGTGTGTGTGTGTGTGTGTGTGTGTGAGTGAGTGTGTGAGAAAGAGAGAGAGTGAGAGAGAGAAAGAGTGGGAAGAGTGTCTCTGGTGGTGTGTTTGCATGTGTGTGTGCCTGTGTGTTTTCCTAGCAGGGTGTGTTCTTGGATTCCACCACACTAGGACATTACCCCCAGGTGCTCTCTCTCTCTCTCTCTCTCTCTCTCTCTCTCTCGCTCTCTCTCTGTCTCTCTCTCTCTTGCTCTAGTTCTGTGAAAATACCTTGAGGATTAGGTGGGCAGTGACAGAAAAAAAAGAAAAAGTGTGTGTGTGTTGGGGGGGGGGTTAGGTAGTGATTGACGGCTGAAAGGCTGGAGAGGTGCTCAGGCATGCTGCGGTTGGGGGTAAGAGGGGGATTGCACACACAGGCGGGGAGGGGGCCTCTTGGGCTCTGCACTCAGCTGTTGCCACCCACACCCATTATAGCCCCTCCACCACCACCTACCACCCACCACCACCTGCCGGATAAGATTTCTCCTGCTTACCTTTACCTCATACCCTGACCGCAACAAAAGTGCTCCTTCTTTTCTCTCTCTCTCTCTCACTCTATCTACTCTTTCTTTTACACTAACATCCTCAGCTAAGAATTATACAGCAGCGTTATCGTAATACAAGGATACTTCCTGATCTAGAAATCACGATGCTGATTTTTTTTTCATTCTAAAAGAAGTAGGAGTTTTAAAAAATGAGCAACGTATGTCGGCAGCATTTGTGTAATCTGCCTAGTTTTTCCATGACAGAAAAACACAGTCGATTGCCAACAATCTCCTCTTTGTCCTCCATGCTCCATACATCATCCCGTCTTAACACTTCAGAATGCAACAGTGCCCCCTGTGGTCAAGTCAGAAACTACAAGTCTGAAACTAGAGGAGCATGCTGGTTGTTTGAATCCTGCCTTCAGTTCACCTTTCCCTCCACAAAAAAAGGTGTGTGGCATGTTCATTCTGGAAAAAGAAACAGCAAGATAGGTCTCTGAATCGCAGTTGCGCTCATTTTCAAATATTTGTTGACGCTCAGAGCACTCATCACCTCACACTGAAGGAATGTTGTTTTGTCTCTAATTGCAGACTTGTGGGTTGCCTGCCTCACAAAAGCTCTGTGAGAGGTCCAGATACATGCACAAAGACACACACACACATAAAGACATACACACCAGTGCAGCCAGAGACAGAGTTTGTGGTCACAACCACACCATCTACAAGCATCTATATGGAAACCACAGCAGCAGAGTAATCATTGTATTGATGAAAGTAGACTTTTTCCTCATGGTTTCTTTGGGGGATTTTCTTTCCTTTTTTTTGCTACCACTGATCCTATATCACAAACAGACCCTAAAGTTTTCCATTTCCACAAAATTACACATAATGAAGTGCAATTTAAATAGCTGTATTTTCCTCTTTCCAGGGCAAATCCAAATTGTTTAATGTGACTTGACTAAAATTAAGGTATGGGTCCATATATGTAGTTTGAGCTGCAATGGAAAAAGACACATGAGAGGGAGGAAACGTCAAACAGTAGTGAAAATTACTTACAGAGAGCGGCCATCTCTTTGGGCAGGTCAGCGCCAAATCTCCCAAACAAGCTGCTGTTGGCCAGCAGGTCAAAGGGGGAGTGGCTTCTCATGGAGTTGAAGGCGAAGGGGTAGACAGCAGGTGGGAAGCCCGTCATGTGACCCACCTGCTGTTCCCTGTTGGTAGCCATGGCGACAGAGCACCCCGGGGGTCAGCAGCAGGCCTGCCGGGTGACAGTTTTCACAACACCTGGAAATCCCCGGTCGAAAATTTTTTGAAGACTCTGAGGATGCGGAGAATGGAAGAGCGATGATGGAGGAGCCTCTGGCTTAATGAGGGAAGGTCGTACTCCACTTTAGAAGAATCATCCAGTTCACTTTTCTGAGGAAGAGAAGGCAGAGAAATGTGTTATTTCTCACTAATTGCTTCAGTACATAAAACATGATAAGTGTTTCTGATTGGCATGAACATGACGACAGGATCGCTGGTTTGATTTGAGTTCTTCAGTGGATTCCACAAACACAATTCACCTCACATCAACTCTGAGTCCATCTACATTCTGGGACCGAGAAAAGTTTATCCACGGTTTTAATGTAAGAAGGATGTGCAAACTTCATACCAACAGGTATGAGAGAATGGGAAGGAAGGAGGAAGTAAGGAAGGAACGGGGACGGTGAGAACCAAAACAGATAAAGACGTGAGAGAAAAAGAATGAGTGAGCTGTGAGAGGAAAAGCCAGAAAAACTGGGACTGGGCGAGGGGAAAAGAAAATAAGAAAGAAGTTTGGAAAAAGTTATAACAGGGAAGAGCGGGAGGGAGGGAGGGAGGGGAAAAAAGAGAGCGAGAAAAAGAGAGAGAGCTCTTGTTCCTGCAGTTTTGAAGAGCTTCCAGACTTCTACAGTGATTCCAGGCTATGCCATATGATTTAAATCACCAGAACTCTACTATAAAGAGCTCCTCTGTTCCTGCTGCCAGCCTAGCACAGCAGCCTGCCTCTCTTGCCTCTTTCCCCCAGGACCAGAGGCCCAGACACGGGGTCCAGATCATGAAGAAGGGAGGGTGGTGGTGGGGTGGTGGGGTGGTTGATGGGGGTAGGGGGCAGGGAAAATGAGATCCACTGATTGCTAACTGCTGCTGTCACTTCCAACTATCTTCTCTTGAGGTCAGGCTCGCATCCCACAGAGTCATTTTGGCTCTAACCTCCCGCAGCCCGCTCGTCACTTTGACTCCACACAGTAGGCACAGACAAGTCAGGCTCAAGTGTGGACAAGGCTGTTGTTATGCCCCACTGTTGACTGTTAATACAAGAGAGCGGGAAAAAAATCCCGGTAAAGCCTCCCATTTTCTTTTTCATGTTTTCTTTTTGCCTTTCGCTTCCCTAGCGTGATTTCATGAGTGGGTGGTGTGATCAGCTTGTTTTTTAAATGTGGCTTTGAAAAAGAGCAGAGCCAAGGAATTTGGAACTGCTGTGGCTTGTGAATCTGGGAGAAAAGAGGGAAAAAATCTTGGTAATGAATTCGGTATAAACAAAGAAATGAGGGGGGGGGAGAGAAAGATCTGAAGGCTGAACCGATGAACTGCTGAACTGAGCGAAAAAGCACAGAGGAACAGTGACAGGGTCTGGGCACTGGGGGGCACTAAGAGGTGGCGCCGTGCCCAGGAAAAAGAGGGAGAGTTTTCCAAGACGCACACATATGCACGGCACAGTCTGAAACGCATACACATGCAATCAAGCACTGACGAAAAAAAAAAAAATCCACACATGTGTGAGAGCACCCACTAACACACACGTACACACACACGCATGCACACACCTCTCACCCCTTGCCTTTTCCAGGGCTCTGGCTCCCTCCCTGCCTCTCTTTCTGGCTCTTTCTCTTTCAACAGAGCCAGTTAATTACACCCTACTGCTGCAGGCAGCTTCAAACCACCACTAATTTAGAGTTCCATTACAGTAAACTGTTCCACATGTGCATCCAGGGCCCAGGCAGGCTCGGGTGGCCACGTTTCAGGAAGGAGCAGCCGCCGATAGGCACCCACCCCCATCCTGCCAACACGGCCGTACTGCCATCTTTCTTTTTCTTTCCTTCTTTCCCCTCCGTACTTCTCGCTTTCTTTCTTACCCTTTTTCAGCCTGGTCCTCGTCTGCGCTACCTTTGATTTTTTTTTCTCCCTTTTCTGACCCACCCCACATCTCCACTCTATAATCATGTCCTTATACCCAATTCTCTCCTTCACACACACAACCCCCCCCACCCCCCACCCGCACCACATCTCCATCCCTCTACTGCTTATACAACTTGTACCATGACCCTGTGCAGCGGTTCCAATGTGTGGCTAACGCACAAAAAACATCACTACAGATTTCACAGTGGGTCTAATGGGAGAAGAGGTACAGATTGGAAAAACAAAACTGCCAGCAACGCACAGACTCACAATGTGTGTGTGTGTGTGTGTGTGTGTGTGTGTGTGTGTGTGTGTGTGTGCGTATTATGAGTATGTACTTGGCCAGCGTTTGGCCCGTTTGGGTATCTGCCTCATGAACTCAAAGCAGGCCCCATAAAGGCAGCACAATCTGTCTGCGAGTGCTGGGAGAAAAGAGAGGGATAAAGAGAAAAATGAGGATGTGTGAGCAAAAAGAGAAATCATGGCAGAGAGTGGGACTGTGTGCGCATGTGACTTTTGTGTTCCCACATGAGGAAACAATGGTATATTTATCCAAAACTTAAGCTTAAAACAAG
This sequence comes from Lates calcarifer, assembly GCF_001640805.2. NCBI lineage: Eukaryota > Metazoa > Chordata > Actinopteri > Centropomidae > Lates > Lates calcarifer. The sequence goes on along the minus strand of NC_066838.1, from coordinate 13,837,136 downwards.
CTTCCAGACCCCCGGAACCGAGCGGAGAATCCTGCCTAAGAACAGCAAAACCACTGAATCACTGTATTCACACATAATGTCATGAAACAAAGAGACTAGGAAAGACACTGAAGAACACAAGGAGAAACGCAGCCTTTTAAAACAGAGCCCGGTAACTTTACTCTCCCCAAACACAATAATGAATTAATAAAAGAGTTGGCGCCAGTGTTTTTTAATGAGTCACATCAGCCCAGCAGCTTTTTACAGAGCCATTTATGTTTTATGTTGGGTCCTGTGGTAGACTCGCTTCGCCAGCCCGTCTGGGGCTATAAGGGGATAAGGGGAATTTGGAGTGACCTCATACCCTGTTAGCCAGGGCCAAATGGGCATGGAGGGCCTCCCCACTTCCCCTGAGCCTGGGGGGCACACAGGAGGCAGCAGGCGGCCAGGCAGACGAGGAGCACCAGAGCCAGCTATGGGTGGGTTCACAGCTGCTGCTGGTGCTGCTCTCGCTGCTGCTGTTGGGACTTTCCATCATTGCCTAAGAGGTGCGCTGTGGCAGTTTAAATTTACTTTGGTTGTTTCTGTAAATAGTGGAGTGTCAGACCTCACAGTAGTTCATCATGTTAGTGCAGACTCATTGGTTACACTTGAGATAATCCATCGATTTTATCAGGACAAGACGCCATGTAGCAAATGAAATGAAATCAATCAAGTGGGCAATTTAGAGGCGGCGCTACAAGATGAGGCACGCTTCGCGAGAATGAGATTCCCTTGTTTGCTGAAGAGTTTGGATTTCAACAAAAAGATGGAGCAGAACAGCGAATTGAGCATAGAGAGTAAAAAAAAAAAAGACAGGAGAGAGGGAGAGAGAGAGAGAAAGCAGTTCCCACAGATTGAATGTCTGTCAAACAAAGGGTATCAAATCCTCTGTGAGCAAAACAACAATTGTGCCTTAACCGTTGTGACGGCGCAAGGCCCCTCAGGCATTAAGAACTGCAGTCAAACATAACAAATAAATCACGGCATCTCAGGAAGCCCTGCGCCACACAACCAAGAAAGGCAGTGGGTTTTTTTAGTCAGCACAAGAAACCACAGGTGATTACTCGGCGTATGTGAGCAGGATTCTGGGTGCCATGGCTGCCCCGGTTTGTTTACTGGAGGACATTTCTTATTCCAGTCAAGGAAAACACACACACACACACACACAAAATTACAGTAACTGTGTAATGTTATATTGAGTTATAATTGTATGTTTGTCTTTGTGGATATTTGCCTTTGAAGTCAAATTTTTACAGCTCTTCTCTTTGCACACTGACTCTTGCAGGGACTTCTCTTTGTTTCAGTTTTCTGAGATTGGGTGAGTCCACAGGTTTTTGTTGAGTATAATCAATTACCCAGAGGGCCATGATGTGCAATTTTCAGAAATTTTCTGCGAGGTGAAATAGAAATATGTGTCAATCAGCCTGGGCAGAGCTGCAAGTCAAAACCTTTACTCAAAGGATTGAATTGTAAATTCACAGCCTCAAGATAAATGAACTGTACCATGTATCCTGGCAGGAGAAAGCTTGGCAGAATCACAGAGTCCTCTCGCTCTTTTTCCACCTCTGACTTGCCCACTCCTGTTCATTTCTTTTCTTCTTTCTGTGCATGTCTTCCAGGCACTGTCTCCCAATTGTCAACATCGTAAAATGATTTATGTTCAGTAACTTTTGTAAAGGAAACGACTTGAGAAAGAGAAGGTTATGTTTAAGTTTTGGGTCGTGGATGAAGTCATACCACCACAGCAGTTAAACAATGATTTTATAACCCATGTGTCCTAACAGAGTTGACAGACTGGCTCTTCCAACTGCTTGGAGCAAAATGAATATTTAGCGTCATCATTGCTGCTTAATATGCCCACATAGAGCCATCAGAAACAGTTTATGGACTCAGAGCTGTCAATTAAAATTAAAATGTTCATACTGCAACAGGATCACGAGAGCGTTATCTGATCTTGTCACTGGCGTCAGCAGTATTTTGGCTGTGAAAACAATATCCTCAACACTATTATCTGATGCAAAGCTGACAGCTCCCAGTCTTTCAACAAGTGGCTGGCTAATGGCTCTGAGAGAGACACCTAGTGACAGACGCCCAGTGTCTCCACACAGACCTGCATACCATCACCTCAAACTTGTTTGACATCTGCCTGCTTTTGGCATCGCACAAACACATATTTGCTTACAGCAACAATGCAAGTATCACCTTTGTATAATCATTTGTCACTTAAAGTCGTATTGTTTTTCAGGAGTGCCACTGGGGAGTGTCTTCATGAAATCTTTAAACATTGATTCCCAACTTTTTTTTCTATTTTTTTTAATGTCTCTCTCTCTCTCTCTTTTCTTTGTTTGACCATAATGTCACATAACAAGCTGTGTTGACTTGCAGTGGTGGAGAGAAGCATGGAAAGAGTGAGAACTCACAGTGAGACATAAAACACTTTGTGACATGATGAAGTCATCCTGACAGCTTGCTGTTTCCATGATGTGGTATGAGCTCTTTGGAGTACTCAACATGGAGACTCCAGCAGAGGGTCCAGCAGAATGAGAAAACACACCACAACAGGAAAAGGCAAAGACAGATGATGTTAAGACATATTGAGAAATAAAGACAGAGCCAGAGAGAGACAGGAAATAAAGCAAGAGAAGAAAGTTAAAAGTGGCAACACTGCGATGGCTACCCTGCTAGAAGTGAAAAACAAAGTTGGTGCCCACACGTCTCGTGTAGTAATTACTGAAAGAGGAACTGTTGAGGATTCGCACAGGCAACTATGAAGGTGTTTCTCTTCCTCAACTCAGAGAGAAAACAATCCTCTCTCTGTATAAAGAGATACATAATGGATGGGTTTCACCACCACCACTTTTAGCCTCGGGAGCCAAAGCAACTCTCAGACACGAGCAGGCCCAAACACACACATGCGAGCACAACATGCAAAACAACACACACAAGTATAATTTTGTGCCAAAAGCGCTTTTAATGAGGGCTCAGAGGCGAGCTGAAAATGTAATTGTAAATGTAAAGCCTCACAATGAGAGCGGCACACCTGCAAAAATAGACATAGGAAATGGTGTGCAGATAGTTTCCTTGTTAATTATAGTGTGGCAGCGGAGAGCCCCTCGATTCCCCTAAAACCACCTGTCTTAACCCCTCCCTACTACTTGGCCTTAATGGCTACAGAAATTCCAGAAACAGACAGGCATCAACAACTCCCAGATTTACTGCTCAAAGTCATGTCACAAAGACAGCGGATTTTGCAATACAGGAGCTTTTATGGGTCAAATGTTGCTTCAGTGGTTCCACCTGATGAGCATTATCATGAAACATTGTCATGAAACTTTGTCAAAAACTCAATGTAAAAATATACTGGAAATTATGTGTATCATATAAATCTGTTGTATAAACCGACTTTTTTAAACTTTGACTGTTTTACTGATGTTTCCTGTTTTCACTGTATCTTTTAGATGACATTTAACTTTTTGATCCATATCAGACATGTCTAAATTTGAAGGGCACGAACCACTAATCACACTGTTTCAATACAAGAAAAATAGAACTCTTTTATGCTTTTGTTCCAAAGTAGTTATTTCTGTGGACATACAGTGCTATTTTACCAGCATGTTATTGCTGATGTGTACTCATAGAGAGTATGTGAGCATTGACTGAAGAATTTTAAGGGTGGACAGATGCTTGATGTGTAAATATTTACAACAACAAAAATGGGAATATGCCTTGGCGAGGCTGATGACAATACAACACAACACACTCATGATCACAAGAACAGGAATCATGAGTAATGATACATACACATCTGGAGTATATAACAACATGGACAAGTAATAATTGATTCCAAACTGTCACTGGAGACAAGCAAACTGCTGCGACTGAACACTGTGAAGGTAAAGCTGCTCTGCGTGGATGACCTGTCCTCGAAAACGACCCAAGGGTGGCGCTCCGAGGGGGGAGGGGCTCCCTCTCTTCCACTCTAGATGTCACTGGTTCTGTGTCTAATTGATGGACCAGATGACAGCGGAGGGCTACGCTGATATCACTGGCCTTCAAGCAGGCATCCCTCACTCAGCTGCGTGGGTGTTTTTTATTCCTCCAATTTCACTTCAATCAAACTGTCCATCACACTTATGTCAGGTCCACCAGGGGAAATAAGCAGCGGACAGCAGGTGCAAAGCCAAGGCAGCCCAGCTGCAGCGCTTTACCTACTGACCAGTCAGTGCTGGGGCAATAAACCAAAGCACCGTGGCAAACTACGCTCTGACATCAGGTGCTTGATCTTTATCTGATATCCAAATCACACAGCACTAAATGCACTGTGTTACACATGGCTGTAACAAGTGGAACCTGTTAATCTAGCGCACATGCCAACATCAATAAATAATTTCACTGACATGCTGCTAACTATGGGAACACAATGAATAAACTTTCATGTAAACTAGGACCAGAGCTGCAGACACACCTCACTCCACAGGAATTAGCCTCTGCTGTCTAAAACGTGGAAAACAATGCTTCTCTATTCCAAACGTTCATGTCAGTTATTAAAAAAAAAAAAAAAAAAAAGGTCAAGGACTGGTGACTGCTCTGCTGAATACACATTCATACACATCAAACATCATGCAAGTATGTACACACTTAACACACAAACATATGCTAATAATAAAGAGCTCCACAGGCACTGGGTAACACTTGAAATGCTCATTAATAAGCACATATGCGCACACAGGCACACACACACACACGTTTGAGTATGTTTTCATATAAACTCAATGTCATGCTTGTAAGGCAGAAAGAAAGAGACAAACATACCAAATCACTGCATGCAAACAAACATGTGCGTCAGGACATTTTAGTGTTTACACATGAAAATCTGGTCGGATTTCGGGAAAACAATGATTAATTGTCTCGAAGCCTCTCAAGTGTCTTGCACACTCAGTCTCTGTCTTCAATTAAAACTGTCGACCCATTCCCAAAAAAATGCAGTCTCTCTCTCTCTCTTTCTTCCTCTCTGTTAACAGAGAGTGAGTAGGAGACGGGAGGACAAACAATGACTAAAGTTACTGATTCTAAACTTCTTAAGTGCAAATGACTCACCGGCCCCTGTGTTGATGAGGCAGACGGACCGATCGAGCAGCTGACGGAACGGTCTGATGAGCGGAGCTAGCCAAGAGAAAGGAGAATAGATGTGTGTACGTTCATCAGAGTCCTTCTGACAGCAAAGACAGAGAAGCAATGAGGCTCTCTCTCTCTCTCTCTCTCTCTCTCTCTCTCTCTCCCCCTCACTCCCCCTCTTGCACTCTCCTCCTCCTCCCCTCTCCCGGTCTCTACCTCTTAAAATCACTCTTTCACTCCCCAAAGACAGGCACACACTCACTCTCTCACTCACTAAGAAATAATTATACTCTCTGATTCATAAAGCCTTCCTTTGTCACGTGACCCAACACTTCAAATATACAGCACATTTTTTCACAAGCCACAAAATGCCTGGAGGGAAGAAAAAGGCCCAGAGAGCTTAAGTTTCTGTTTTTAATTCTCTCTCCCCTCTTTGTCTCTGGGGTGAATTCTTTTTCTCTCCTTCATCTTCTTGGCTAAAGAGCTGGTTTACCTACAAACTGTTTGCGCATGTCGAAATGTGGGGCCCTGTCGTGATCTAAGATCATTCGTGTTTGACCAATAAATTCACAGTCGGATAGGAGAGGATGTTTGAATATCCTGAACAACACATATTATTATGTTTTGATTTAACACAGACGTCGTTTTAATGGCAAGCCAGTGGGTTTCTTCTTCCAAGAACATCTAAGTGGTTTCACCTAGTCATTTATCCTGGTGTTATTAATTTATGGAATAAACATGATGGACTTTTGCCCGACCTGTCTGATCAGTACAGTCATGTACTGTAGGTGCTGTTTTTGCGTAACTCATGTTTGAGTTTGGCACAGTTTTTTATTGCTTACAGTGTTTCTGTGACAATCTTCCCAGAGCACTGATAATAACTCTTATAATAACTATTACCACTGCTAACACTACTACTACTGACAGGACTTAATATTTAAAGCAGCGAGGGCCCTTTTGAAACTGATTAAGGAAGTATCACACACGAAGACAACTGAGAGAACATCTAAAACATTCTGATCTTATTTAAGATAAATGAAAACCAGGATTTGGCATTCGAAACTAACATTTTTTGGGATACACAACATCTGACAACATCCTGCCAATCTTTATGCAGTTGAAAATGTTTTTAGGCCAAGATCATTAAAAAAACCCAGCAGGTTTCTAAACCTAAATCACTTTAGTTCTTAAAATGAAACTCGCAGTGGCACATCAGCTGCAGGGAAGTCCTGTGCAAGATGGCAGAGCTGTGCTGCGACTGCAGCGACAGATTTGGGTGTGCCCCTGAACGTGCCCCTCTCTCCATATGAGATCATATGTTTCAGATCTGTGTTTATGTGTTTGTGGTTCTGGGCGTGTGCCCTGTTTTTTTGAATGTAATGTTTCTCAAGTTGTTTTGGTTATGGGGAGCACCTCAAACCTCAGAACTGGGAGGAGAAGGCACACCTCAACGGGCACTTTTACCTCTTCAAGCGGCGATCTACACCTCCTGAAGAAGAAAAACACATGCATGTCGATGTAAACATGTGCATGCTTTTTTTCCCCACTAAAATATGCAACATCTAGTGTAACGCATGTCTAAACCAAACGAGTGCAGCAAGAATTTTCTAAATAACCAACTTATACATGCACTACTTATTCTGAAACTTCATCTAAAACGATGCCCTTCAGGCATATTGGCCATGCATCGCTTCATTCTCCCAAATCTCACAGTCTGAAGTGGAACTGCCATCCATTGCAGCATGTGGAACTTCTTCCTTCCTCTCTGTCTTCCCAGCTCCATGTACATTTAAGACCGGCTATAACTGCTGCTTATGTTGTTCGTAAACCCCAGTAATTGGCCTGATACAAGCAGAGATCTTATCCTCAAACACACTGACCCCAAAGTGTCTCCAGGATAAAATCAAACCATCGTAATAAGCCCTCTCAGCCTCGCTTTCCTTATTCCTATGCGCTTCCAGCCACATATGGTCCACAGTAGCTTACTGAAATGTTCTTTCATACATTTTTTGATGTGGATTTGCCAGCACATAATCAGGGTGAATGAATGGATAAGCGGCGAGAGGCACTGCTGCCTTTTTGCAGAAACCTTATATTCAGGAAGCACAGATCTTGAGCCCTTCTGCAAAAAGCACTTCAACTGATCCTTATCTCGTTTACATTTGATTTGTGTGTCGCTTATGAGGCCTCTAAGGCTAATCGAAATCCCATATCTGTTTACATAGCACTACTAAATCAGCAATTGTGTTAATATGAAACAAGAAGATAAATACAGCCATAGGACACGGGGGGGTGTATATTAGCTGCTGGAGTGATGAGAAGTGTGAAGTGTGAATTTCATGTCAGTGTGATGCCATCAGTCTGACTGAGACCATGCGTTTGTGTCAGAATGTGCAGTCAAGTGCGTGAAGAGTAGTTGAGTGTGTGTCAGCGCGCAGGGCATGCTGTGTCCCTTATTAAATTATGACAGTGAGCCTGAGCAGGGGGTGTGTGTGGGATTGGCGTCCATGTGTGTTTGTGTGTGAACGTGTGCGCATGCTTGCTTGTGTCTGCGTGCATGGATGAGTGTGTGTAGGCAGTAGCAGCAAGAAGGTCAGAGGTTACTAGTGTTTGTGTTTCAGTGTCAGTGAAGTGTGCTCCAGGCAGAGATTTATGATCATTGTGTCTGGGAGGCTGTAGAGTGGGGGATAATGAAGATAGATCAGGGTGCTATCTCCCTCTCCGGGCACCACTGGAAACATGGCCTATGGCCCCCGTCGTTTTCGTATCATTAACTTCAGCCTGTGACATCACAACGCACTGCCCAGACATCAATCCTAACAACAGTGAGCTCTGACAAAAAGTCGAACACAGGGAGGCAATTCCTCACAGGAAGTCATCCGGCAAAACACAGGCATTGTTCGGCGTCTCTGGGTGTGTTTATGAAGATATGAAATATTCATGGAAACATCATACTCGGTCGTGTGTTTCCACTTTAGGCTGGATGCGTATTTGCATTCGCAGAGCAACAGAGCGCAGGGCCCGGGGGCTTGCTTGTGGTGGGGGGGGGGGCGCAAAAGGCAGAAAGGAAGGAGGAACCCGTGCGTCTGTGTGTGTGTGGGGGGGGGGCAAGACGGGGAGGAAGTGAGGTCAGAGGGGTTAAAGGGAGATGGAGTGAGGAGGAGGAGGGGAGAGGGGCTGGGAGTCGAGGGAGAGGGAGAGGGCCGCTGGTACGGGGAACGTGAGAGAAAGGGGTGTGAAACAGAAAAGAGGAAGGGGAGGGAAAACTGGAGGGCAAGATGGAGAGATGGATGGGTTGTGGTAGGACTTGGGGGTGGGGTGGGGTGTATGTGTGTATGTGTGTGTGTGTGTGTGTGGAGGGGGGTAGTTGATGGTGTGTGTGTGTGTGGGGGGGGGTGTGCAGGGAGCTGGTGCCTGTGGCGGCAGGTTTTAATCAGTAACAAGATGCCTGTAATGAGATCACTATTTCCCCACATTCAGATTGATGTCATGTGCAGTTTGGTGCCGCACCGAGACAGGCAGGGGACGCAAGGGGTGAACGCACACACCCCATTCAAGAGTCATTTGCACACACACACACACATACACACACACACACACACACACACACAACACACAAATATACAGTACACTTGCTTGCACTTTCTTGGTTACAGACTTAAACACACATCCTGTGAAATGAAGGAGCTCATTCATCCCGCCTGGCAAAGTGCGCTCATTTAGAGTCCAACCGCCTTGAAGTAAAAACATACACAGAGGAATCCTACTCACAGGAAAATGAGTTACTCATGGCAAAGGAGAAATGTATGTGTTAGGGACTGAAGGGCATATACCACTATGTGCTCCTCTAACAAAAACAAATGAGCACAAAGCCTGGAACAGAGAGAGGGAGAGCCAAAAGCTGCTGCTTCTTCTTCTTCTTCTTTTTTTTAACTGCAGTAGAAATTAAGGGAAAAAGAGAAGAGGAGAGGGAGAGAAAGAGAAAATAAAAAGAGGAGTGTGTGTGAGTTTTTTTTGGTGCATATTTTGGGTCGCACTCAGAGGTCGTCGGCACAGCTACCAGCGTGTGTGCCAGCACATGAGCGCTCTTGCCTGTTCCCCCAACATGTGTGTCCAATGAAAGGTGAACGGCTCTCCTGTCTATACTTTCCTCAAGAAAATCAGCCATGATGTCACCATGAACCCATCTTGAACCCACCTCTGTCAAAAAGCATTACTCCAGCCCTCCCTCTCTCTGCCTCATTTTCTGTTCCACCTCTCCCTCCTTCACGCTCCGTTCCTGCCTCTCGAATTCTTCACTGAGCTCCCATTCTTTTTTCTTTCCTCTTTTTCATATTTCCGTATTCTTCAACATTTCCCCTCTCCCGTCCATGTCTCTTTTCTCTCCCACTGAATCGCACACTCTCTTTTTTTCCCTCCCTTTTCTCCCTTCTCCTTTTTTTTTGGCAAGCGTGGTCTAATTGAATCACCAAAAAGCATAGCCGTTTGCCAAAAATGCCAGGATGTTCTGATTATCGTAAACTTTGTTTAAGCTGTGGTTTTACAAAAAAAAAATGCTCTGAGTGCATGAGGGGGAAAGCCAAAAAAATAAAAGCTGAAAAAAAGAGAGAGAGGAGGAATAGGGGAGAATGCAAATGAAAAAGGGGAGAGGGAAAGAGAGTGAACACTGGGGAAGAGAGGGGTGGTGGGGGCAGCGAGAAGGCAGCCAGAGAGCCACATATGGAAGTGATTCTGTAATTACTGCAAATCTGTGAGCTCAAAAGGAAAGGTCTTCTTTTCCATGCCTCCTTCCCTGCACATAAAACTGCCCTTGTGAGAAGGCTGGGCACTAAATACTGCACAGGAAACATGAAAAAAGTTTTCATTTGCTTTTGCTTTCTGGCATGTTGAGCTGGTATATAAGTATGTATATGACATGTATTTAGTATGTTGGGTTTGAATACAGGTCTGCGTTTGCTATTTTTCCTGCAGGGGATGAAGAGAAGAAAAAGAAAAAAAAAATACTCTGCTGATCATGAGGCTAATTCCACACAGTCTACTACTGGAAAATTTTCTGCATTCTTTGCTCATTTGCTTTGCTTTCCAGAGCCTAATCAACCGTCCTGGAAGCTAATCTAAAACAAACTGCCGAGGTTCAGCCTGGAGAAAATCTTAAAGTACTCTGGTTGGGCCTCACACCTAACTGGCATCTCTCTCATAAAGAACACATTCAACAAGGGGTGTGGGGGGTGGGGTGTGGGGGCTTTAGAGTGACAGACAGAAAGACAGACAGACAGCGGTGAAGTCTGCCTCTTAAGCCTCAGGCGAAGCAGCGTTTTGCAGGTGTGTATGTTGGCAGCCGACTTCTGTTCTGCTCAGTCCCCAACAGTCTGTAATTATCTCGTGCCCTGCCATAACGTGTTCTCATGATGACTGCGTGAGTCTCATAGAGTAAACACACACACACACACACACCAACTGACGCTGCCTGAGCTTATTCTTAGACAACCATCCAATTAATCACGACAGGAGATGATTTATGTAAAGTACACAATCCTACCTTCTTCGCCCGGAGTAGTGTCTGCTCGTAGTTTCGAGAGCGAGCGCATTGAGAGAGAGAGAGAGAGTGAGAGAGAAGTTTGAAGCTTAAATAGTTGGATGTCAATCGCACGCACGCACGCACGCCCGAAGTTTTCTGTGAAGGAGACAAAACAAAGTCATGGACAGTCTTCTATCACGGCTCGGCGGCTTGTAAAGATCGCGCCATTTGGTCTTTACGCCTCAGTGATCATTTCAGTCATTTGTCAGATTACCTTCGTTTGTTGCCAATCCGTCACCGCGTCCCGGCAGCTCAGGGGCGTTGATGGGAGCTACCGTGCGTTAAGATTTATGACGCTGTGACTCCCTCTAGTGGCGCAGAGGAGGAGTGCAGCACACGCTCTGCCGGCGAGGACGGGGTGAGATGGAAACTACAACCAAGAAAGAAAACAATAAATATGTTTTAGTAAGTACGGGACAAATTAGATGCAGCATTTATTCACGAGTGAATAAACACCCAACCTGCTCTCTTTACCTGTGACAATGTCTAATTTGAAGGGCTTATACTAATAATGACATTACAATCATACTATAATAATCAGAATAATTCTTCTACCATTTTCTAGTAATTATCTGCTCTTCTTGGGCTACTCACGTCTTTAAAGTACTTCACACATGGGAAAGAATAAGATATATATATATATATATATATATATATATATATATATATATATAATAAAGCAATACAGATAGATAGATAGATAGATAGATATGTAATTGTTGATGTTGAATGTTATCTGTCGTTTTGACAGATTTGTACATGCACATGTGTAGAGGTTGTATGTTGCTGTGATGCAGGTGTTTTCTCAGATGCCAAAGACAGATTTCACCTAAGGGAGACAACAAGGGCTAATCCTATCCTAAAACAACTTGTGTGTCTGTGATGTAAGGCAGTCATCTGAAGGCAGACGCACATCGTGGGTAATATCAGACCATTTTGGGTCAAAACACCATTTTCAGATCTGGGAAACCTTAATTTTATTTGTGAAAGCTAAAAAATGTCAATTTCACAATTTTTCCTCCATCCAGACCAAGTCTAGAGCAAAACCTTATTCTTAGACTTGCTCAATCTGGACTAGATTAAGATTAAGACTTTCCTCCTCCTTAGTTATATTATTCTCTCTACACACAGAGAGAGACTCAGACATGGCTGGCTGTCAACTGATAGGACAACTGTAGTGTTTGGCTTTTTTCTGTCTGCTTTATTTTTTTATTGCTATTGTGTGCTTTTTGAGGGTTTCTTTTTATTTAAGTGTGTTGTGTGTGTTGAACTGCTCCTCGTGCTCTCTAATTGCCCCCTTGGGGATAAATAAAGTTGATAGATAGATAGATAGATAGATAGATAGATAGATAGATAGATAGAATCCTGCTTATGTGTCAGTGCCATGACTTGCCACTAAGGGGCGCTTTCCTCAAGCTGTGTTTGGTTGGTCCTGCATGTTCAGTGACAGGCGACACAGTTTGTTGCAGACTGAATGTTTGGAGCTCTTGTTGCGCAAACAAATTTCAAACGTGGGAGTAAGATTTTTGTTATGTGAAAAATTTACCTCACCCCCAAACGCACGGGGGAAGCCCTGTAAAAAAAAAGAAAAGAAAAAGAAAAAAAATAATCACATATGCAGAAATATTAAAAAACAGAATTTAAGATTTTTTGGTTATTTCAGTAATATTTTAACCAAAGTTGAGTGTTACGGTTTACTCCCACAGTGTGTTGTTATTGGTCCAGTTGCGCGTCTACAGTTTCCTTTGGCACATGGGTTTTAAACTTGGCACTTAACACGATGTTTGGCGTGTCTCAGTGTTTACCATCCGTTCGCAGCGCTGTTTGTCAGAGAACAAGCAGTCACGGTGAGCCACGCCTATTGTCCATGTGCTTCACCCACCAATCTCTCGATCCCTCCGCACCACACGCTCCGTATTTTGCATAAAATGTGTATCAGTAGGGCAGCGCTCTCCCCGGCACATGCAGAGCGCACATGTAGCTTGGCTTTACTGAACACATACCACGGTCGAATAAGCGCATCAAACTCCCCTCAGCTCCCAGATCCCCGCCAATGAAAATGCACAAACGCGTGAAGGGGAGAGAGGGAGAGAAAGGACTCCGCGAGGTACAAAGAGTGAGCCAAATCCCACACAAACAGACACAACACAACTTGGAGCGAGCAGAAAGGCGGTCACATTTCCTACTCACCTGCAAACGTGATTGATGTGGGTGTTTGTATCAGTGGGTGTGTATGTCATGCCTGACACCCCCGTATCGCGGATATGCTGACTCTACTTTCTTGGAATTCATGAGAATCGTTTAATCTTCGCTCGTGCGACATCACATGCGCTCGAGCCGAGGCGCAGTATCCAGAGCGCAGAAGGCATCCAGGTATCTTTGGAGAGACCAGCCTGTCTTGACTTCACCTCTGCCAGAGAGGAGCCGAGCACTGACAGAGACAGAGACACCTGCCTAGAGTTTACTGAGGGGGAAAAACTTTACGCGCACGGGACGCGTTTCCATCACTGCTTCCCATTTTTGCGCTCAATGGAGCAGGTGTTTTACGCAAAGCTTTTTCTTCACTTTCTCACCTGTCTTCAAAAGACTTTTACGCCAGTCTAGTGACATCCGCGTACGATCTGTTTTCAAGTTTGTTTAAAGTCGTCGACATCAACATCAAGACATGGATAACAGCCCTGGTGGTGGTGAGTTCAACTTTAACATTATGTTAACTTGTAGCCACCGCTCCATTTGATTATGACATAAGAGTCAGAATTGATTGATTTAGTCACTGCTTCATTCATGTTGATCCCAACGTTCAAATGGCTAAAGTAATTTAACGCTGTTTGAGTTTATCATTAAAACAAAAATAAATCTGACTTTAAATTTAATACGGATGAATTTCTTCTAATATGTGTATAGTTGACAATATGTTTGCAATTTCATGTGTGTCACATGCACAATTAAGTGCACCAAACATCACTTTTGCATTCTAATTTTACAGTGTACTAACTGAGATGAGTAATTTTATAGTTTGTTTTTTTTAACCACTGATTGGGAATATTAGGTTCATGCACGAGTCGCTCTTTCGACATTTGATCGCTTAAGCTTGTTTCTATGTTGAGTATAAGTGTAACTGCAACACTTAACGCAAAGTTGTAGAGGGAAAGTTGCTGCATTGCGTTTTAATGTCAAAACGCAGCGCCTGGACTGCAGCTCCAACGACCCGCGCCATATGGTTTATAGTGGGACTGGCTACTTCCTGTCTTCATGAAAACAAACTCACGTGGAGCTACAGCACACTGGCTGTCACTGTAATCATAATCTGTCAGAGCCACAGAGCCATAACGGCGCACTAAGCCCTCTGCCATTTCACGCGGGGGGGGGGGACAAGGAAACTCTGGCGTAGCTATATAGTGGGCGTGTTTGTTTTCTGTTATCAAGGCCACCGTTGCAAATAAAAGTTGATAACTGCAGGACGTCCATCCGTTAAGTGGTATTAGGCAGCGGTTTCTCGAGGTCAGCCAAAGGTGCACATGCTTTCTGCTTTGCTCTTCTAATTGACGGTGAATCATTTACAACAGCCACGGTCACGTTCCAGCACAGGTGATGGGCGCACCCTGTGCTCCGTCAACATGTTACTCCAGTCTGAAGGCAACACTAAACCAACAAACCGGGTTATGACTCTATATTTATGTTGATTAAGTGGGCCAGTGTTTTTCACGACACAAACAAGGCAGTTAAATGTGTAATCATAGATAATAGCTGTAGTATTATTAGACAATAAAGATGAGGGCTGTGTGCTGGGCTTTTCTGTTGGTGGTTTATTGATGTCTGGATGTTTGGTGTTTGTGTGTGTGAGAGTGAGGGCTGGCATTTCCAAGTTTTTATTTGTTTATTAAATCGTTTATTTATGTTTAGTTTATTTTTTCAGTTTATGTAATTGCTTTTTTTAATTCAAATAACAGCACATCTTTTAACTTTCCATAATTTTTCTTCCTCCTCTCATCCATCCAAATGCAAGTGACCACCTTGAACTGGGTCCGTTGACCTTTAATATTTCAATGAGGTTATTGGAATGCACATGACTTCATTTCACTCATGAGTTCAGTGTGATCTAAACAAAGCTCATAAACATCATCATAACCTGGTAAAAAATATGGCCGCAGTGGTGAGCTGCGAGGCTCATAAAGTCCGGCAGATAAAATGAGATTGTGTTTGTGTGTGTGTGTGTGTTCACCCGCAGATATGATTGGGTTGGGGGTGTTGCATGTCTTATATGCTGCATCACAAAATGGGCCCATATAGATCATATATACAGATAAATAACACTCAGTCTAATATGTATGTTGTAACATTGTTTGTATCACCTATATCATCAAAACTCAGTCAAACCTAATGTTTGAAAATGCACAATACATCTTCCAACATGCATTAAGGAATATTTGCCAGAACCAATACCTAAATCAACTTGTGCAACCTTGACCTCATGCCAAAGGTCAACTGTTCTATCATGTGGGTGTCAGCTGCAACACTGTGAATATGTAGTCTTCCTTGACACTGACTTTAATGTGCTCACCAGCACTATGATGGTATTAGTATGCTATCACAGTAGATCACATATAGCTGTCCAATGGTGATTAATGTATATGATAAAAGCAGACTTTACCCACTGTCCAGTGCATAACTTCATGCACTGTGCTCTGTCACTAAAACTTCCTCTGACACTCCCCTGGTGGAGGTTTTCTGCATTAATCTCAGCCTGTTTAAACCAACACAGACCACTAACTCCACACCATCAGTTGAAAACCATCATTGCTTTGGTTCCAAGTTTTACTGGGCTGAGCAAAACTTTCAGGAAAAACTCATTAGTAGGAGCCAACATCAAAATCAATCCCATTAAGTCAGACATAATATTATAACCTGCAATATTATAAGCTACGTGGTATAACCTAACCACATTAGTTTGATGGAAAAAAGTGATAAATCATTTCAAATTACTAGTTATTTCATATCAAAAGCTCAAACAGCATCTCCAGAAAATATGGGCAATGAAAATATTAAAATAGAGGGGAAAAAAAGAAACCCAAACAGACACGTGAGTCCAGAAAAATATGAGTGTCTTTTTCCTGGATTGCAAGCAGGATATGCAATGTGAGGCTTATTGACATCACTCAGTCTCTGAATGGGAGAAACTGAGAGATAGCCTATAACTGGCTTGTGTTACAAATCTAATTTAACTGTATCATTACCAAAACAGACTTTAAGAAGACAATTTAGTGGTATATAGATATACTAGGCTATAAATCACTGTGAAATTAAGTGGTGTAAGAGTAATTTTATCATCTTATACATTTGTTCACAATATAAATTCGGGTCTGGCCACATGCTGACACATAAATTTCACCCTACTGTTCATAAACTAGATGCAGCGCCTGGCTGACAGTGCAGGCTGTGCTGCTGGTGGTGCACAGTCAGACCACCCCGGCGCATAGCATGCCGGTCTATTTAATTTGGCTCTTTAATTATAAGCCCCTGGCGGACTGTAGGAAGCTCTGGCTCCTGGCTGGAGCGCGGCTTCATGTCTTCCCAGTGAAAGCTCCGTCAAAAGCCTCCTCACGTGGCCTCCCTTGCAGAGCCGCGTGCGACGCGTGAGATACCCGGGCCCTCCTCCCCGCCCTCCCGCCGCTTCAGCGCTCTCACGGACGCTCCTGTGTTGATGCCGCCTGCGGTGATGGTGAGGGAGAGCTTGGTCAGTGGGTCAGCGATTCCATGCATTAACTTTTCTCTCTCTCTTTCTCTCGTCACGTTTTCCCGCCTCATGCGCCCTCTCACTTGTATTGAAATCTTTTTTTTTCCTTCCTCTTTGAATCACAGACCTCGCCGTGTGGTTGAAGCTGACTCAGTTTTTGACTCTGCAACATCTGTCCCCTACCCATCGGTTCAGGGCACACATCCGCTTAGGGGTGTGTTTGAGCTGGAACGTGACTCTGCTGTTAAACATAATATCTCCCCTCTCATCCTCTGCGCTCGCCAAGCGATGCTGCAACAGATAGCGGATTTAAAAAAAAAACGTAGAGAGGCTGAAACTGTGCTGCTGATAAAATCGCATAACCCTGAAACGGATGTTTTCACTCCATGTTTGACACAGTGCGCGTGCCAGACAACACCCCTATAGCCCAGGATATGAAACTATAGATTTCAAATCTAACAGCCATGATAAGCTAATACAGTTCCCCCTGATAGGTGCTAGAGATAGAGCTGGTGTGTGGTGCAGCCTCAGTTTGGAGAGATGCTAGAGGCGCATACACACAATTCTATCAAGTTCCTGTGATATTGACCTACTTACACAAGTCTGAGTTAATGAAGTCTACTGCAAACACCCAAGCAGTGATCACAGTTTGGCCGTGTTTGCAAGCACACAGCACTCTTTTTACTGGCCATAGCCTACAGCCTACATCATTTTCTGCCACAGCACAATAAACACTGTGTTTCTTTCAGGGAGTCATCTTATGCCATGTTTATAAATTGCACACCACAAAGGCAGACAAATGCTATGGTCACATCAACTAAAGGCTATATGTGGCCATCTCCCCATGTCCTGCATTATAAGGTGAACTGCTAAAAGTGAGAGATAAAGGACAGGGGGTGGAAACAGAGAAGAGGAGCTGTTGTGCCTGTGAAGCGCTCACCGCTCACGTTTCTCTGCCTGCCTTCCAGTCCCAGGCAGATTAGCGCTTGCACGGGTAGGCTAAGCTTAAAATGGGCACTGAGGACTGATTGACTCCTCAATTAATGCTGCCTGCAGTGACCTAAATCGTAAACTGTCCTGTGAACACCGTGACAGTGTGCGTGGCAATCCTGTTTGGCTGCGTGGGAAATCCCATAGAACATGTGAAGTTTGGTGTAGCTGGAATATCCTGCATGTGGCAGTGTTGGATGATACCAAGTTATGCCAGGAAATCTGGCAGTTGTGCTGCCCAACACATAATCAAATAACTGGCGACTGCAATAGCATTTTGCAGCTTGTGTGGGTACTGGGGCTTTCTGCAATGGTTGTTTTAAACATACAGAAACATGCTGTTTTACCTCCACCATGATGAGGAAAGATGACATTGCATTCCTTTTTTTGACCATGCATGGTGATAAAGCTAAGATCACAATAAATGTAAGAGGAAGGTGGCTCTGTATCCTGTGCAACACAATGAGGGAAGCCTGCAACGTTTATATTTAAACTGTATTAACCCTCCTAGTATGACACTCGATACATGCAGGTGATAGTTTTGGTACCCAGCCACCACTACTGGAGAGCAGACTGTAAACAGGGATTGTTAATTGACAGTGTTTACAGCACAGTACCTCTAGGGGTCATTCATAAACCTGGCACATGTGAGTCTTCAGGTGGACATGCAATGTGTTTGGGTGGAGTAGTGCAGGGGGGGGGGCACCACTGTCAGCTCAGGAAGAGGTGAGGCTCAGGCTTGCCTCTGCTGGATCTGTATATGGCTCTGGCATGAGTCAACAAATCCACCAACACGTGCTGGTTGAGGGATTATCAAAACATCAGAGCTAAACAAAGCCTTGTGCAGAAGAGGGCAAGGCAGGGACAAGCCTACTGCACTTATGCATGATTCCCACAAACAAAGCTGGGCTGGTTTAACCACTTTGCCATGGCATGACTTTTAAATGTTGGGGAATTATTTGGATGTTGGATATTTCTCAGCTGCATGTGCAAGCCAGGCATGATCGGAGCTTTAAATCAGATCCACATGTGTTTCTATTATTTTCAACATTTACCCTCATTTGCATATAATTCGTCATTGTGAACCTCTATCTGTTGGACGCTACTGTACACTGAGCAGTCAGTACTTGACTACAGCAGTCCAGTCCAGGCTTTTCCTTTGCAAAAAACGTGACTCACATTCTCTGACTGTCGGTGGCGCATGAACAGCAGCGGCTGAGACTTGATGCCACCTCACGCCCGGGGAGCTTCCCAGTCAGCGTATGTTTATAAACACACAAGATCTGACTTCAGATTTTTGTTGTGTATTTCAACACGAGACTGCGGATTTGATTCGGCCAGTAACCGTGTCAGGAGTCCATGCATGTGAGGCAGCGGTCAGGTGTCGTGCTGTTAGCTTGGCGCTGGGCACGGTGCCAGGGGAGCGAGGCTATTATTGGAGCGGAGGAGGCAGCAGACCCCGCAGACACGTGAGGCCGTGTCTCAGCTCATCCACAACGCATGACTAGAAATGCGAGAGAGAGAGAGAGAGAGGAAGAGGGCGGGAGAGGATGCGAGGAAAGCGAAACTTTAGAGAGAAAAAAACGCAGCTGAACAACAACAAAAATTCCACACATGTACGCGGTGCCTATATAAATACTGCATTAGCATAACGCAGGAATTATTTACAAGAAAGTAGCGCCTCGTTGGTGCTTCTAGAGGAACCCTGCCTGCTTTGTTGCCGTGCTACCAGCAGTATTTTTAGCGCCCACTTTATCCGCTTGAGCGCACCATTACGCCTGTTACACTCGGGATGAAGCAACGACGCTGCAAATTCTCAGAGCTGTTCTCTGCTGCCCAGAGGTTGTGCAACATTACATCACATCTCATCCATAGTGTAGAGTAGCTGAACGGTTTCTGTGGAAATATGGATGGCCAACTTACATTTATATGTTCACAACTAATGTAATTCAGCCATCAACTTACAGTAGTCTGCATATATGGCATAGAAAAATGAATGCCACTCCTCGTCAGTATCTGAATGACATTGTATGCTTTAAAAAGGAGCTCAAAGTGAACTAAAATTTGAGTCACCTGACCACAAAACCTCAGCTCAGGTCTGATGTTCTCCAATCTTTCCCTTGTCTGCAGGAGGTGGTGGAGTCATCCTGTACGCAGGCTCCTCTGGCAGTGCCAGCCCCAGCCCCGGCAGCCCCTCCAGCGGGTACCAGACACAGTCGCCCTCCTCACATTCCCAGCCCTCGTCCCCAGAGGAGGTTACCTTTACCGAGATTGGGCCACTGAAGCAGAAGGCAGCTGGGGCAACCACCCCATCCTCCAAACTGGTATTCCAGTTCCCAGAGGTCTACAGCGGCCCCTCGGTAGCAGCCACTCCACAGCACACCTATGCACACCCCATTGCGGGAAAAAGGCCGTGCGGGTTTGCAGGAACTTTCACCAGTTAGTATCCCCTCCTTGTCAATTTGCATGAAGATTTATCCTTTGATGAGTTTTTTACGGGTCATCTCACTGTCTTTTTTTTTTTACCCTTCCTCAGAGACAGGTGGAATGGTTCTGCTTTGCAAAGTGTGTGGGGACATTGCATCTGGTTTCCACTATGGAGTGCATGCATGTGAAGGTTGCAAGGTAAGCTCCCCTGATCAGAGAAATCATGTGGACTGATTAAAAAATGTGTTGCTACTGATGCACCAGTTTCATGCCATATTTCTGTACATTTCAGGGCTTTTTCCGCCGCAGCATCCAGCAGAACATCAACTACAAGATGTGCGTGAAGAATGAGAACTGTCTGATCATGCGCATGAACCGAAACCGATGCCAGCACTGCCGTTTCAAGAAATGCCTCTCTGTCGGCATGTCAAGAGATGGTGAGACATCCTGACACATTTTTAATGAGAGGGACCCTCATGCAGTTCTGCTAGAATACCACAGTGCCCTGATTAGGCAAAGCAGCAGGGAAATGGGCAGCCAGAAAGAGGCACAGTACTGATATGTAGGTCTGTGTGAAAAATGTAATGCGGAAAGTCTTTTGAGGTCATCGTGCCAGTAGCTCAGGCACTCACTCTATCAGCAGACCTGCACCTGCCTCGCCCTTCTACTGTGTCACAGCGCGGCCAAAGATTACCATCTGGCCTTGTATCACTCCCTTAAGTTTCAGACTGTCTTTCTCTTGCCCTTTGCAGCATCTTCCCACAGCAAAGTTACCTCTACGCTTTCACTCAGTTCAGCCCCTCCTCCTCCACGTACCCAACATGTTCCCTCAGCTCTCTTACATCTCCCCCTCAGACAATGATTTATGAGAAGAGGAGCTTTGAAGTCCCCGAAGCTATCTATCATCTGGAAAACTGCAGCAAACACAGGAATTATTTTAGGAAATTAGAACAGGGTCAACTTGATTACCTTGTGTATGCCCATAGAACATCTTACTGCAATTAATGAGGGATAGGGCAACAATTAAGCAAGGGATGCAAAAAAAAAAACAGCTAGTGGTTGTGACAGAATTTATCAGGCATGACGTGCACATCATGTAATTTTAGCTCTGATAGCTCAACATTGATTGATCACCTATCATCACAGATTAAGAAAACATCTGCACTGACCTAGAAAAACAATACAGAATTGGGCCTATAGTGTAGTCACACATCATGACCTACTTGGTGTAGTTTTCATGTCTTCTTCCTCTCAGTATGGTTTCTGCTTATCTCCACCCTCCAGTACCCTGAATTGCCTAATCTAGTAAAGAGGTTAGTGTTATTTCTGCATGTGCCTGACACTTCTGGTGCACGGAGAAAATAGGGTGGCAAAATGCGACTCAGTTAGAGAACAAACAGTCAGGTCGACCCTCACAGAGGAGATTTTCGAAAGCGTTAAGGACCACAACCTAGAAACCCCTTTTTGCTCTGTTTCAACCATTACAAAAACAGGAAAACCGCACGCAACTGCCTGCAGCCCACAATAAATAGTACACCCTGATTTCACACCAGGCAGCTGTGCAACTTTGGCTCTACAATATAGGCAAATATTTAAGTCCGTTGGCATGATGGCACACTTTTCTTCCTCTAACCAGAGCAATATTTTTAGAGCAACAGCTCATTAGTCCGCATTTGCCTCTTTTTAACCATGATGAAAGGGATTAATCTCATGCTATGTTACTTGCCTCATCCTCATGAAAGAACCCTGCAGGCAGTGAACAGATTACTGTATATTTGGTAAACATAGCTATATCTACTGTGCATATTACTGGGCCAAGTAAATCGTCTGACTTGATCCAAGATGATGTATAATGTGAATTGCTTATGTTTATCACATGGGAGTAACAGTACAGTTTTACAAATATTATGCTGCCGTACAAATCTTTTGCTACACTTGGGAAAAAAAAATCAGGTATGCCACACTTGCAAAAGTCTTTGAAGCTGTACCAGCCCAACTTTTCTGCTTCATCTAACTCCAACTTGCATGCACACACACACCCCTCCCACAAACGCAGACACACACTCTCACTTTCAATGCATCACTGTCTGTCACGTCAGTCCTCTTCAGTTACTCACTACTGTCTCCTCAACTCATTTATGCGCTTCGAGCCCACCTCTTATCCTTCTCCCTCTCAAATTTTGAGTGCCAGTGACATCACGCTCACGTTGCCCCACTGCCCTACTTACAAATGGAGGGAGGGAGCCGGGAGAGGGAAGGAGACAGGGGTGGATGGAGGAGAGGATGAGGCAGATGGTAGCAGGGGGTCTATAAATAGCCTCTCCAGCTGATGGTTACTGTGGGAAGGGGGATGGGGGATATGGGTGAGGGAAGTTTTCATCTCACAACTTACGTGATTCTCCTTCAAATCATTCGAAACTGTAGTTGGTTGTGCTTTTGATGTGTACATGTGTATGAGGAGATGTAATAGTTAAGTGTTTAACAATGGTAAGCTTTAATTTACAGCCAGTATAAGTTGCTCTAACTGTTCTGTGTTTCCTAAATTGTACTACTATATAGGCAGAAGGCACCTGCCTCTTTATTTAAAAAGGCTAAAAAAAAATAGATCACAAAACTTGTTCAGTGTAAATCTCCATGTTGTCACAACAACTGGAGGCTCATCTGTCCACACTGTTTGTGTCTTCCCTAGCTGTGCGTTTTGGCCGCATCCCTAAGAGAGAGAAGCAGCGACTTCTGGATGAGATGCAGAGCTACATGAACAGCCTAAATGAGTCAGCTGCCATGGACATGGACCCTTCTGTGAGGGATGCTCCCCCCAGCCCCGAAGATGGCACCTCAAAAGAGGCCATTGGGGCCATCTCCAGAGCCTACCGTGACATCTTCACCAGCAGCAACAGCAGCAGCCAGGATAAAGTAGCCAAGAGGGCGAACATCACCACCACCAACAACAACAATACGTGTCCCTTTTCTCAGGATGCCAGTTTTCCCCAAGTTTCATCTCACCCCATCTCTGCCCAGAGTTATCAGTCTTGCCCTGCTGCCCCTGCCACACTATGCCCAGCGGCCCCTAATGACAACCAACCTACATTCCACAATGTGGACAACAATCGCTACACCTACTTAGTGTCAACTAATCAGAACCATGACCCATCTAACAGCACAACACCTCAGAGGGGCAGCTCTGCCAATAATAACAGGTTTCGTAATGCAGGAAGTGCCACAAATCAGCCCTCCTGCCCATGGAAATTAGCTCCAGGAGCTAAAGTACTGGTAAGTGCAGGAAACATGCTGAATTATGTTACGACTCCTGTATTATGTTCTGTTCGACCAATGATTTCTCATTCTTTCTTTGACTTTTTTCTTTCTTTAAGGCCTGTCCTCTCAATGCGTGCCCTGTATCAGGGGCAGAGCGTACCAGTCAGGAGATTTGGGAATCCTTCTCTCAGTGTTTCACTCCTGCCGTCAAGGAGGTGGTAGAGTTTGCCAAGGGCATCCCAGGATTTCAAGGGCTTAGCCAACAAGACCAGGTCATGCTGCTCAAATCAGGCACTTTCCAGGTAGTGACGCACATTTCAAATGATTAATATAACTTTTGATTAAATACAAAATTTTTGATCCTTTCTTTATGAGTCCAAATGTATTATTGGTGTATATTTTTGTCTCAACCATATCTTTGTGTCCCTGTTTTTCCCTTCTGTTACTTGTGTGTTTAGGTTCTAATGGTGAGGTTCTGCACTTTGTTCAATGCTGGGGAGCGCACGGTGACCTTCCTAAATGGCCAAACTTACCCTCTGTCTACCCTGCGGGCTTTGGGCATGGGCTCCCTGCTGGATGCAATGTTTGAGTTCAGTGAGAAGTTGGGCTCCCTGGGACTAGAGCCTGATGAAATGGCTCTCTTCATGGCTGTGGTGCTGGTCTCTGCAGGTGAGAGAGGGGCACAGTTTACTTAATGAGTGGGAAAACTGTGGAAACTGCGACACTTAAATGAACTATAATAACGTATTAACTGTGTCTGTCAAATACTCACACTGGTATCCTCTGTACTCCTCAGACCGTTCTGGCATCTCAGACATGTGGGCTGTGGAGCAACTCCAGGAGGGTCTGATTCGCGCCCTACGGTCACTCATCACCCGACGTCGTCCAGATGACACCGCCCTCTTCCCGAAACTCCTCCTGCGCCTGCCGGACCTGCGCACCCTCAACAATCTGCACTCAGACAAACTGTTGGCCTTTCGCATCGACCCTTGAGCGGGCCACTTGTTCACAGAGCACACAAGACTGTTTCACACAAACATATACAGTACACCACACGCACGCATACACACACATATTATCTTCCAAGGGCACGACTTCCTTCAAACTTGAGGAACATTTTGCAATCTGAGGAGTGTTTTTCAAAAGGATAAATGAGGGCAGTGGTGAATATATTTTTGATTCACCATTGATCTTCATGCAATCTGTTGGGACAAATAAACATGCACATACAAAGTCATGTATACACATAAACCTCATCACCTCTTGAAAGACATTGTTCCAGTAAAAAAATAAAAATAATAATTGTATAGAGTTACTATTACCCTTTTGGACAGATCATTTTGTGCGTTTGCTCATTATATCCAGTGTATTTAAGAATAAAAGCCAGTTCACTTCTGTTTATTCCTCAAGTCGTACAGTATCAACAGGTCATCACTAAGCAGCAGCTGAAAGACGGATATCATAGATCTAAACAGTTATTACTTAGGGACCATTAGTAATGATTGACTCTGTGTCAGTTTGTGTTTAAGAGAAAGGGAACCTGTACATAATACATAGAGAAATCTAAAGTATTAAGGTAATTGTGTATCACTGTTTCACAAACATGCCACCTGCATTACCACTGGAATGAGACCACTAATTTGATGTGTCACTTGCACACAATGGGGTGCATTCTGTCTCTTGCTATTTTTGACTAATCTTCCAGATTTCATTTGGCACACCTTGGATTTGAATATGCCAACTTCATTAGTCAATGGCATTTTATATGATTTCACAAAAACATTGTGTCTGCGTATATTGTATCACCTCTGGAGATATAGAGATGCTCCATGCATGTTGGGTTTTTGTTGTTCCTTTGTTGCTGTAAATATTGTTTTACCCCAATGTCTATGTATCAATGACTGAAATGATATATATAATGGATCGGACAGATGAGTTCGGTGTAAAGAAGAATGTACTGACCTTCCTGTACTAGGTGGGGGTTTGGCTATGCCAGGGGGGCTCTTCATGGGAGATTATGTAGTAGCGATTCTCAGATGCTTTAGACACACTTCCTGCGATGTAACCAACCAGCATAATCCCTGAAATCACCAGCACTCACTCCACATGCACCCTTCCTCTGCCCCCCAATGTTTGTCATACAAACACAAGAGATATTTTTGGGTGAGAGATCGTATTTGATTGGTCTTCTCACTGTTTGCTTGTTTGATTATGGCTGATTGAGCACATCTTGTACATTTTGTAAATCTTTCTTCCTAAATAGAAATGATATAATGATATAAAGTTCGAATTATGTTATTACTCTGCTTGTGTGTCGTTCTTTGGTGTCCATTTAGGCAAAATGTAGAAGAGGAGGTGCAGTGTAGTTAGGCCTGTGTGCACGTGTAAAACGACTTGTACAACTGACACATTCATTGATATTATTTAACAGGTGTTTGCAATCTGTGTCTCTTAAAGTCAGACAGCGTACAACTACAAAGTTCATTCCTACTATATTATGTTGTACGCACCAGTACATTTTTGGAGTCTGTATGTCGATTTAATCAGAATACCACGGAAAAACCACCGCATACTTGCCTCAAATAACGAACTACTAGTAAATAAATAAAATCCAACCTTTAGACTTGACTGTTCCCCTGAGAGAACCCGAGTTACTGGATCTTCGTAAACATGGAACATCTTTCTCCTACCCCCGGTAGTGCAAAAACACAGTAGGAATGCCACCTTGTGGTGAAGTAGCAGATGCCGGAACCCGGAAGTGTTTGCTAGTTACACACTTGCCTAGCCGCATCCCCCAGTATCACTTAGCTGGTTAAGTTTAATGTTATCATCTTCTACGTCGTATCATTACTATGGGACCGCTGTCAAACGACACGGTAAGATATCTCATGAAGTAAGAGACAGTATAGTAAAAAACAATCAGGTTGGTGGCACAAATTAGAACGATTTCATCTCAGTAGCAGGTTAGCTTGTAGGCTAGCGTTAGCTAAATAACAATATAATGTAGGTGCAACTGAGAGCTAGCAATTAGATACGTGTTAAAGTCAAAGTATAGGTCACTAATCAGTATTAATGCACGCAAAATAAATGTTATACTGCCATAGCGAGGTGATGCGGTTTTGTTGAGTGACCAAATTTACAGAAGTTGACCTTATTAGCTAAGTTACCGACAAAATAACTAGTCGAGCCACCAACTAAATTATTCAGTGGGTACGTAAACGCTGCTCTCCCACGACGCTTCCGGAAATTAAGGGAAAAGTTAAGTATTCTTAAACAGACAAGGTCTATATAAAAAACCACTTAAACTTGTCTCTGGGTTAGACTAGTCCAAAGAATAGTATAGTGGGAATCATTCCTGCCAGCTGGCATTACTCTGTATAATGGTTTTCTTTGTGACAGGACAGACTGCTCACTGGGACTTTTTTTTCCATCACATTATGTTTTATATTTAATAAATCTGATCATTCAAGGATTATGCAGCTCTATATGTATCCATCCGACTTGCACACAGTTTTTCTGCTCTAGACCTGGTCTGGTGTTGTCTGAATGAGGGAAAACTGTGAAATTGACTTTTTCTTTTGGCTTCAACAAATAAAATAAATGTTTCACAAATATGAAAAAGGGTTAAGGTTTGATCTAGAATGTCTAAATAGTCTTCCTGTAATCTACTGAGTTGGAAGCTGTGAATCAGAAGCTAAAGCTGACCACATATACTTCTTATTCACCTCGTCTCTCCACAGGTGCTGAGAAACAGAGAGAAGAGAGCTGAAAACGTCCCAAGACCTCAGGTTTGACCTCAACTGGGTGCAGTTTATCACACCATGTTGGTGACAACATATCTTGCCATAATTTTCCTGCTGGCCCTGTGTGTTGGCCTCGAGCTCACAGCACGTCGCCTCACCCCACCTCAATCTACTCCTACTGCTGTAGCCAACCCAGCCTTCCGTCGCTTCCAGAGTGTATTCCTCCGGGCATACCTTTTGGCTTTGTGGGCAGACTGGCTCCAGGGTCCTTACCTCTACAAACTTTACCGCCACTACAGCTTCCTGGAATCTCAAATAGCCATCTTATATGTGTGTGGCCTGGCATCCTGTGTTCTGTTTGCTCCTTTCTCAGGCTGGCTCCCTCAAGCCTTGGGCCGCAGACAGACATGTCTTCTCTTCTGCCTGTCCTACTCTGCTTGTTGTCTCACAAAGCTGTCCAGAGACTATTTTGTTTTGATTGTGGGCCGTGTCCTGGGGGGCCTGTCCACATCCCTGCTCACCACTTCATTTGAAGCCTGGTATGTGCACCGACATGTCGACGTCCATGATTTTCCCAAGGAGTGGATCCCCAGCACCTTCACCAAAGCTGCTACCTGGAACCACGGGCTCGCTGTTGGAGCAGGGCTGGTGGCTAACTTGCTGGCTGAGTGGCTCCACCTAGGGCCAGTGGCTCCCTTTCTCCTGGCTGTCCCCAGCCTTGTGTGCTGTGGCTGGGTGGTGCTAACAGACTGGGGCAAGGAAGAGGCTGAGGGAGGTCCAGAAGGAGACAAACAGACACCTCTTCTTGGCGCTCCAAACGGAGGTTTGACCCGTTTGTCTGCAAAGGCCAGGTTCTCACGCAGCTGCCATGAAGGGCTGCGCTGCCTGCTTTCAGACAGGAGAGTCATGCTGTTGGGTGGAGTGCAGGCTCTGTTTGAAAGTGTCCTCTACATTTTTGTTTTCCTGTGGACCCCAGTACTGGACCCTCATGGGCCTCCTTTAGGAATAGTGTTCTCTTGCCTGATGGCTGCCAGCATGGCAGGCTCCTTGCTGTACCGTTTAGCCACCTCCACTCGCTACCGTCTACAGCCTGGCCATGTGCTCTGCCTGGCTGTGCTGATGGCTTTCTTCTCTTTCTTCATGCTGACTTTTTCCACCGCCCCAGGTCAGCCTAGACCTCATGAATCCTTTCTGGCCTTCCTATTGCTGGAGCTGGCCTGTGGCCTCTACTTCCCAGCAGTCAGCTTTCTCCAGGGCAGGGTTATCTCAGAGGAGAAGCGGGCTGGTGTGCTGGCCTGGTTCCGCCTGCCTCTGCATCTGCTGGCCTGCCTGGGGCTGCTGGCCCTCCATGGGGAGGTATCAGGAACCGGTGGAGGAGAGGGTGGCAGCGGTACTAGGCACATGTTTGGAGGCTGTGCTGTTATGATGCTGGCAGCTTTGATGGCTGTCGTTAGTCTGTTCACCCTGGGTAGAAACGACACAGACCTGAGACTGGAGGGAACCAGAGGGGAGGGAGAGATGTTTTGAAGAGATGGGCCATATATCCATTTATGTTTTACTGGTTTGAAATGTGTTATACCAGTTTTGTGTGACTGAAAGTAGTAACCTGATGTGTTTGATCAGAGTAGTCAGAGGTCTGCACTTTGCCAAATGTACCAATGAAGAAAATCAAAGCTCAGAAGGGGTGTTTGGTAGATTAAAATACAATTCAGCTTCAGTTATTATATGTTTACATTGTTGCTTTTTTAATGTTGCTTTTCTATGTAGGGATGCTTTGGGAACATGGTCATATCTACTGTCCTTTGTCAAGTAAATTGCTGGAAACTTTGTCAGCCCTGCCCAAAATTCCTGTGTCATTCCATTAAGTATTCCAGATAAGTTATTGTCTCACCTACAGGGAGATGATGAATTAATGTAATCTCTCAGTTACCCCATGGGGATGAGTAACTCTCAAGTTTCAACAAACCCATGAAAAGATAATCATTTATACAGTTGAATGAATATCCAAAGAAGTAAGGTTTTTACTAGCATGTAAACCAGTCTCTAATTTGAGTTTCTACAATACTTCTTGCACTGTACTTTTGATTTCTGTTGTTTTTCTTCAGGATTTGTTATTGAAAAGAGCAACCAACAGTAGGTCACTTTTACTTTGAATACTTTTTCTGCACCATCTACAGGACATTTCCTCTGTATTGTCTTAACATGTCTCTGTTCTTTGCACTTTTAAATAAAAAGTTCATATTGTTTATAATGAATATTTATTTCTTTTAGTGGAATTTCTATTAAGTAGCTTATTGATGTTTTTGATATGCATTCTGTTGTATCAGATAGGGTTTCCAGATAATCCCAAAGTGGTGCAACATGAGATATTGTAATTTACTACATCTTTAAAAGGGGGAAATGTTCTCCCAAATGTTCTTCTGATTTAATTAAAAATGTAGAAAAACTATTTTGCACCAGTACCATGTTAATAACTTAACTTAAAAGTAAACAGCTGTAGATTGCTCACCTTCACTGAAAAACGCCACTTGTTCTTCAGGTAAAGAGAAAGCAAGATGACCATTTAAATTTACCGAAAACATTGATAAAAAGCATCAGTCCTTGCTGTAAATGTTTCAAATTTCCAAATATTGTAGCCCCTCTTGTCCCCATCTCCTACTTTTTTTTTTTTTTTTTTTTTTTTTTTTTGCTGCAGACCAGATTTCCAGATTTCTCTGGACCTCTCTCCTCACCACGCATCATGCAGGCATCCGTCCTCCCCTTTTTTTCCTGGTGCTGTGGTACGGTCCCAGCTTTTCTCTATGGCGCAGCTTCACCTGGATGCTACTAGAACATCCCTCTGTGGGTGAGGGAGGGGTATCTGCACGAGTCTTAACTGCGTTGTTTTGGGATTACATCACTATATCGTCACAGACTATCCAGTCTGAGCAAGCAAGAAGAGCACTGTTTTTCACAACGGTCAGTCCATAGACTTTGCAACTACAATATCAAGAAAGGAGACACTAGAGCCCCACTGACTGGTTGGCTTACAGAACAAGACAGCCAACTGCAGGAGGACAGACAGCCATCATGACACAGGGCAAGGTATGAACTAATCGTGTCAGTCAATTAATCTTTCCATCCATATCTATTGCTAATTACATTTTTAAAAATACAGCTATTTAAAAATTCTGTATGTGGCCTGTATTATTACGTAACAGTTTATATGCGTGCCTCTACTTCATCCCTTTAATCCCGCTATTGATGGTAATGCAGGCTATTCAGTTTTCAGTACCACTAGATTTAGTCATTGTATATATGTGAGAAATTAAACTGTTCACTAGTGCTTGAATCGTGCATTAATGGCTGAGTTTTGGTCCTGCAGCATAGTATTTCTAGCCACAAAATCCCGCTGGATTCAAAAGCTGTAACACAGAGTAGTTTGCGAATAAATTTAATCCTGTTTTAATATTTAACATTATGGTTATGTAGTACTTTTGTGTTGTGTAATGCTAAGATGTTCAGCGTTACCTGAGTTTATGTGACTGAAATGCGTCACCGGTTGTTTTACACGTTGCGTCACCATGACAACCAATTTCTCTCTGTAGCTCTGGAAAAGCGTGCTATTTTAACTTAGTGTGGCCTGGTACCAGTTTGTGCTTCTCATATCCACCTAGATGGCTAGAGTAGCATTTCGGGATACTGTAAATACGGTAAGAAAGGCGGGTAGTGTCTCAGTATTTTAAACGACCTCCTGGGTCTTTCAAAAACCGCCGGTTAATTATCTTTTAGAGAAATCGATGCTCTGTGACCATGGCCGGATCAATCTGTTACGGAGCTCTGGATCAAACATTTG
The DNA here is from genome assembly GCF_001640805.2 of Lates calcarifer. Classification (NCBI taxonomy): domain Eukaryota; kingdom Metazoa; phylum Chordata; class Actinopteri; family Centropomidae; genus Lates; species Lates calcarifer. The sequence goes on along the minus strand of NC_066838.1, from coordinate 13,806,438 downwards.
TTGGTGGGCCCCTGTTGACCCTCACTGTATATGACAGTGTAATTATTTTTCTAGGTACCAAGAAACTAACCTGTGCTCAACGATACTTGGTTAGTGACTGACAGAAAATTAATTGTCAGCAATCTTGATAACTGATTTTTTTTTTCCTTTTGAGTAATTTCTATGCAAAAAAATGCACTGATAATAGCTTCTAAAACATTTGTCAATTTATCAGCTTTCTGTGATGATAAACATCTTTGGGGTTTTTGACTGTTGGTCAGACAACAAAAGCAATTTGAGCATGTTACCCTGGGCTTCAAGGAATAATTGTGGGCATTTGTGAGGGAATAACAATGTTTGACTGAAGGTTTTGTGTGTTAACAACAAGACACACAGAAAAAGTAAAGCAATTTGATAAAACACAGCTTCAAGGGAGGATGGAGGTGGAGGATGGAGGACATGCCATAGCTGATATTATACTTTAATGGTACAATTTTTAAAATCATGTTTGTAGACCTAAATGATATGAATTAGCCCAGGGTTGTTGCCTGCTCTGCCCGGTTGGTAATCCAGCCTTGTAAGCTTGTGCATTATACATGGCACAAACTAACTGTAACCTAACCACTGGATATAGGATTCTGTCAACCCTATCGAAACTATCAAAACTCTAATATAATAGGTTATAATTGCAGTTATAAACACTACCAATGTGTCAGAAGTTAATGTGTTGCATGAAATGTGTGAGAGTAACATTTGAAGATGAAGCAGTCTGTGTGTCTGTTGAAGTGTAAATTATTAAAAGCAGCTGACATGTCAGCTGAACGCGAGGCTAGCACTACTATGAGCTGAGATTTCAGCTGAATTAAAAAAAGAACACACTAACAACTGTTAGATGAAGTGATGCAGATGAAAACAGTTTTTATTTCAGTTGAAGTGAAGGTGCTGGAGATGGTCAGCTGAGTATTGAGAGCAGTTGAAAATATAATTGGTGTGTTAGCACAGAAAACAGCTGATGTGTCAGTGGAAAGGTAAGAGCTGAAAGTAGGCTAGCTAGTTGAGAGAAAAAAACAGCTGAGGTGTCTGGTTGTGTGGACACTGAAACCATTTTTAAAAAGCAGTTGAAGTGTGAGCACTGAAAGAAGTTGAGGGGTTAAAGTTGAAAGCACTGGAAATGTCAGTTTATATGTCAACGAGTGAAAGCACTCCTAAGTGATGAAAACACTTGAGATGTGTGTATGTATGTTTATCTCACGTTGGTTATATGAATAATTTACTGACAGTCTGGGGGACTGTACCTAAACCATGTGCAACATCAAAAGCATGTGGAACATTTTACAGTCAAGACTGCAAATTAAAGTAAAGTCCAATTTAAATTTAGGGGGACATTTTTCTTTAAATATTCATTTACTGCCAGCTTAAATGAGTAACAGACTATAGGCTGAAGGATAATAAATTATTCATCTTTCATGCTATCAGCTGTCACTTGCAAACAAGGCCACCAATGGCTCCTCCAGTGGGCAGGCATTAGTGGCACCAGCTCCTCCCAGCTATGAGGAAGCCACTGCGGGTAAGTTCATCGGTCATTATTTTTAACAGATTTGACAATATATATTCTGTGATTTGGGATTTCGCAGTGGTACATATTAGCTGAGAAATGCATTGTAAATCCAAAAAGTTTTAAGCAAATGTATTCTCCAGGCACCAGTGCTCCTTGCTACAATGATGTTGAGATGCTCACAGAGTTCACCTGGGATGATCGCAACATTAGGAGGGTCTTCATCCGTAAGGTATCAAAAGCTTTCTCATCGCATCGATAACAATATTAGTTCTGTTGCGAATGCTGAATTGACCTCAGCTGCACATACCATTACACACACAACTTTTTTCACTCAAACTTGCTTTCTTTTAGGTGTACGCCATCTTGATGATCCAGCTTTTGGTCACTCTTGCTATTGTGGCTCTTTTCACATTCTGGTGAGACAAATCTTTTTCATTTTTTTTTTCATGTTTAACAATACTGATCAAGTTGTTCTGTTAAAAGTCACTGGGCGGTGTGCTTAATACTATCATACTTTCATCATACTTGTAGTGACCCTGTGAAGGACTACATTCAATCCAACCCTGGGTGGTACTGGGCCTCTTAGTAAGTAACAAGTTTACACAGTCTCAAGTCAGTAATACTGTTACTCTGCATTTTTGGTTCGTGTCATTTATATCTAACATCATATCTGACAATATTTCTGTTGTTTAACAGTGCTGTGTTCTTTGTCACTTATCTGACTCTGTCTTGCTGCTCTGCACCAAGGTAAGTTAAAAGTTCCCAAACTTCAGTGCACATCACCAAAAATGAATAATAGATAAAATTCAAAATAACAATAAAGACATATATCACCTGAAATATTGGAACTCTTTCTTCACTTCCACAGGAGACAGTTTCCATGGAATCTGATTCTGCTTGCCATCTTTGTAAGTACAAGGGTGATATGTGTTTATGTACATATGTTTTTATTGTACATATTCATGTATAGACTAAATGTTCTGCTTTTTATTAGTTACACAGGTTTAGGTTTAGAATATCAAATAGTACATATATACATTAATTATATTTGTTAATGTTTAACTTTCACCCCTTAAATGATTGCAAGTCAACAGTTATAATGATCTTAAACAAGATTTTAAAATATTTTGTGAAAATTAATTGATGCTGTCCATTCATGACTTGTCCTGAAGTGGACTGAGATTTGAATAAATTCCTGCATTTTCATATATGCACATATGGACTAACACATTTCCCATTACAGACCCTCTCCCTCTCCTACATGACAGGGATGTTGTCCAGGTATACTTTTTGTTTGTTTACTGCATCATGTGACTATATTGTTTTACTTTGCATCATGTTTTGTGGTGGCTTTCCTTCTTCAGATTCTGTATGGTATAATTTTTCTTTTATAGCTTGAGTAGTTTGAAACATTTGTTTTGCATGTTTCTTGTTTTAATAGCTTCTATAACACTAAGTCAGTGGTGATGTGTCTGGGCATCACAGTAGCAGTTTGCCTCCTGGTCACAATCTTCAGCTTCCAAACTAAGGTGAGAAAAATATTATTTCTCCTATCCTGTACTTTTCTGTTTTTATCTGATATGAGAGTGAGCGTTTTCACACAGGTAGATAAACATACTGAGGTCTGACTTCATGTGCTTTCTCCATCCAGTTTGATGTGACATCATACCAGGGCGTGCTCTTTGTCTTCTGCATGGTCATGTTCATCTCTGGACTGGTGCTGGCACTCGTCCTTCCCTTTCAATATGTAAGTACAACTATCCAAATCGAGTGCTCACACCAGCTGCGTGATATGCACGATTCGAATGTGGAGGATTTTCAGATAACCGAGATATAGTCACATGACATGAGCATATAAATTGACTATAAGACCTTTTACGTGGTGATCTCAATACTGGAATCACATCTAATCAAGTCAGTATTGCTATTTAGGTTCCGTGGTTGGATGCTATCTATGCTGCCTTGGGAGCCATTCTGTTCACCATGGTAAGAGTACACTTTCAAATTATTACTGATTAAAAAGGTCATGATGTACATAATCAGAATCAGACACAAACAAAAAGATGTCTTACTTGCTGTTTTATTTTCTGTTGCAGTTTTTGGCCTTTGACACCCAGCTCCTCATGGGGAACAAGCGGTACACCATGAGTCCAGAGGAGTATGTCTTTGCCACTCTCAACATCTACCTAGATATCATCTACATCTTCTCCTTCTTCCTCCAAATCTTCGGAACAAAACAAGAGTAAAAACCCTACCTTCCTGACCTACAGACAAGGGATGCACCAGTATGAAAAATATAAACAGACATGTTAAGAGTCTTTTAAATTTTGGTGATTGTGTTGACAGTGCTTCCAATTGAAACAGCTTTATTTTTTGCCTGATACTGACAAGGTCACAGATACTTTGTGAATCTCTTGTACAGATACAAGTGTACATAGACGTACAGTATGTCAGTATTCACACCCAAGATGTCTGTAACCTCTCCCTCCTCTCCAGCATGTTTGGGAACCCTTACCACGTTGTGGGGTTAGCTTATTAGCTTTACTAGCCAGAAACATTCAGTGATCCGTGATCTTACTTCATTTAACATAGAGAAAACATTCTGTGAGTGTCTGTATGGGTGTCATATATCCATGCTTGCATTTGTATCAAAAATCTCCTGCAAACAATAGATGTCAGTGCTCTTTAGGGGGTATTTGATCAACAGTACATCATGCATGACTCCTAAAAAAAAGCCCTTACTATGCCAAGTACAGTCATCCCATCATTGGACTGTTGCTGTGGGTGTTGATATAGTTACTGAAAGCGCAAACGTAACTTTAAAAAAGAATTAAAGACTCTCCCTGTGTTTTCAGTTATATCCAATGTCATCTCAGTACTGTGAATTACAAGAACTGAGGGTAGGTGACATGTTTTTCTGTCTTTTGAATGACAATCTGAAAATGTTATTTATTGGATTTGGGATGTTGCTACTCATCTCTGCCTTGATTTGTTACACACTGTACACTGTATGGTCAATATGTTGATTTCTGCTCCATATAACTATGAGGCTGTCATTCAATGCATTCACATTGTTGCAGTGTTTATTATCGGTGTGTCATTTGTCTAATATGTGCATTTGAACCTCAAATCTTTTGAATGAAGATTGTTTAGACTATTTTTTTCATGAAAAAATATTTAGTTTAATTGTTGGCATTATAGTTTTTGGTCTTTTATCATTAGTTTGAGGTGGTGACACATGCTAAATAAATATAAACATGACCGTGCCATACTTGCATGGATTTGCTGTAACTTTTGATAAGGCCTGCATTTGTGGAGGGGCTTGAATGCTATATTTCATGACATTTGAAGTTTATTTTTTTATGACAGAAAGATATATTTCAGAAAGTGTGTGCTAAATGATAAATGGTGAACTTAAAGATTGAAACAAATCTATAAGTCTTATAAAGTGGCCTTGGATTACCTTTATTTGATTATATTGATGCAGTAATACAAAGAGCATTTCACTGTAGTATTGATGTTACTGTATTCAATTATTAAAGGGTGAATGTGTATGACTGCGCTCACTGACTCCTTCTGATTTAAGAAGTTATATATTAAGATGTCATATATATATATATATATATATATATATATATATATATACACCACCTATATATATATATATATATATATATATATATATATATGTTTGTGTGTGTATGTATTTTCAGCAGGACAGGGCAACTGGGAACTTAACTTCAGTTGTACATTTTCAGTGATATATTGACAGGTGATATAACAATAATCTGTCTGTGGCTCCTCACTCATCCTCCAATATGCTGCTTATGATACCATGCCATGCCTACTGTATCTTATGACGGCTATTGGACAAATTACACTATAAAATAACGTGATTAATAGGTTTAAACATCATATATCGTTGCTGCATTTGTCTATCGGCTTAGCAGGTTTTCCCCTAGGTTTGCATTTTTGCTGCCAATTTCAGACTGAAGGGAAAAACTACTTCGAATAGGCTGTTATGCCTAATTATGAATGATAAAGAACCCCGAGAACATACTCAAGAAGGAATGAATGAGGAAATTCAGCGCAGACAAAAATGGCAATTCCTCCACACGTATCTGTATTTGAACAAGTGTGACAGACACACGGGGCGTGGAAGTGACTGAGACAGTGGGCCAAGCGCCAAACTCTTCGCGTGCATGTGGTGTCTGCATATGATAGAAATAAACCTGTGCTCCCAAGTCAGTACCGGCGGCTGTGACGTGACATTAAATGCTCTCCTCAGTCTGTGATCAACCAGTGAGTGTGTGGTGCACTCACAATTACAGCACGCAGTCAGCCAATCACAGCGTGCGATGGTAGCGCGTCCTGTTCAGCCATGTTGTGGTTTTGAATGAGGAAGAAGCGGGAGATGTTATTCTTCAACGAGTTTATATGCAATTTAAAGTGACGTTAAGGATATAGAGATGAGTTAGGGTGTTACTCAAAATGATAGCCGTTTTTCCGAACGCATTGGTTGCGACTTATCGCACTCCTGTCGGAATTTAAACACACTTCCATAAATTAGCCGTGTAGCTAACAACGTTAGCTAGCAGGGTAGTTAGCATAGTGTGCTAGCTAGGCAACTAGCGAATTCTCAGCTAACCAGCTAACGGTTAGCTCGTGTCGTGGGAAAGTAAAATGATAATTGTGAGGAGTGTTAGCCTTCCAAACTGCCTCAGCTAACCCGCCTCAGTCGAATGAGGCGTATTAGCTTAATTTGGTTGTACTATATTGACAGGTAGACTGAAGCAGCCTTAGCGATTTATCTTTACACCAGCGGCGCTATTTGTAAAACTTTTGAGCCATGTTGAATAAAATCTACGAATGGATAGAGACAAGCTTTGCCAATCTTCGCAATGGTGTACCAGCTGTGGAGCACTCAGATGCACACCGGCCACCGGGAGATGGTCAGATGAGGAGGAAAAGACCAATTGAATGGTATGAGCATCAGTCCCCCTGTGTGATCAAATGACAGTGTGTTTAAAAAGACACAGCAATTCAACAGACCTCAAGTTGCTTTGAGGTTTACTGTTATTTAATGCGTTTCTGTAGAGCCGCTTTTCATTGCCTTGCGGGTCATTCAGCGTTTCAACGATCGTTTGTAATGTGAAGAAAACTGTATTTCCAGTCGGTTGAAATGGATGGAATGTGTTATTAACTGAATTAGCATCAATCTGTTTTTTTCCTCAAGTTTGGAAGATGGACATAATATCGACCAAGATGGCTTAATGATAAAGAGATCACGAATGGGTAACTGCAAATCACTTCGTTACATATTATGGTTTCAGTCTCTGAGGATCAGTCAAATCAGTAATACCTTACTTACAGTCTTGCCTTTTTGCTTCAAATTTATGTAGGGGATCTTATTGACACAGTCAAGACTGCAGCTGAAGGGGTTAAAACTCATAGCTCCAGTGTGGCTACATGGATGAGGAACAATGTAAGCCCTACCTTGAGAAACATACTTCCTGCCTCCCCTGGTCCTCCACCTGGAGAGCCTCAGCCCTCAACATCATCAGCAGCAACACCAGCATGGGCAGGGAGGCCGGTAAGGAATGAATTTTAGGGGCTTGACTTTAAATGTGTCAAAACATTTTTTGCTTTTATGTAAACATGTTTTGTGTTTGTTTGGATAAAGATCTCTGGAAGGAACTTTTTGGATGAGACGTTTGCTGCTCCATCAACAACTTTGGAGTGGAAAACATCCAAATCAGGTACACATATCACTTCAAGCATTGTAAAAGCTTTTGCGTCAAGGTTCATAGGCTTTGTGCAGTCATTTAGCTCTTGGAGAGAAGTTAATTACTGTACTACTCCCCCCCCCCCCCCCCCCTTTTACTCTAGAATGGTCACGCAATGAGAAGTCCATAATGGGATCAAAAGTCTGCAGGCGACAAGTGTGCATGAGTCCTACACATCGTGAGGTACCAAAAACAAATGGGCATTCAGTGAACTTGCCACCCTCCATCACCCCTAAATTACAGCCTTCTCCACGGCTAGGCAGACCCCTAAACCTCCGACCATATGGAACACCAAGGTAAACCTTACATTAAAAAAACTTTTTTTAGTGTGAGGCATTGTGGGTTTTTTTTATTATTATTATTATTTTTTTTTGTTACATGGTTTACTCCTGTACTGCATGAACTATTGTTAGTTGAGGGTGACCAAACTGTCATTTTGTGTGTGCAGTTTCTTAAGTGGACTGAACACCACAAGCAGCTCCTGCACCAGCATGTATGAGAAGACCTTTCCCATTAAAGTGGTGCAGAGCCCTACACACAGCACCTCATCTGGCCGCATACACAGGGCCAGACCCCACTGCACAGCACAGGAGGTCAGACATCAGGACAATAAGGCGCCATGTGATTTTCCCACTTATACAGATGTTGCATTTCTTTGTTAATTTATTGGTTCTTCTCTGTTTGTCCAGTCTGTTCGTGAAGAGGAGAAAGAGGTCTACAGGCAGCTTCTGACCATGGTCTCTGGTGGTCAGTCATCTTTCCTTCACAACGGCAGCTCACACGCCATTGTGAGGTCTCACAGAGATTTGTACGTATCCATATGAATACAGGGTACTACAGCAATAATGGATTCAAACAGTTAATGAAATATGTAAAAGGATACAGAATAGGGGGGCACAGAAGAAAGAGTACACACACAAGTCAGATGCAGGCAAGTGGGTGGCTCCAGAGGCATATCGTTTTTTTTGTTAGTTGCTCACTCTGTGTACCCTAGAATGACAGATTAACAAGTTTTTTTCTTGCATTGCTTTAGAACCAACAGAAATTTCAAAAGTGCTAGTAATTTCTGATACATACTCAATAGTAGGATGCATATATGCTTTGTAGCTAGAAGTATCATGCAAGGAGGGAGCAACCACCTTTACTGCAATCACAAACGCTTAATTCATTTATATATGTAGTACATATAAGTAATAAATACATTTTCATGTATCTGTTCGTAACCTTTAACCATTTGATTGTGTCTGGATGGTGTTGGCTCTCTCACCTGTTTACTCCTGTCACGCTCTCCTTAGCACCAGCTTCCTGACCACCAGCCGCCGACTGCTACAGTTCTCTTCCCCTGCTGGGTCAGCGGCAGGAGGAACCTCAGAGGGAACCAGCAGCCCACCCAGCCCAAGGGGGATGTCGAGCCAGAGCTCAAGCAACCTCCCCAGCCCAGTGGGGGCCTCCAGCAGGCCAGGGATCCAGACGTGGTCCCTGGACACGGACCTCAGCTCCAGCAGAGCAGCTACCCTCACATCAGCCCCCTCCCCATCTGCTCTGCAGGACAACTCCTCTCAGGACACACAGTCATCAGGTAGGATAGGTCGTGTGTATACTTAATATAGGCATTATGAAAATAGGATGTCATAAGTGAATTGAATATTTGCTTGTTTCTGTATTTTTTCTTGGGTTGTAATCTCCTTGTCTTCTCTTGTAGCTCATGATGGTGACTCTGTAATTATTGTAAATGAGCAAAAGGGTAAAAAGCAAGACAGCTCAAGGTTAGTATTTGTTTTCAGTCAGTGTTGTCATTTTGTTCCTCTTGTTCTTTGACGAGCTACATTTCTCTATAAAGACATATACATCTAAACTTGTCATGTTTTATGCTGTTTATTTAATAAATAATGGTTTATATGAGCACACATCATGACACATAAGTGTTAGGCATGTAAGGTGAAGAAAAAACCAAGTCAGCAACTCAAATGTTTTATCTGTATGCACAATAACATTACTCTGTCTTTGCAGTGTGCCATGTTTCCAAGCTGAATTATGGATCAAAGAATTGTAAGTACACACCACTGAATTTAATTATTAATGAAACAATTGATTCATTATTCACTTACATTATGTTCGAATAGAACCACAAGGAAAACTTTTGTTTTTGTCACTGTAGAACTAGTATGTACGACTCTCGGGCGAGAGAAAGACGGAGACAGATAGAAGAGCAAGAGGCCCTGGCTGCCCAGCTGCTGCGACAGGTGACCGTTCACCACTGAAACCCTCTTTCAAGTTTAGTTGTATCCTACCCATTGCTTCTCGACCTCCTGTTATCCCATTAACCTGTGTCCTGTTGTTATTGATTCTCAGCGCCTGTCTGAAGAGGGACAACGCAGCCCAGATGTGGAGGTCCATGTTCGAGTTCCTTTGGAGAAGGAGGTTCCTTTGACTCCTGTGATAGAAGAACCAAAGCCTTTGGAAGAGAAACCAGAATTTCCCGAACTCACAGGGGTATGCTTTTTCTATTTTTGTTGTGCTTGAATTTATTAAATGACCAAACTAAATCGACTTGCTCTCAGTTAGAAGATTGTATTTCTGAATGTATGATTTCTTCCTTTTAGAAATACTGTTGTGCACCTCACTGATGCAATTTACATGTTTGTCCAGTGATAATAAAATGAAAAGCAAAGTTAAATTTAATCTAAGTCAAAATGATCAGAAATTATAAGTAATAAAAATGTAGAAATCCAGAATAGGATTAGGGTCAGTTACAAATGTCAGCTAGTTCTCATTTCTCAGGAACTAATTCACATGTAAGGAGTATAAGGGTTAACCTAATATTTCCTGCCTTCTCATGTGTGCTCTCTCTTTCTATTAAGGAAATGGAGGCTGAGGTGAACAGGGTGCTGAGAGGAGGTAGTCCTCATGAAGTATTAAGCGAAGGCTTTGGTCTCAGCCTTACGCGCAAAGACCTGCATACCCTTAGCAACCTCAACTGGCTGAATGATGAGGTAAATCCTCAAGCAAAGATCTGTGTGCACCAGATGGACACTCACCTTTTGGTTATGCCTATATGACCACGGTTATATTGTGCATGAAATATTTGTTGAACAGCTGAGCCATGCAGTAGTGCTTATCCAGTTGATTGACACTGTCCATTCTTAATCTCTCAGGTGATCAATTTTTACATGAACCTCCTGGTCGAGCGCAGCAAGGACTCCAGCCTGCCATCAGTCAATACATTCAACACTTTTTTCTATCCAAAGCTGCGCAGCAGTGGCTACTCTGCTGTCCGCCGCTGGACCAAAAAGATGGACATCTTTTCTAAAGACATCCTGTTGGTTCCTGTCCACTTGGGGGTGCACTGGTGCCTCTCTGTAAGTGTTAATGACCATACATGTGAACTTGAAAGTAACAATCATAGGATTCATTTTGCAGTTTTTCATTGTGCAACTCTTTCTTTCAGGTGGTGGATTTCCGCAAAAAGGCCATCATGTACTTCGATTCAATGGGAGGAAACAATGATGAAGCATGCAAAATATTATTGTAAGTTTCCATATCGGATGTCTTTGTTTACTGAAGGGAATATTATATTTGGAGAGCCAAATGTTACTTAGCAAATAGATTTTTATGAGCCATGGATGTGTATAGACAGTAATTAATTGTTGTTTCTCCAGTGATTACCTGCAGCAGGAAAGTAGGGACAAGAAGGGCAAAGAAATGGATACCTCAGGTTGGACTCTTCACAGCAAAAAGCCCAATGTAAGTCCAGCACATATGAAGGTTAAGAGCATCAAGGAGTCTGTTTTCATTGTTGTGCCATGTCATGCTGTGTTGTCTAATATCATGCGTTTAGGAATTCTAGATGCATTTCTATTATCAACAGAAAGCTCCAGGTTACAGTATTTGGAGCTTGCAGTGCCTCCAACTTTGGCCAGCTTGTCCAGGTTCACAGTGCAGTGCAGCATTCCCAGTGGACTAGCTTTAATTGTAAATCCATCACCAAATTTTGTGTAAAGCTCTTATTAATTTCTTAGTTTAGTAGTGGTAGACATAAATACTTTTGGAGAAAGTGTAAGACATGAATATCATTGTGTTCAAAGTGAGAGTGAAATAAAATAAGAAGTTATTCATGTCAGTCAAGTCAATTTTTAATATATATTTGACAAGTTTAAATCTGACGATTTGTATAATCTGATGAGTAATTTAGAAGAGGGTAATGTCTTGGGGTACTTTGACAGATAATGGGGCTGATGGGGGGTGGGGTGGGGGGGTCCTCCCCATCAGCACTACATATGAGGGAAAAGCCTATCAATCATCTGTTGGCATACAGCCCACTTTGTTTCACTGGCACATCCATCAAGTGGCCATACAGAAACATGTTTCTTAGCTTCCTATAGTGTATTGGTGGAAATGTACGATAAAAATGTCAGTTTCAGTTGCTCAGTTAGCTAATTCAGTCCACATTAGGCTGGTTGTATTTAAGGAGCACTCCTCCCTCTAGACACACAGGGAGGGCTTTTGAAATCTTGTTCTTGTACTAGTACTGTGTTTCTCATTAAAAGAGCAGTGTTTATAATGTTGCTTTGTGTTTCTAATGACTTTTTTACAGTTTCACATGAGACAAGCTAGATTATCTGAATCTCTGTACAAAATGTATTAATACTGTTGTATCGTCAACAGCAAAATTTATCATGACACTGGAGGCTTGACCTTTTGCACTGTGAGTTAGTCAAGAGTTTACTTTTGAATGTTCATGAACATGTATGCTCCTCCTTTGCTCTCAGGAAATCCCACAGCAGATGAATGGTAGCGACTGTGGAATGTTCACATGCAAATATGCAGATTACATTACCAAAGACAAGCCAATCACATTCACACAGGTAATTACAAACAGCTACAACACACAAGATTTATGTGGTGAAATCATCATGAGTGTGTCCTACTGATGGCTCACATGACCTGTCTTTTCTTATTCACAGAAACACATGCCCTACTTCAGAAAAAGGATGGTTTGGGAGATTCTGAACCATAAGCTGTTGTGATGTCAGGATAAGGATTGTGAACTTGTATAGTCGGCTCACGGAGTTACAAACATGAGTCGCGTCTGTGGCTGAGCTACGCTCAACAGTTCTGTCCACTGACAGTCGTCCTGTTTCTGGGAAAGACATGCACACCAGCTCATCAGATCAGGAACCAGCTCTGCCACTCTCAGTCCTCTAAGGCCAATCAATCCCCCAGCTGATCTTGGCTGATGGGATATTGCTGGAGCACCTAAGCACTGCCTCCCAGTCCTTTTCTCCAGTTTTTGTTTGTTTGTTTTGGTGCACCCATGGGAGCATCAGTATAGCAGCTGAAACACTGCGTGTTTTATATTGCCTAGCCAGAACTGTTTGTGAAGTTACACTTGTACTGACTTACAGACCATACTCTGAGCTGCAATGTTCAGTTTGATGCAGAGACACAAAGTTTACATGTTTTTTGTCTTACAGGGAGATGAGTGTATAAATGCTGCATTGTTTTTATATAATGACAGTAATACTACATTTTGCTGTCAGTGTTTGATACCCTTGGTGTGTGCAGAGGAAATATTATTATTAAATTTACTTTACCATGACAGTATGAATGCCCACAAAACTGAAATTTGAATGGTATCTAGTTTAGAAAAAAAAAGGTCTCTTTGTATTTGGGCATGAGACTTACTTTCTTTCTTTATTTCTGCAGTATGAACATTACACTCAAACAGGATTATTTTTGTAATTTGTTTGATTAAAATGCACAAAAGTCTTCAAATGTGACATTGCCTCAGAGTATGATTTATAATGGAAACAGTTTGTTTTATTTTGTCTTACTTTGCCACTGACTTGCAAGTACAACAGAACGGTCTTGGTTACACCCTAAAACAGCAGGGTAAAAAAAAGTTTGCCATTTCCTTTTTATTCATTAGTCTTGATAAAAGATTGTAAATTAAGGTGCAAAGTCTATTTTATGTATTTCAGAGTCTCCTTTAGTTCAACAGCAAATTTTGGGCATATTCAGTATATTTTGAACTTTGTATATACTTAAGACATACAGCCTCTTGAAAATGTAATATACTTTTTTTTCTTTTTTTACCTATTTCCTATCTATTTTTATCTAGACCCAACTCTGTTTTAGAAATAAATTCTCATGTATTGTGACTGTTCTTTGTGTATTACCTCAATATCAGTTGAGTTTGATATAAAAAAACTGCCACATTTGATAATTCGATAAAACACCAGAGAACATGGACATGTGTCAGCTTCTTTCAAATGTATATCAGAAGACCTGCATCATGGCACCTGCACATTTTATATATATATATATATATATATATATATATATATATATATATATATATATAGATAGATAGATAGATAGGTATAGATATAATAATATAGGCATGAATAGATATAATGTGTTAGTGGTCCCCTGTCCAATAAAACCCACATGAACCACAGTGAAAAAGTTTTATTTAAAAAATGACAAATTCAAAATCAAACCAAGTTAAAAGTTTTAATAGCTGTAGGGGTTTCTCTATGAGGGAGACAAAAGACCTGCATCATGGCACAGACAACAAACATTTACTGAGAAGAGGTTGTTTAATTCACAAAAAATAAAAAAATAAAGGACTGCATGGACATTGTTGAACATGAGTTACAAACTGGTCCCGAATGTGACTTGATATATTGAATGACCTTCAGCTAAAAGTTTTCTAAATACTTAGAAATCCAAACTTAGCAGCAATAGTTCTTTAGACTCAGTAAGCCACCACTTAGTTTTTCTTCAATGTTTTGGATTAAAAATAATGGAATGACAAAAGAACACAAAATAGTTGTAAATATTTCTTTGCTTCATAGATCTATGTTCAGAGTAGTTCTGATAAAACAAAAATCTTTTCTACATTAGCAGTGCATGGAAAAAAAAATTCCAGTCAGAGGTCAAGCCCACCAAATCTGAGTAGCACTTCACTATCCCTTCCAGTGAAATCTAAGGCATTTCTGTGAAGTTTCGTTTTCTCCTGGAAATGAATGAACTGTTTCATTGATTAAAAGAAGTAAACAGCTTCAATTACTCAGAAAAAGAAGAGAACGAGTTAACAAACAGGACTAGAAAGAACACACAAAATGTAACCATAACAAAAGAAATGCAGTTGGATGGAACTGTGAATTACATCTAACAAAACTCTATAGTGTCCATATTAAAAAAAAAAAAGGTTGGATAGACAAGTGGGCAACACCCCCCTTCATACATATTAAAGCACACCTGCCATATTGTTTTTTTTTCTTTATATTTCCCACAGTCATATTAACCACATTTTGGTATGAAAGAGTTCCCTTTTAATGCAACAATTAATGAACCAAAGATGAATAAGTGTCAGTCAGAAAACAACAAACTCTAAATGTATGTATAATGAAAGCCAGAATGTGAAGTCATATTGTGAGGTGATCCACTGTCATAGTGTGAGGTGTCTCTTGGATATCTGTAGTATTGCATTTATAATGATAATAAATTAATTGCATAGATCATCAGACCTTGGGCAAGTTTTCCGAACATTGGACGGAAGAGTTAAAGGATGTGGACACAGTACCAGCTGTGAACAGCCATGAGACCTACTGTAGTTGGTTATTGCCTGTGAACCTTGTACACAAACTGAATCTACATTGCTCTGGCAGGATGAGGTAAGTCAAGGTTTTGAACATATATGTTTTTCTCTTAACATTGTTCCCAACTGCTTGGGGCACAATTCTGTAACAATGTATCTGAACCCTAGCATACATAATTCATCCACGAACAGGAGTCATGTTCATAAAGTGCCAACATTTGTGACACAGACAGAACTGAAATGTCTCAAAAAAAAAAGAAAAAAATTAAAGCCTCTTTGACATCAACACTGAAACTAATTTCTCACTATTTAGCACACAACACACTATCAAAAATAAAATCAAAGTTTCTTTGAAAAATAGGATCAATCTTAAAAGTATTAAAACTGAATTTGAAAAAAGAAACATAAGAAAACCTTTAAATAAGAAATGTAAAAAAAAACCAAAAAAAACGCAAGAGTGAAAAACAGAAATGCAGAAGCAGATGCAAACACACAGCAACGGCCAGTATTAAAGCATCGGTCTACTGGCCTTAATAATCCATCTTGATGGTGTTTTCTGAAGATATAACAGGCAGAGCCACGCTTTACCATTTGATTTCCATCTCTATGTAATAAGAACTTCAAACTCTTAATAACAATATCTCAAAGTTTTGCTTCAGAAAATACATTTTTGGGACTTAGTTGAGATTCAGCTTCCCCCTTGGGGGACACAAGGAAAAAACATAAATCGTTCAGACAATTTGGTTTAATGTTGTTATTAAAATAACTGAAGCATTACTACACTGATAGAAGAGAATCAAAAGAAAGCCCAAATAAATTTAAATCTCTTATTTACAGGCAGCTCTGTATGAGATGTGATCCCTGTTAAGCAACTTTGGATTTCATCAAGTGGAGCAGCTCAAAGTGAATCAATATCTAGAACATTTTTGATAATAATCTCTGGAATGCTTTCAATCTATTTTAGCTCTTTTAAAGAAGTCTTCTCTGCGAAATCTGACATTAATGACCATCATCTCAAAATTTTGTCTCCTTTTGTTAGTCCTCTGATTGTCTGAAGCTTTTGTCGAGATTGTTGGAACTATAAATTATTTGAGAGTCAAGTGCCAAAAAGAAGTGAGACCACTTCAGGTAAGGTTTCATACCCAGAAAAAAAAAAAGAAAACTTGTTGCCACTTCGAGAGAAGCTAATCCAAGTCAGCACCATATCATGTCTAAAATGTGAGTCATCAGCTTTTTGAATGTTGTTTTTGAGCCTTCTATATTCAAATATTTGCACCAATCGATCAAACCAGGACACATGAAGCTATAAAAACACACTGAAAACAAAAGAATTATGTACAAAAAGGCAGGTTCAAAGCCTGAAAGTATCAGACTAGAGAATATAAGAGAAGTAAAACCAGCACATCTTAGAAAAGGTCAAAACAAAGCATGACTCAAAATAAAACATGGTGTTGAAATGTTCTTTTCCTGGGATTCATTCTAGCCCCCGGAGTAGTATTACAAAAGAATAAAAATGATAATCAAATAAACCTTTTAAAACGTGTCGTGTGTAGTGTGTGTGTGTGTGTGTGTGTGTGAGAGAGAGAGAGACCGTTATCAAAATAGACACTCCTTGCTCTGTTCTTCCATTTCCCATTGCCTGCCATCCTCCAGCTTTGCTTGTTTGGAGTAAAAGAGTTTGTTTTAAAATATGAGTTTGTAGAAAATATGTTTTTTTTCCTTTCCTTTTTTTTTTTTTTTTTTTGTCCTTTCTGTGTAACAGTCCGTGTTCCTCCCGAGCATCTGGTGCCGAGTACGTGCAGAGTCATTGTGGTGTGTTTCAGCACCTGCGCCCATCGAGAGTCACCCCGGCTATAGAGGAAGGATCTGATGCAGAGGTGACAAGATCAACCAATTAGAAACAACAGCTACCCCGTCTCCTTTTGCAGTCACACCATATCAGGAGAAAAAAATGTCTTGAAATTAAGACACAAGCACACACAGACACAAACACTAGCAGTGATCAAAACCCACCTCTTCACTTGTTATGCTGGTAGGAGTAGGTTGTATGTTCTGTGGGTGTCTCTATGGCAACAGGTTGTTGGACGGCACTTTCCTGAGAGAGGGAGGCAGCAGCGATTAAATCCACGAGTGATTGTCTCACATACCATTTTAGTATTACACTGTTCTAGTGAGAGAAAACAGAGGTCATTACCTCAACTGACATGTTGGTGGCAGGCACTTGGGTGTACTGGGGGATGTAGGTCCCCTGCATAGATGTGTTTGCAGGCATATACTGGAGGAGAATGGAAATAATAAGTTCATTAGACGTGACAGCTACATTACTAATAATGCTGTCAAATAAAGCTGCATGAGGCAAGATTTATACGTTGTATTACAACGACTTTCATCAGCCTAAATTACAAAAGGGAGCTGGAGTTCAAGAAGAAGGCCCCACCCAATTCATCATGAGGAATTCACCTAATTTGCCTGAATAAAATTCAACTTATCTCCACCCAAAGTATCTGGCAGAGCCTAAAAGGCAGTGAGTGAACACAGGGGAAAAACTAAGGTCATTGCTTCTCTCATCCGTTTGGTATCGTCTTGTATAACACAATCACGAACTGGCCAGTTTGGTAGACAGTTGCTCCCAGCTGTCATTTGGCGCCACCAATGTTTCATGCAGCTTTGGCAATTAAATATCCATGATGGCTGAATGCTAAACGTTCTACACTCCACTCACTGTGCCACTGCTTCCCATGGAGAGGTGGCTGAGCTGCTGTGTCAGGGGCCCTATCATTGAGGTCGGCTGGATGGACATGGTGTGGTCCATTCCTGGCGTCAGGACTGCTCCCTGTGGAAAAACACACAGTGCTGTTAGAACCTGGTATTAAGACAAAGAGACTGTTAGAGACAAACAGTCATGACAAAGCATTGATGGCGGTCTGACAGGATGTGACAGCAGCAGAATGTTAAAAGATTTCGGTTGCAACAAAAACAGGAAGGAAAGCCAACACTCACTGTGGGTGGCATGATGTACGACTGGTGATGTATCCAGGATGGGTTGTGTACCTGAAGGAACAAGAAAGACAAGTCCAGCAGGTTAACATTAGACAATATGAATAGGTTCAATCAATAAAGAAAATATACAAGCAATTAATGGGTGACAATAAAAGAATTTATAGGTATGTGACAGCAGGCCTGGGCTTGTCTGTCAGTTTAACGTCTTAACTATCTAACACCCTTTGACCCTTTGAAAGTTTAAAAATACCCCAGTACCTGGTAGGTGGACACGGGTGAATGCATGTACGGGGAGAGGGAGGTTGGTCCAATCATCCGGTTGGGGGCAATGCTGTACGGGGAGGAGTAGAACCTGCAGAATGAGATGCAAAGTCATTAGTCACCATAGCAAGAGCCCTCTCTCTCTGAATATGCAATATACACGGGTTTGTCAGAGTAGAATTACTGACCCGTTCTGTAAGGCTGTAGTGGGGTCATAGGTAAGGGTCATTCCTCCCTGGAGGTAAAATAGAAAGGAGCACGTCATTGTGAGGCTGATCGATGTACTATATCATAAACCTTGAGCAACATTGCATAATAAGTAAAACAGTCTAAAACAGCAGACATCAGGCATGACAAGAAATAATAGAACTCACAGTCTCCCCGTCTCTGGTCCAGGGCCGGCCGTTCTGCAGATATTTTCCTTGGCTCTGGCGTTTCTTCTGGCCTCCATCAGCAAATTTGCACAACAAGGGTTCTGACGGCACTGGGCCAGGGATTTTCAAAATAAGAAAATATAATGTCATATGAAAGACAATATTCAGTTTCACGACTGTAAAACTCTTTGGATCAAATTATTTCCTTGGGCTGGTTAATTGTTTAATAGATGCAAGTAATTCAAACAAGATGTCTGCTCAAAGACAGCCAACACAGAATAAAAACCTCACCTGGAACTCCAGGTGGAGTCTTGATATATTTTCCATTGAAATGTTGGATGATGGCCTCACATTTCTCTGTTGACTCCATCCTATAGGAAAAAGTAATGCCAAGTGTCTATTTAAAAAAAACACTGTGTTTATCATTAGCAGATGACAGACATCATGCTGTATGTTAACATTTACCGTTTTTTTTTTTTTTACCTAGATTGGCCACCAGGGGGCTCACTCACCATGATTAATACTTTTAAAAAATTAAAGTTAATCTGGAACTTTAGTATGGACTAACATTTTAGAATATTTCTTTGTGTAACTGGATATTTTCTTCAAAGCACATGAGGCTACACCATCACAAATCATCTTTCCATCAGTTGTACTGATACATATGACTGAATAACCAATCCTTGCACCTGGCAAAGCCCACTCCTCGGCTGGTCCCATTGGCGTCACGGAGGATGCGTGTGGAAATAGCCTGGCTGAAGGGTTTCAGCATGTTCTCCAGCTCCTGCTCGTCCATTGACAGCGGCAGGTTGGAGATGTACAGGTTGGTGGGATCCTGCTCCTGTTGCTGAATGCAGAGAAGCCAAGAGAGGATTTAAGAATGAGGATGTGGAGCAGACAGTCACAACTGTATCGTGATGACAGGATCGCCCTCCAGAAATTAAAAGCCACACAAAAGCTGCCGGCGATAGCATGAGGGAATTTACGTGATCTTTTAACAGGAAGCACGCAACATGTCTGATATTTAGGTGGAGGACATCAGACAGCTAAAATAACAGTCTGAGAGAAGGCGTAGAGGGCTTTAAGTTTAAGGCGGATTTCATTTTGGCCTCGTTGAGAGAGTGAGTTGCATGGATGAGTTCTAAGGGGAAAACAGATATCCAGAGATGGTGAAGATAGTAGTCTGGCTGGACTTCAGCTGAACTTCTCTCTTATTTTACCCCTCTCTCTCTCTCTCTCTCTCTCTCTCTCTCTCTCTCTCTCTCTCTCTCTCTCTCTCTCTCTCTCTGTCCCCTCTACTTTTATTCATCCAACTCACTTTTTCCCTCTTCACACTCTTCTCTTGTTCTCTATCACTCCTATGTTATTACCAACAGGGTAAAAGACAGGCCCATTGTGTGAGACTAGCCTCTTAAGAGGATGAAAGCACAGGATCTGGGTAATGTGATATCAAAGCATAATTACATTTCAAATGGCTCTCCATCCATGGATGATCTAAAATGATTATGTACTCTCGCTCGGGCGCAGAATCACAGCAGAGACATTTTGGACAAAGACCTTTGGAAATAATCTGGAGAACATCTAAAGCATTGTGCTATCATCTCCCCACAAGGCAAACATTATCATCCTGTTTCCTAGGTCATGGTAATAATATGTCGTTCGCATTCGAGCAGTTATATTCATGTGGTAATCCTGACCTTGAATGCAGGCACAGAGGCCGGCTCTGTCGGCTTGCATAAATCAGACAAATTGTGCAGCTTTTCCCAAATCTGCATTTGAAATTATTTAAAAAAAAAAAAAAAAACAACCACAAAGAACTTGTGAAAGTGCCACAGTTTCATGGTATGCTTTTCAGCTATTTTATAGGCTTTTTTTCTCTTTTCTTTGCCTCCTGCTCAAACAAATTTAATTTGACCAAGAGTATCTTGTAAGATAACCAATCTGTATCACCCTCTAACCATTATGCATATTCATCATCTCAGAGTACAGATGTGATTAAAAACCTGTAAATGCAGTGTGAATTAATTTCCATGCCATGAATAATGCATGTGCAATGGCTGCGACCTGCGGTGAAGGTGATTTCTGCTTCACCTCCCTCCCACCTCTTCCTCCCTCACGAGCAGCGCAAGCTGACGACGAAGCTCGAACCCATGAGAGCGAGGAGAGAAAGACCTGCTGTGGATTTCGACCGCGAATGAGTCAGTGTGAGTCACAGAGAAATCTGACGCAAGCATAAGCCTTGTTGTAAAACCAGGAGTGAAGGGGTGAGTGAAATCAAGTTATTTTGTGAGCAAGAAGCCGTATGAATGTCAGTGATCCAGCTTAACGAGAGATCAGCTTTCCCAGGGTGTTGGCGGCGTGCGTGTGCGCGTGTGTGCACTCACTCGCGAGTGTGTCATAATCCGGCTGAGGCGAGGCTGGTGAAGTGCATGCGAGATTGTCAAGTGTGCTCTGTGTGTGTGTGTGCGTGTGTGTGTGTGTGTGTGTTGACAGGGCGGGTGGCTGGGCACAGGGCCCTGCTGACTGGGGAGCTGCTCAGACACTGAGTCAGATGCCACCAGGGAGAACAGACAGGTCCTTTGTGCAGGGAGCTCAGAGACCAGGCCCTGGGACACGTTCCCCCAGCACCGTCACCACTACGGAGCATGACACACACATACACATGTACACGCTATACCTGTGTGCATCCTAGCACTCTTGTTTGTGCACACACATATTCTACAGTGCATTAATACCCATAAATACACACCCATATGCACATGCAGTGCACCACCCAGGACACTCAACCTTTTTGCTGCAAGGATAATAATTCATCATTTAATTTCTAATTAATAATTCATCCTTTGACTTTTTGCTGAGTCACTGTGAAAATATTCTAATAATAGTTTGTTTTTGTTTTTTTTTTTCATGTGCTGAAGATTTAACTCTGACCAACAATCTGAATTAAGCTGACACTGAGTTGCAAGAAACAAATCCACCAAATACTGACATCTCAAGCGGGGGGTTCTTACCTTGGCCATCTGAGCCTGCACTCCACCTGCCTTCAGCGCTGTCACTGCCTTCTGAGCTGAGGCTGGGCTGTCAAAGTCAACAAAGCCATAACCTGCAGGTACAGAGACATACAGCAAGACATACAAGTTATGACAATGTGATATGCATACATGGACACAGGTGTGTAATTTGAACTCGTGAAGTGCTCCTATGTGAATCTAAAGAGACGGCCAGCTACATCTGAACCTTGCTTCCCCGCGGAGGACAGATGTAGAGTTATACAACACGTTTACACACCCAGTAAGTAGGTATAGTGTGAAGCTTAACACACAGCAAACATTTGGCAACCAAAAACAAACAGCACTGCTGAGAAGAGTGTATCCACAATGTGTTGTAACCTTAAAACTGAAATCTGTAACTTTCCATACAAACTACAGCAGAGATGACAAACTATCTAGTGTCATGTTTGTGACGTTATTTCACCTCTCTGTTGTTGATATGCAGTGAAAACTGACAAGATATGGCGTTAGTGAAAACATCCTGTCCTGAGGATGTTAATCTAAGTGGACTGGAGAGTCCCAATCCAAGAATACTGAACATAATGGAATATCGAGTGCATCTCAAACCATTGTAAATGAATTGTTTTTCCTGTTTACAATCTGCCATACAGGCTGTTAAAATGAATTATAGTAATGTAAAAATGTTATGAGTTATGAATATGGATTTCACATCTTCAATTTCAGATTCAGATTTATTGACTCAAGACCATGGTCGCATGATATGGAGTCTAAAGAAAAGATGCAATAAATCATAACAGAATAATGGCATCTAACAGGAATGAAGTACAACATAAATTATCTAAACAAAGGTACAACATTCTTCAAGAAGACATCCAATATACAAATATTTTTTGGTTTATCAGTTACAGTTACTTTCAACCTACTGTTGTATTTACACCTCACCTTTGCACTTGTTAGTAGTCTTGTCCAGAATGGCCTTGGTGGACACGATTTTCCCATACCTGAAAAACAGTGAGGTTTACACTCAAGGATCGTCTTTGCACCGTATACTGAACATAATGACTTTTACATTTGATATTGGCATTGCAACATTGCTGCGGCAATGAGGTTTCTCTCTCAACTTAACACACCCTGAGAGATTGTGCTCCATGATGACTGAATTACCATTCACCTGACAGACTCAGTGCAATGACAGTGAATACAATTACACCATCTGATAATAAATGATGTGCATGGGTAAATCTTTCGAGGAAAGGTGGGACATAAATTAAAAGAAGTAAGAGTAATGTCTTATGGGGTTCTGCATGCTAGAAAGAACTATAGGTTTTCTATATCTTATTCATTCCAGCTCACACACAGACATCAATAGGGATCATACCTCAAGGGGGATCCAACAAGATGTGAAACATAAATAAATGTCTCTGCTGCATTTTCAGATTGCTTCAAAATGAACTATCAATATGAAAATGCATTATCTACACAGCTGGCCAGCTATAGATACTGCAGATGCACAGGAGGATAGTGCCTGACTTGGGCAAATGCTTCTGTGCGGCAGAGTGTCTATCAGTTCCCATCTCTCCAGGCATGTGCATGCAGTGTAATCTGATATGCCTCTCCTTGGCTGTCCTGTCCAATGCTGGCTCCCAGCCATACTCCCATTCTACTAACCAGCTTCTCTCTAGGCAGTGTTAAAGCCTCCACTGGGTCTTAGTGCCCCTCACAACGCAATCCACCACTGCCACATTTATATGGGCTACAAGAGTCACTCTCAAAATACATTTTTATTAATAAGGATTAGGCAATGACATGCCAAAAGTGTAATGTGACAGCTAATCTGCTGGATTACTCTGAATTGGAAATGAAATAGTTTCTTTTAAATTACTTTAGAATCACTTTCACCGAAATGGCTTAAGGTCAGCTGTGAAGATGATTATGTTTTAATGTGAATATCCAAGAATTCTAAATTATTGATTTGGATATTACAACAGTAGACTAGACTATGTTGGGAATATACACATAAATATTGTATTGTATCATACGTATAGTATATAAGCATTGAATACACAGTATGTTCAGATTTTACTTGAATTATGTCCATCTAAGCTCAAGACTAAACAAAGAAAGGAGACCAGACAATCACTGGTTGATGTTCACCTTATGTGACTTTTAGAAACAACTTAAGGATTTTAACATTTATCAGATTTCTTGTTCATCCTAATTTTTAGGATGTGTGTATACCCATTTATACAGACACTGTAATATGTTACGATCATTTATCCTATTAAATTCTATGCAAATTCAATCTATCCAGTGTTAACTGAAGATTTGCTATATCATGTATTACTGTTTCATGGTGCATTGCTGATTCTAAACCATAAGGTGCAACCAACTGGACTGGAGGGATACACCAACACTGTCTTCCTATATTTCATCAGCATGACCAATTTGGGCACACAGAAACCTAACCAGTCTCCTACTTCACATTACGACCAGTATTTAAGCTGTGAGCTCTGCTTGCTGCTCTTAGCCATTTACTGAACTGTGCTCTGAGGTCTTGGACTACATGATGCAGAATGAAACGAGGGGCTTTAGACTCAGCCATGTGTGAGAAAGAGAGAGAGCATGGCGTACAGAGACCAGCCCAACATCCATCCGTGGTCAACCACCAGAGAAGGACCAGGGCAAGAACCAGAGCGGGACCCACAGAGACAACTGCAGGGGCTGGAGATGGAGAACCAACCAACCCCCATCCCCTCCTCTCATCCCTCACTTCCCTACACAGTACATATCAGAGAGTGAGCGTACAACTCTCGGTGTGGGGGAGGGGAGCTTTGGGAGTTCTGTGTCCTGATAGTATGCACACATTAACTGTTCAAACTGTATTTAAGTATGTAAAATTCCCTCCATGACTTGTCATCCTGCTGTTTTACATCCTTATCTACAAGTATTTTCCTTATTAACTATTACGGGAGTGGATACAGTATCCTCTCTTCAGTCTAGTTTAACTAAGAATTACATTGGCTTTAATGTGCTCTGCTAAAAGGCAAATTTCATGCAGTGATTTAATCTGCTCTGTAAAAGCAGAAATATGAGAACTACCCCCACAGAACACCACCTGACACACAAACCCTGAACTCCATTCACTCCACTCCCCCTCTGATTCTCTCCATCCACCCCCCACCTCCCCCTCTTCATGCCATTGCCCTTGTTTGTCTTTCCCTTTCCCCTGGGCTCGCCGTTTCCTGTAGGGTTGGGCAGCCTCATGTGAGCCATATCTTCCAGACAGCTGTAAAATAGCAGGCCTCTCCCTCCCTCTCTCCCTTATTCAATCTCTTTAGAGCCCCCTTTCCCTCCATTTCTCTCACTCTTCTCCTCTGCTCTTCTGGTTCTCATCACCAGGCTCCGGAATTCAATTAAGTAAACCCAGATCGTTCATCTCAGCCCTATTTGTTTTGATGTCTCCCACTGAAGACCTAACAAACATATCAGATGGATTGGATGATGCTGTTGTTTGATGTCAGAGTACATGCTGCCCACAACAGAGTTTGCAAAGACTCACACTCACACTGTTGAGCAACATAGTGCAGTATTTATAGTGCAGAATGGGACTTTGAATGATGGGATGGCATAGTCTCATTGTGATCATACTGTAGGATGAAGACTGAAGCACAGACAAGCCATAATTCATGTAGGTAAAAAGTCAAAAGAAGGAGCAAGAGCAGACATACAGAGAGAATCAGCATAAGAGAGGGAGACTAAACATTCTGTATGTAGTTGTTGGAAAGTCTGTGCTTAGCTGTGCCAAACTGAAAGGTCTTACTTTGCAGCCCAAGTGATTGTTAGTTTTTCCATATGGCCACTAAATGATGGGCCTTAAAAACATGTAACCCTCTCTGTTGCTTCTAAGGTGTGCTTTAGCATTCGTGTGCAGTTCAAGTGTAGGGGACCATCCATCTACTGTATTTGCCCATGTAGTAAAGCAATCTATTCAGTCTTTCAGCCTGCCAGCCAGCCATCTATCCATCCACTCATCACTCTCTTCTATCTTAATCAACTCTGTTCCTCTAACCTGCTTCATGCTCTCAGTGGGGCAGCCAGAGGGAGATTTATAGGGTGTCTAAGCAGACGCTGAAGCAATTGGTTTTTGGGTGACTTACGGCTGACAGAGTTTGACCAGATCTTGGTCTGTGGTTCCAGGGTGGAGGCCACGGATGTACAGGTTCGTTTTGCTCAGCTGCTCTCCCCCACTACTGCTGTTGCCGCTGCCACTGCCGTTGCTGATGGTGGTGGTGGTGTTGCTGTTGTTGTTGTTGTTGGGGCTTGGAGGAGCCATCTGATGGTTGGAGGGGGACACATACGTCTGCTGCAGAACAAAGAAAGGCTAGAGTCAGACTTTGGGATGGTAAAGTGCAGCATTTAAATGGATTTATAGGCTAATGTAGAAACTAATTGGATATGAAGCAAGCACAGCTGGTTAATGGTTAACTGACTGACTTGCTCAAACTACAGGCTTATGAGGAGAAAATCAATTTAGGACACAATTAGCCAGAACATGAGCAACAGTGGCTGATTAGCCTAATGACATAGTGTCAAACATATCCAAATGGGGTCACTGAGTCAGAGCCAGGATATCGATAACAATTTCAATGCTTCATCTGACTCGATGGAGATGGCATGAAAAGATAAAAAAAATATAACCCAATATTGTCACATGAACCGCGTACTGTAAATAGGTGAAATAATATTATGTAACTTATACCTCAAAACATAAATATGACAAAGAACACTATGTAAGACTACAGCATCTATGCTAAATGAACAAAAATGTGCATATACTAATAATGAAGGGTTGTAAAAAATTGTTAAACATATATATATTCCTGTGGCCTGTTTTTTGCTCTTATTTTGCATATGAAACAAAGAAATAAAGTTTTTTTTTTTTTTTAAAAAAAAGGTCATAATAATGTCAGAGTGGTGTGCTTTTTATGGGCTCTGAATGTGCAGTAATTTATTTTACAAAATCAAGCCAAACCAAGATCTATAACTGGCAGGCTGCACAGATACTTTAAATATTTTGTCTCTAGCCTCTACAAGAACCCAACAGTGATTTACTTTCTCCAATACATCCTGCTTGACTGGGAAATGAATGAACATTGGCTCTGCAAGTCAGTGTTTCACTACTTGTTTGTGCAAAAAAAGACTGGTGATGTTTTTTGAAAACAGATAATCCAGTAGTTAATACTATAAGACTAAATGTTGACTGGTGTACTGACCTTACCTTATCTAGTTTAACACTGTTGCCAGTAAACGTGTTTAACATGCATTAGTGAAGGTTGGGGCTTAGAATCATTGTTTGACCTCTGTGTCTTTACATCTGATACACAATGTACACTGATTATCATGGAGCTCTATTACAGGTTGCCTATGAATCATAATAACCAATATACCTGTTGCTTAGACCATAAATGTTGAAAACTGACCTTAATTATTCTATATTTTCAGAATGCCAATTAAAATGACCTGATTTTGAATAGTACTGAAACTCAAAGGAATGCTACTTTTGGCAGAGATGTAAACTGTAAAAAAAAGAAAAAAGAAAAAAAAGATAGCATATATGGGAATTGAGCCGTCGTACAAATCCAAAAACAAAGGGTATAATATCAAATCTGGCTGGGATTAATGTGGCTGAGTTCCATTCTGCTACATGAGTGGCTTTTGTGCTGTGGGTTGAAAGTGAAAGGGTTTTTATGAACAGTTTCCAATCACAACTGCGCAGAGGGAGATCTGTGGATTATCAACAGCAACCAGGACATTATTTCTGGGGAGAAACTTTTACATTTGTTATTCTGAATTTAAGTTTTCAGTGCTTTGAGCAGCACAAACCAAAATCTATTTGCTGCTATTGTCTTGGGGAGTTGGCAGAAATCTCAAAACTCAAACTATCTGCATGATTAGATACCACAAGTTTTTAGCACTAATATAGTAATTTCTATGAAGATTTGTGCACATAACTGGAACTGGAACACATAACTTTAATTATATGTTTTCAATGTTTGTATTTTTGAGACATCTGTTAATATTACAGACCATGGTTTGAAACTGAATTCTAAAATGAATTTGTAAGGAAGTAAAATGCCAGATAAGTTTGGTCTTGGTGTGGCCTCTTTCAGTGCTGGAGCAGGAGGAACTGTTTGATTTGTTATGGTCAGCAGGCCCGGCCCCAGGGAACAATGGGGTGGCTTGTTGGACACCACAAGGTCAGCGCTGGACCACCAGCTTGTTAGCAGAGAAGGAGCCGTCAAAAGACTGCTGGAATCAAGCTAATTATGACCTCTCTATTTCTCTCTGCTGCAGCTATGTTCAAACCATCTACTACAAGTTTAATTCAGATTCTGGAAACACAAATCTATGTCTAAAGTCTAAAGGTTCAAATTGTAGTTCAGAATGTGATAAACAGGATTTTAAAATCTATAAAAATATATTTGGGAATTTATTTTATAGTAAATTTTTTTGCAGTATTGCAAAACTTAGTAAGGAACTACAAGGCTGATCTGAAAAAAATCAGGGCGGGAAAAAAGGAAAAAATCTACCAATCACATGCACTCCCACAAACCACAACCAATCAACTAAAAGAGATCCAACTATGCACATTTTCATTGGGAGCAAATGATGTCAGTCAGCACAGCACAACAAAGTTCAACAACTAACATAGCTGTTGTTTTTTAAACACAGTGTATTAATGTTCTCCCCAATCTAACATTAAAGTTACTGTTAAAAACAGCGTTCAACATTAAGTGTACTACTGAAACATGTCTATCTGTCTATAACATAGCTGAGAAAAAAGCTACCTCTTGAGTCAAACTGGGAGCATTCACACTTTTTAAAAGTACTATCAATATATCAAGATTACCTTAAGATGTAGGCCAAGCATGTCTGAAATATTAACATTATTCTCCAAAATACAAAGCCAGTTCTATCTCACAGCAAAACCCTGAATCCAGTAATATGTGTTCTCTTACCTGAGGCCTCTTAGTACGAATACTTGTACAATGCTGTGCAGACGCTCTCGGGCACTTAAGCTATATACTTTCTTATCCATAATGCACTATAATCAGAAAGGCATCTGATCTGTCCCAAATTCATTCTACATCATGATGACAGCAACCCCAAACATATAACCAGAGTCATAAAGAACTGTCTTCAGCCACAAGGCGCCCTGAATCAGATGGTCTGGCCCCCACAGAGCCTTGATCTCAACATCATAGTCTGGGATTACATGAAGAAACAGAAAACAATGGGAAAGCCTAAATCCACAGAAGAACTGGGATTGCTTGGGACAACCTAACTTGAAAAACTCTGTTTTAAAGGCAAAGGGTGGTCACACCAAATATTCATATAACACTACACTTTTTATGAGGTAAGTTAATAAAAAAAATAATAAAATAAAAAAACTGTTCATGGCATTATATTTGAAAGCATCCACACTTTACTTTTACAGCCTACAGTACTGTATGTGTAAGTAGCATGTGGAGTAGGAACTCCAGTGATTCATCTGAATGCATTTTTGTATCCACTTCTACCACTATCCACTTCCCAGCTGCCATATGTTTTCCAAAGTGTTTTGGAATCAGCCTTCAGAGCTTAACTCCCTGTCTTTTTAGTCAAGCTGAGAAAATCACAGTGACTCACAGAGCCCATTCATCTTGGCCGTCTTCTCTAATCTCCCTCTCTTCTTTAGCATCAATAGTACACTGTTTGTTTTTCCACAATCACAGCCTCTTCCTGTGCTTTCCCTTGCTGTCACTGTAGGCGGCCTGCACAGACTATCAGGAGGGATGCACCTGCAGAAGCCTGGGGAGATAGAATCTGACGGGAGACCGAGTCCGGGCCCGAGCCTGGCTAGTGAGGCCTGGCTAATTGGGATCTGAGCTTGTTAGTGGAAAGTGCTAATCCCTCTCATGTGCTCTCTAGTCAGAAGGTAGTGTCTCATTAAGGCCGCTCTGCTAGGCTCCTTCTGAGAAAAGGATGGCAGAGAGTCAGCTCCATACCTACTCCCCATCTGCCCCAGTGCCCAGGGCTGACTCCAGGTGTTTTGCCACCCGTATAAGGTAATGACTAATGTGCTGGTGCAAACACAGGCAAACATGTTGGGAAGGTCAGAAAGTATAACGCAACTCTTAAATGTGCATGATTGGCAATCACAAATTAAATTTTACAGCTTGTAAGATCCTATCCCATGCCCAAAGCCTGACCTCCTGACATGTTACTGATTTCCTTCCTGCTTGTTACTCGGTCCACAGCTGCCCACATATCTGTTTACACTACTCCTTACATGCATCACAGTGTCATCAATGAACATTCTTTACATTCCTTTGACATACACAAATGTTTGTGTTTCCCTCCTTCTCCTTGAAGTAGATAGGGGTTGGAGGGGGAGTGTTCTGTGGGAACTGGGCTTCATTACAAAACAAGATAAACTCTGAGAAATAAAGGCAATACCCCTGTGTGCACTTAAAACATATACTAACTTACTACTGATATACGAGCATTGGATTAAAAAACATGTAAAAACTTAATCCTATGTGCCTACGAACAGTTGATGCTCAGTTGCTTTCAGCCACTCCACAGAGAGGAGCCAGAAATGTACACAGTTCTCATATCCCCATTAATATGAGAGGACGCAGTTATAGTTGCAGAAAGATAAATCAGTTCTATGTGTTATTATTATAGTTGTGCAAGAAGCATAACCGCAGCGAGTGGCCTACAGCGCAGTGCAGAGAGAGAGGGAGCGTGCTCCAGGCAGCAGCTGAAGACTGATTAGGTGATTACAGTTGGAGGGAGAAGAGGTGAAGCCTGTAGGGAGCGCAGGTGACTCAAGGACTTTCATCCAGGAGAGAACAATGAGTGCTAAGTGAGGGAGGATGTACGCCTTTAAATATCCAGAAACAGTAAAGATATGAGCCCAACTGTCCGACACTTGAACGCTACTTCTCTCTGGCAACACAAACCTTTTGTGCAACTGATGCTGAGGCTGCTTACAAACATAATTTGTGCATCCCATTTAGTTCTATTATTTAATTATCTTTATCCCACCAGAAGCATATAGTTGCCTTCAAAGTCGTTAGGATAAATGTCAAATATACTAAAATCTTCAGTTAGTTCCCAAAGACATGTATTGATGTATTGCTGTATTGTATATATAATGTATTGATATATTTTGCATATCTGTATTTTGTATTTTATCACCATACAGTAGCATTTCAGTAAACTGTCAAAATCTTTATCTCTTCATCACTAAAAGTTATTATTTATGCTATACAACAAGTATATGTTTATGAATACATGACCTATCTTGAATGAGAGAGAAAATCTTGAATGTGGGGTCCTACCTGCTTGGCTAAAGAAACCTTACAAGGCTCCGTGGAAAAGATCATAGTGTTACACACACTGACACAATCACTTGCAGGCAACAAAAAAAGCAGCGAAGGATGGGACGAGCCAAATGAGAAAAGTGATGGAAATCCTTGGCGTCCTGTAGCTAAAAGGTGAGACTTCTCACTGTCCTTCTCCTGCACTCAATCCAGTTTAAATAAAAAAATTATTTAAAAAAACAGGAAAAAAAATCTTGGACATTTTTAAAAAAGGCTGCTTTCAACAGGTATTAAACACGCTGAGGAGCGCAGAAGGTAAATTCTCAGGACAAGGGATTCATCATCTGGGAGGAATGCTCAGCCTCTCTTCTCCATGTGAAGTGACAGACAAGAAATCAAGGTATGTGAAACACAGGGGAGAGAGAAAAAAAGACTGGGGGCAGTTAATCGAAAGCAGAGGATTGGGGGGGGGGAGTTGTCTCTTAATCCTTTTCTTTTCTCCGCCCTT
This sequence comes from Lates calcarifer, assembly GCF_001640805.2. Lineage (NCBI taxonomy): Eukaryota > Metazoa > Chordata > Actinopteri > Centropomidae > Lates > Lates calcarifer. Next base: position 13,774,984 of record NC_066838.1, on the reverse strand, counting down.
TTTCTCATAGTAAAAGACAGAGACCAGAGGGTTACCACTTGACACTGGATTTAAGTCTTCCCTCTGTGTGACTTTGGCGCTCGAACAATGCAAAATGTGTAAAATTTACAAAACAAAACAAAACAAAAAAAATAAGTGCTTGCATGTCTTCTTTCAAGGAAAAGATTCGAGTTTGCTCAGAGCCCCTCTTGACATGAGCACATTGTCTGAATCCAGAATTCCAGGAATTCCAGGTCATTAATCTGAGCAATCTGAATTCCTGCCAGCCGTGAGGCAGGGAAGGGAATAAAGCAAGGGAAGGACAGAGGTGTTTGATTTCAGCTTTGTTGAAACATTATTCAAGAAATGCTGAGAGTCAGGCATAAACATACTTCATATGCCATTCCTGTCGCAATTTAGCTGCAACATTTTTTTAGACACAAGCTGGGATGAAATCTTGATAGTTGATGTAATTTTTCAGCAGCATTCAAAATACTAGACATGACAAACAGGCTTGCAAAGATATCTAATCTCTAATGTTATCATTTCTATATGTCCCAGACTTTATAGAGCCTGCACAGAAAAACTGGTTACCCCATGAATTATTCATATGAGAGGACAAACTAATCAATGCTGGACCATATGTACTGTTCCCATATATCACATATGGCCACATGAAGTATATCAATTCTACATTAGACTTATTACATGGGCTCTTTTTCACAGCGCCATGCAAACCCTCTCAGTCAGTCAGTCAGTCATCATTAGCAGGACTGAAGGGGTGGGGCATATCTGAACGCGTAAAAGAGGAAAAAAAAAAACTTCGCTAACTTGTGGTTAATTCAATGAAAACATTACTTAAGCGAAGACGCGGTTGATTCAACGCCCACACATTCGTGTAAAAGTAGAACATAAATAGCTTTTGTTCGCTTGTTTGGAGCCTTACGAGCATCTACGGCCAATTTGAAAGCTGTACTGTGTGTGCTGGCCGGGGTATAGGAAGAGAACAGCGACCGTATCGGAACAAACGAAAGCAAACTGTGGTAGTAATCTACGGGCAACAATGTAACGGGGCCCGGTGTTAGTTTGTAACAGTGTAACAGCAACAACAACAACAAAAAGCCGACAGCAAATGTTGCAACGGCAAGTAAAGAGAGTTTGAACGTCGACTGTGATCCACTTTCAAGGACACTGCAGCTTAAACAGCCGAGCAGCTTTTAACTAGAGAGGCAGAGCTCGGAACAACGCCGCATCGAGAAATTAAATTACTCCGTAATTCGGCGAGAGGAGGGAGACAGAAGTAAGGGCTGGGGTGTTGTTAAATACCTTCTTGTTGTTTTTGCCGGTGTATCCGTTGTATGGGTTGATTCCTGTCCTTGGCGGCACAGAGAGCAGCATTTTTACACGGCGCTGTGTCCGGAGGAGCGGAGAGAGCGGAGAGCCAAGGCAGTCAGCTGACGTCAGCCAGGGAAATTCAGCCAGGAACAGCGGTAGTGATTGGAGTCGCTCCTCCAGCACTCTGATGTGCCACACACACACACACACACACACACACACCACTGGCTGTGTTGTGTTTTATCTGACTTTATTTACAGGTTTCAAGCACAAGACCCCACAAGCATATCATCCAACTGCTAAATGTAAACACAGGCAGTAAATACCTAAAAATATTTTTCTATAGCTTTCTCCATACCAGTGTTCATAACTGATATAGGCGTTTAAAAGCTGATTCCAGTATTTGCACCAGAGCCAGAGGTGGAAATTGTGTGTTTTTTTAAAAAGACTTTTTAGCAGCTGGTTTTAGTATCAAACTAAATGAGCTTCAGGTCATTCACCAGAAGTGAGAAGGAATAGCCTGTGACGCTACTACTATTTCCTGAGTGGGAAGTAGACATGACTCACCATGACCTGGAATAACTTTTACCTTTACAAACATTGGTTTTTGCGCAATTATGAAATAACTTTTTGTCCCAGAACCCGCCCTGAAGCAGTTAAAGGCATGTTATCTAAATCAGTGGGTAGCTAAAAATATCTAGACCAGCATAGATGCAGCACAGTGTTCATTTCCTCAGTGTGATGAAATGATAAAATGTTCAAAATAAAATAGTTCAATAAACTATTGTGCGTGTTTTATTGAATCTTTTATAAAGGATAATTCAGGGTGTTTTCAGCCAGTCCCTTATGTTTTTGCCATCTTTTCATTACATGTTAAAACTTCATTTCTGTGTTGACTGTAGAGATTCATGTAGTTTCAAGTCTTTTGGAGTGTCAGCTTTCATGCATACACACAAGTCCAGTTCCAAAATGTGATTACAATCCCTCCAGTTTAAGCTAAAACAAAAGCACCTGAAACTAAATCTCACTCCAAGAAGGCGGTGGCTGACCCTTGGTCACCTGAATCCAACAGGAAAATTTTGCCAAATCATTTTACACTAGTAACTCTAACGTCACATCTATATCTTCTAATCTTGACCACTTTTGTTAATTGTAACATCAGTTATTGGTTAAATATGGCACAGAAATACTTATATAAATTCTTAAATGAATACTCATATACTTACTATTTTACAGACAAAACGAGGAATGATTAAAGATCTGATTATCTGACTGCAGCTTGCACTGTTATTCTCCTTTACATTGAGACCACTTTGTTAAACAAAGCAGATGTAACCCCTGAGGGTGGGAAAGCTTTGAAACAGTATGTAGACCATCATGGCGCACTAAACAAATGACATTTATCCATAGTTGTTTAAGGTTGGCTAACCATTACTTACGGAATAACAGGGAAGCTTTATGAGACAGATTGCTGCCATTAAATAAAGGATAAATTAATAGATAAATAGGCAAATTAAATGTTCTAAACACTTATGTATGTGATCACAGAGGAATCCATCAGTACATTTAAGTTGGGCTGATATCTGTCATTGTAATCTAATCATCAGAAAACCAAGGCATTTTGTCTTTGCTGTGCTAACTTCAATAAGAGACAATAGTTACATTTATTACATTGTGTTACTTTTGCAGTAATAGTGTACATTAGTAAATGAATCTGTATGAGGACAATACAACTATTGTTAGTGAAAAGTAATACTTCCCTGGAAATATGGTCAGAGTGTGATATAAGTGGAATAATAATACCACGCTTCATGTTCTTGGATATGATCCAAATTTAACAGTAACTCCTGATAAATAAGATAGCTGTCTGTATGTCATGCTTTTAGATGTGTGTTTTTTTTTTTTTTCATATGAACAAAAAAAAGTGTTTGTATCAACAGAAGTTGCTTGGCAGCTAAAATCCCCTGGCACTTTTGCTCTGTCTTGCGCACCCTGACTGATTAGCCCACAAGTATGTAGAAAACATATGCAATTGTTCACTCAGCCATACAGTGTGTTTTTTTCAATCCATAGCATTTACATAATACATCTACATCTGCAAAATTCAGCGTCACAGAAAGACAGGCCTATATACTTGTGTTGATCTACATGCACAAGGGATTTCATCCTGATTTCATCATGACGGTCTAGTCAGACAGACGGGAGAGGCCAAGATGAATTCATAATCTCTATCTCTCTCTCTCTCTCTCCCACACACACATATGCACACAATGTCAAAACTTGATGCATTGGCTGCATTTGCATAAAAATAACATTATTCTGTGTTGCCATCATTCTTGCCAGCTAGATATTGATGCCCACCCCCCCCACCCCTACTGGACCGTTCAGTTTTCAAACCACAATTAGGTCACCCAGAGTCGTTCACTCCCCTGTTTCGATCTATGCAATGTTTTGATATGCGTGTGCAAGTGTTCAGCCAGATGGGCTGTGAGTTCCACAGAGCTCAAGGACAGTTTGGGGAGTGATTCAGTCAGCAGAGGGCCCGAGCCAGCCAACACACACTGCAAATTCACCAGTGACGGGAATAGTGGGACCTGTTGGGAGCTGTGGGTTTTTGGATAGGGTTTCCTCCACTAAGGGACAGACAAGAAAAAATCTGATGTGATTGTAACTGTATACTACAATAGAATTTTGTTTATCAAACACTTTAATCTAGTATAATCTACAGCTGAATTGTGTTTCCTGGCAGAACAACCAGAGCATCACATAAAATAACACCTGCATATCTACAAATCTGAGAATCCAGTGAAAAATGTCATGGTGAACTTAGTGTTGGAGCAGGACTCTTACTGGTGGGTTGTATGGGAGGAGGGGCTGCAGATGGGGGTGGGGGGTGGGGTTAGGAGAACACAAACTGCTGGTGCATGCTCCACATTCCTCAGGTGTTGTCAGCATAGCTTGCTCAGTAATTACCTCTCTGTGAAAAACATGCACAAAGCCACACTTTACGAGCAAACCGAGGGGCAGCACCCATGAAAAGCTGTTAGGGGAGATGTGAGGAACAGATAGGAGTGCATTTATATTTACATTTAGGCATTATATGTTAATGGTTATTATTTTTGAATGAGTGCACTGGAGTGAAATCTGTTGAGACATTTCAGGCATGCATCCAGAGGCAGCTATAGATGCAGATTGTGGCTGTGTGAGAGTCAGCAGCTTGATTTATGCAGTAATCCATCTTCTCTCAAGGATATGGGCAGGTTAGTTAATGACTGTAGCCAGGCAGACCTTGGCATGTGAATCTAGTGGTGTGATACAGATGTACAGTTGCAAAGATGGTGGTCGGCCTTCGCACACAGGCTTTTTCGTTAACTTTGCTGACAGGTGGTAGATTCTTGTGATCCTCCCCCTGCGTTCTGCTCTTCATTGTTTCTCTCAGATGTCATCACTTTCATCACCGACATGATTCTCAAAGAAGGAGCAGGTTCTCCCTGTCTGGGAACGCTTCTCTCCCACTTTCCCCTCCTTCCTTTGCCCCGCTCTGTCTCCTTGGCAGGCTCGCTAAAAGCTGAGGGATTGTGTGCAGATGTGCCTGGAGAGAGGCCAGCCCCTCTGCCCTGGGAGAACATGTGGTCTGGGAGTGTTTATGCTGGCACTCTTTCAAGCTGTCTCCCACACAGCATGCTGGCGTCTGTCTCTCCTGGATGACAATGCTCAACCCTCCTCCCCATGAAGGGGGCATTCTCAGGTTGAGGTGACACCAGCAATCATGTTGATTCGGCGAGTTGACAAACAGGATAGGCAGAAATGTAAATAAAAAGCAAACAAATTTGGTAACATCAACATCACCGTTTTCCAGAGAACTTGAAAAGGAGCATTGTTGAAATACATGGAATTATAGTTTAGCCGCAAAAAAACATTTAAAACTACTCCAACTATTTTCCCAACTTTTGCATTTCTAGTTTGTATTCTGATTCCCAGAATGAAAATATGCTTGGATTCAACAAATATCCAGGCATGTTTTTCACAGATTCTTCACATACTTCACATTCCCCCCTGTGATTCAGGCTCTGAGTAAACATTTGTAAGCTGAAACCCCCTGAAAGGCACGCTTATTCTTAACACCAGCAGCAGTGAGGTTACTGTCAGTTTGTGTAGTGCGAAACACACACCTGTTGTTTTTCGTATAAAAGATGCCAGCAGGAAAAGGGGGCACACACGCTACATTAACATCATAGTTTTGCAGAAAGTGTCATTAAGAGCATTTCAGTTACAAAACATCTGCGGTGTGGGGCAGAGATCCTCTCGTGTTCTGTTTTTAAACAAATGACTTTTTGATCAGAGCTTTCTCAGAGGGTGTGCCATGTAACATTTACCAAATATTACATCAAATTGTTGGGTTCTTTTTGTTATGTTAGTAAAATGAGTTACAGGCTTCATGTCTCTCTGTAATGTAAGTATTCAGTGCCCCCTGCAGGTTCAGATGGTTTATGAAAATACCCAGTCATATATTCACAAGTCAAAAGAACAATCTCACAAAGATTACACTATTTTTGTTCAAAGCTAAAAATACTTACATTACTAAATTTAAACTTTTCTTGTGGAAGACTTTTTAAAAGGCATTTTCATTGAGGATGCACACATTTCTTAAGATTTTAGAGGCTGCCAATGTATTCCTGTAAGGGACGATTATCTTTGTTAACATTTCCATTTCGGTTATGCATATGGATATTTTTTTTATACCTAAAATAGTGCATAATGCTCATATACAATCCACCTTTTCAAACCTCTCAAAACCTCTCTACATCTCTACATTTGACTGAAGTAATTATTTGTGTAATATGGGGGGGGGGCTCCAGATTTTTGTCTGTAGTTTTGGCAGCCAGTCAGTAGAATTACTTTGTGTGATTAGTTACATCCCATTGTGGTAGGGAAGACTATTGTACCATTGTAAATGCTTGGATATCCAAAAACCATGTCCATTTCATAACAATCTTACCCATTTTCATTTGCCACTAGGGGGCGTGATTTAGTGAAGAATGCAGCGGTTGGGAGGCCTCCACAATGTAGGCTTCACATACAACACTTCAACTGTCTCACTGCATGCTTATCCATCTTATTAACTAGGTGCAACTTATGAGCATAATAATTTTTAAAAAAACAATGGCAATTGATCATCATGTTAAGCAATTGTGAACAAGTCTGGATTACCAACCCAGCAAAGTGGGCAATTGCTCAGGAACCCTAGACCTTCAGGGGCCAAAAAGCCCCAGGTTTACCCATTGCTGAATCATGTAATTGGATTAATTTCAGATTTATTAGAAAACTGACCCAGTGAAACACGGCATCAGCTGATGAATCCTCCATCTTGAATTCTTGTACTGAGAACTTTGGTGTAATGATCTAAATTGTTTTAGTTTATATTGTGCTCATTTGTTAATGTTTGTGTTGAAAATGGGTTTTCTCAAATTGCTTCAGTTTTTCTGTGTCAAGTAATTAACACACAGAAAACCTTGTTTATGGTCATAGTGTTCCATCCAACACTTGATTGTTCAGTATAGAAATGAAAAATGATAGTGATAAAAATTTAGAAACCAGCAAATATTCACATTTAAGAATTTGATACCAATTATTTCCCTCTAAATTACTTATTAATTATCCAAATTGTTTTAAATTCCCTGAATTCCAATCGACTCATCAATTAATCAACCAGTCATTTCAGCTCTAGAGTGCTGGTTGGTTTGTGAGATCGTGTGGAACTAATGAAACTGACATGTACAGTTTGGGTCAATGGGGGCAAATTTTTTTTTTTACCCCCGGCCTCCTGAGGAAGTTAATCCAGCCGAGACAGTGAAGCAGCCGTGTCAGTGTTTAACAGCTGTTTAATTACCTGTTTGCTTTATAATCATTACTTATCACATTATCACTTTTGTCGCGAGAAAAAAAAAAGAATTCTGAAATATTGAGCCAACATGGCTGATCCTAGAGCGCCAGTTGCAGCAGCAGCGCCGCCTCTCTCCTCTCCCACCTCCACGGTTGATGAAAAGGAGCGTGAAATAGGAGAAAAGGAGGTGTGTTGGAGCATGCGCAGACGGGGGTCGCCGCTCAGTTATCCCATTTTTGTGAGGAGTCGAGCGTTACGTCACGGGCTCGTCCACAGTGCTGGAGCTTGAGAGATTCACCCACCATCCACTCATGCAGCCACAAGCACGGGGAGACATTGGCGCTCCGAGCGAGAAAAAACGCTTTTACTTTTTAATTTTTCCTTTTTAGTTTGGCACGGAATGAGCTGAACGGAGCCGGCGTCTGCAGGGGGGGGGCTTCTGTACGAGTGGACGATTCTAGTGGCATGGTGTGGTGGTGAAACAGAGACCCCAGCACAGCAGACACACACTGAGAGAGGGAGAGATAGAGACAGAGGTTACGCTGTGCATCATGTTTGAATGCTGATAATCAATTAGAAACATACATGACTGTGCTGCTGCATTGCCTGTAGCCTCGCCGGGCTGTAGCAAGTCTCCCTTTTTTATTCTAGAAGCCCGTGTGAAGCGGCCACCGTGCGGGGCTGAGGGTGCAACTGAACGGACAATCGCACCCGGACCACTGAGGGGGTTCGGGTGAGGTGGTTGATCGGGCTGTTCCTTTTTTTTTTTTTTTTTTTTTTTTTTTTCTCAGAAACCCAGCCAACTTTTCCTCTATTCCTTTCTAACAGCGGTGCCATCGGGCATTGCTCAGGAGATGGCGATGAGGTTGTTCTACTTGGGATTTATACTCTACTTGGAGATCGTATCTCCTAACGGTGCAACCGTAGGTAAGAAGCCTGTTGTGTTATCTTGCATTGTGATACTCGAGAAAGCATGACCACTTTTTTCTCTCTCTCCCCCCCCTTCCTTCAAAGCATCTCTGCACAGGCCTGTGTTCACTAGAGTTGGAGCCAACACCGCAAAATAGGTTGTGTTCATGTGTGCCACAGCAGTCTCCTCCTCAGAGAGGGAGAGAGATCAATAAATTAGGAAAAAGCCTTTCATCAGAGAAAGTACCGCACAAATAAGCAGTGGCCTAAAAAAAGATATCTGTCTGCAATTTTAGCAGTGCTCCTGTCTGAGCAGCCAGAACGGGCCTGCCTGCCTGCAAGGATGGCAGACACTGAGGTTATTCACAGTTGGAATATTCAGCAGGTAAAAGGCTATCGCTACACTTGCATGAACGACCCATTTCCTCAGAACGACATCATTTCTGACTGACTGACTGCGACAAAATGGCTATATCCCCCTTCTCCATTTTCCTTAGAAAAATACAATCCCTCATGTATATTTTTCTCTGTGTGGCGACAGCTGATAGCTACCATTCAAACCCCAAAACGTGCTGTTTTCTCTCTTTATTTAGTCACAAAATCGGAGCAGCACCTCCCGAGTTCCCTATCAAACCTGTGGGAGCCATCGGTCAGATCAGCTTTCATGTTTGTTTTCAGTTACTTGGCGCATATGAAAACAACAGTTGTGTTTGCTCGTAAAGGTATAATCTTAATGGCGCGGCTTGTCCCGACGTGTAGCGTCAGTAGCTGCCTGGGAAATCACAGTTTTATTAGTGACAGCCAGGTACCGTCTGATAGTGAAATGAATAGTCGTGCAGTTATCCTCTTAACGTCCCCGGAGCTTCTTAATACTCCCGAATCCTTGATAGTGATAATGAGATATTAAATGCACCATTGCTCTTGTGACAATGCATTGCAGACCTGTTGAGCTAAAAGCTTGTTTTTTCTTTCTTGAGCACTTGAAGAGAGACATGAAGGAACAAAATAGCACATATCATAGTCTGGAGTCTATTGTAAGTCATCCATAATATTTTGTGGCTGTAAAACGCTATTTAAAGATGCCATGCTCCAGTATTGATGTCCTCTGTCCCATCCAGGTCTGACCTGACAGCCTTATGGATAAATGTTGGTAATATGAGTCAAACAGTTAATGTCACTCCTTTACTTCATGTTTACTTTGAGGTAGCAAGACATAAAAAATTAGCTGGCTTTAATTTTGCCACTAAAGCCAGCTACTACTGTTTATGTCTTTACAAAATTTGCCTCTGCCCCTCTTTGCCTTGGAAGATCTTATATAAGCTACATCAGATTTTGATGGAGGCCGTTCAGAGTAAAAGCTATATAGCTAAGGTTACATGAGTCTGCAAGCTCCTCCCTCCTCCTCCCATCAGTATGTAACATCTGGACACAGGGAAACCATTAATCCAACTTAGATGTGACTGCAAAAAGGGCGGGAGGGGGGGGGGCAGCTGAAGAGCTGGGGGTTGAGGGCGGGTGAAGCGAAATAAACTTGGAGAATCAGTGTTGGACACTCTCGGAAACTGACACAGAGTTACATCACAGGGAGTCAGGGATGGAAATGATATGTGTGTTGTGTCATTATTAACAGTTGATTGAACCAGCCTCTCTTTGGAGCAGCGTTGGTCTGAAAGTGTAGAAAGTGAGTGGAGACAACCCCCTAAGGCCAGCCACTTGGTCTGGATTTGTCTGGATCACCACTGGGCCACAGCATGAATTTATGAATGGGGAAGGATTAGTGGCAGGAGGGTCAGAAGGCCACAGTTAACAGTTAAACATTGGACAGACCTCTTTGTTTGTTATTGATCTTTGTTGCTGGTTAGAGTTTATTATTGTGGCACTTAAAGGTGTCATCCCTTAGCCTGACAAACCCCAGCCCAGTACTGCACAACACCCTAGTAGTCCTAGTTAATCCATGGCTACATGAGGGGGTATGACGAAACAAATACAGTTTGAACTGATGATTGTTGACATTTGGGACGTAGGTAACAATTATTTTCATTGTTGATTAATCAGCAGATCCATTTGGCATCAATTGTTTGGTCTACAAAGTGCAAGAAAAAGTGCTGCACACAATGATGCCCAAAATGATTTATTCCCATTTCTTGTTTTGTCCAACCAACAATCCAAAACCCAAAGAAATTCAGCTTCTGGTAAAAGATAGGACAAAGTAACACATAAGATACTGACATTTGAGATACTGAGAGCTTTAGATAAGATTGATCAGTAGATTATTTGGTAAGTAGTCAGAAAATAAACAGGCAACTATTTTGATAATTGATTAGTTGTTTTAGTATTTTTTTAAAATGAAAAATGCTTTAACACTTTAAAGTTCCAGCTTCGTAATTGTGAGGATGTGCTGCCTTTCTTTGCTGTATTTGACATTCATCATAGTAAACTGATATCTGTGGGTTTTGGACTTTGGACAAAATGAGTAAAGTGAAGATGACAGCTTGGGGTGTGGGAAATTGTGATTTTGCTTTTTTCATCATTTTCTGACATTTCAGAATTCTATCGATTAATCAACAATGAAGATAATTGTTAGTTGAAACCTACTCAAAAAGTTTCTGATTAATTATCTGACGATCAACCAAACAATTATTCAAATAATCATTTCAACTGGACTTGACATCACAGTAAATATAATGCCTTATTGTTTCAGCTATGTCATTTTATTGTGCATCATATTATACAGTATTGATTTATTTGCAGTTGTGAATTATATAGTGCACATTGTGCAGCAATATGGTACCACCTGAAACGAAACACTTCATGTTTACTTTCTGTTTGGAATATTTTGATCAAGACTACTATGTTGGATATCTTTATGACTGCCGAGTCATGTATAGAGTCTCAACAACCTTTAGAGGCAGAACAATCCTGTTGGTGTAAAGTGTAAATGTGGGTCAGAGGCTAAAGAGGTTGAATTCCTTAGGAGCCTACACTCTGTTTGCCTGACCATTTTTATTGGGACCTGGCTATACCTTTTCCTCAGAACTGTCACTGGAAACATCTGCTGGAAAAATTCAGCATCCCTCATACAAATTCAACAGATAATAGAACTTGGATTGCTCTCTGCAGCTCTTCCAAGCGGAGGTCACTGGGGAGTGGTTATTGTAACTCTGTACACCTGAGGCTGTCTGTTGACTGCGCTCTTATCAGGTAACGCAGATAATCCCCAGAATGATTTTTCTGCCATTCAGAGTCTTCTCACAAAGAAACATAGGATAAAAAAGCATAAAATATTCTGAGTGAAATACAGCCAAGTGTCCAATTTTGATACATTCTCTGGCTCTGGTAAAATTTGACGTCAAGCTTGTGTGCAGGTGTTTTGCATTTAGGTCTCAACTATAGTGAAAATATTTGTGAAATGATAATAGCAGACAGTGGGATTCTTGACCGTAGCTGCAGAAAAGATCCCCTTTTTATCCCTGCACTTCCTGAGCTGCATTGCAATCAACTGTGACTAGAAGGTAAAAGCATAAAGCATAAATGTCTTCAGTGTTGCCTATGTACTGAAGGCGTGAGACCGCAGATGAAAGAGTATTTGTTGATTGTGAATTGCAGGGGTGTACTGTAATTGGTGTTTTCTGCTAGCTACATCACTGTTTACCCTGTTTAGCTTTTAAGACCCAAAAAAGGAACAGAACGGCTTCTTTAACAAAATAGGGAGTGTGGGTGTGTGTTAATGCAGCTCTGCAAGATTCATTGGATTTTTGTAGGTGATTAAATCAGGCTATGTCTATGCATTTCTGCTGTAATAGAATGATGTCTCCTAGAAATTATTTTTTGTTCATGCCACACATGAACAAAGCACATTTATAGTTCTGAACATGAGAAATAGATCTGTTCTTCTATGTACTTCATAAAAAGAGTACGCAGACTTGTTCAAATGTTACAAAGGGTTGCAATGTTTGCCTGACACCTGGCACAGCTGTGAGAATACTGGCTTTGCGACTCCTCACCTGATGCCTTGAGCTGACCACCCAGTTTGTCAGTTTCTAGAGATTTTGAGCTGCTTCTCCCCATGGCATCGGCCCTGTTGGCCTTAACTACTCACGCCCATGTATGCCTCAGATGTTGCTGATGTTGCTCTGGTTCTGCGCTTGACTGGAGAATCGATTTGATCGCAGGGACCCCTGGTTTCTTTCACACATGGTCAGAGTGGAGGATCTGATATATGGAGATAAGATTCCAATTTCATGGACTGCTGCAGTGTATCAAAGCTGTTTACTTTCATCAGGGTCACAGCCAAGGCTCTCAGTCATTGCATTGTGGTTGTACATATAACAAACATTTATGCTGCCTTTGTCATGGCAAAGATATGGCCATAGTTAATTTATTTATTATGGTACTTTTTGTTGTGCTTGTCTACTACTTCTAGTGCATTGGGGTCATATGGCGCTACTGTGAGATGATATGAATTTGTAACAGATTTTGCTAGATTGGTTGTATGGTGGCAGATACCTCTTTAATATCTCTGGATGGAATAGACCATTGTGAACAACACCAATCTACCTCATGGGAATTTTTAGATTTTTCTGTGATATTTTGCACAAATGCGATGGAGTATTTTTTGAGTTTAGCCAAAATCCGACTCTTTATTCTATCTATTAACAATCTCTCAATTGGTTTTCCAGAAAATTAGTCATATCATAGCTCTACAATACTGCTGTAATGATATAAACTTAATGCATCCCATAAAAGGTTGTTCATGGACCACCACTACTTACATTGGTGCAATAACTCTTAAATTCATACTCTATCTACAATACATTTCCTTTGCACTCTTATAGAAGTCAGTTTTGTCGGTCAGAAAAAACAAATGTCAAGACACTGCAGGAAAACAGAAATAGCACTAATTTCAAGTTGACTCTCTTAAGCCTCGTGTGTTTATATTTTAAACATAAAAATCACACTGACTTTAGTTTGGAGACTGTTATTAATAGCTTTTGGGAACCTGTGAGTTTTTCCTTGTCTGATTCTGTTATCAACTTAAAACTCTGCTGCATGTGGCCAGCAACCAGCTGGACGTACTCTGTGGTCCTCAACAATGCTATCAAGATTGCAGGGTGTGTGTTGTATTTGACTTTAACTGTGCTTGCCAAGGTCCAAAGCTTCATGTAAAAGTAAACTAAACAGCCAAAAGCAGTGTTATTCTGCTCTTCTGTAGGACAGTTATTCTTTGTGCATTCAAACTTTACTACAAAAAAAGCCCTGGCCTTCGGGACAGTTGCATCATCTATGCTGGCATTATTGTACCCACCCTCATTTTCATAACATCTAAAAAACATTCACAAAACATTAAGACCTTTTATGTATTGCACAAGATAAAGTTTTGGGATTTCTCACCACTGAACAAAGAGGTCATCTGTTAAGATGTGAAGTGGATGACAGCTCATTTGTGCATTGTTTATGAGTCATTCCTTATTATTGAGCCAGGAACATTACTCCCTCCTGTCTCCCTTAGACTGGGTCTAATGAGGGATTCATAGAGATCCACTCACATTAAATCACTGAAACATTTCATCCTTCAACTCAAGTAAAGAGGTAACTGAGGGACAGAGGCAAGCCAGGATTTACAGTCATCTCAGTTGCTGTGAATGCCTCAGTTTATGTGGTCCAGCCTTCATTTTGTGGTTCCTGTATTCTGTTTTTGTAACAGCTGAATCTGGGTTGATTTTTCCTCCGTGGGTGCATAGAGCTGTGTTATGCGGAGACTACAGGGTGTGTGTAGAAGAACTCATCTTTGGCAGTGCCGTGAGCCTATTTGCATTTATCTCCTGGTCTATCAATCACACTCAGTCAGTGTATGTCTTTTACTGCGTCGCATTTTACTGCTCTGGCCTGTGACGTCCTGCCGAGCCTCATCAGGTTACCTCGGAGGTCAAAGCTGCGCTCTTTTGTTGTGCGATGACACAAAAACAAGGCTCTCAGGCACAAGAGCAGATACTAACGCAAACTCAGTCCTCTGTTGTTTATGCATGTTCAGCCTCCTTTGAAAGTAGCTGTTGCGGGATTAGAGCTTGAATAGCCTATGGACATTGTATGTGCACTGTGAGCTGGGTAAAGTGCTCCAGTGGCTCGGCTGTAGCTTGACACAAAGCTAAGTGGTTGTTTCCACTGGATGGGCACTGCACAGTGTCACCAGTGAAGAAGTTGATTCAGTGGTTTCAGCTTATATTAGATAGACACACACTATATTCTTACACATGGGAGTGTCCTGCATTTTCTAGGCTCTTATACAATAACATACCATGTTTTACATATAAAAGAGTTGTCTTCCATCTGAATAATTAATGCAGCACAAAAATTAAGGCGTAATGACTTCCCTCTGCCCCCACTCTCTTCCCTGTGGCCTTTGTTTGGTTTTAATTTTACTAATAATGCATGGATTCTTGCTTTGAAATCCTGCTAAACCGAGCACAGAGAAATCACTTCAAACTTGACCTCAGGGGTCTAATTACATACTGTAGTCTGTTTGCTTTTTTTCCCCCCTCACTCTGCAAAACACTTGGGAAGACCCTAAGTTTCACAATGGAGGACCAGAAAGGGGAGAAGTGCTGGTTGATGAGAAACAGTCCTGGTTTCATTCCCACTTTCTCCTGCCACTGCCATTGTATCCAGTACAAGACCATCACGACCCAGAGTCCCATTTATTTATTCATTCATTCAAGTTATTTCACATCCCCATTCATACTGTTATCTTTTAACAGCATTTAATAGAATCCATGCTCTATTGCTCAGCCCAAAAATTATCCACAAGGGCGCTGGGTTGGTTGAATACTAACATGTGCTCAGTGTTGGAGTCGTGCTTGTTAAACAAAAGTAAATGTCATGTATCAGTTTATTTGTCAAACCTTCTTTTTAAGTTTGTGTTCTGTATGCATTTGGATGACAGTCATTATCCTCGTGGTGTTTTTAATTAAAGCAAACTTGCAATACATGTGACAGGCATGTAGAAGTTTTTAAATCACGTACAGCATGAAGTCAATCCATTCTTTAACTTTGTATAGGCTCTCGCTGTCAGTCTTGCAGCAAAGACATTCCAGCGACAAGTACATTCCCCCTGAATTCAAAAGCAAAGCCTTTCAGTTTCTTTCAAATCTAGCTGTTCGCCTGCAACAGATTGTCTTTTTGAGGCACAGCTATACACGTGAAATCAATTAGAAGGTGCTGGAATGTGCTGCATGGATCTGGAGTTGATTTGTGGAGCACGGATGGCCATAGTGAGGGAGACAGATCTGCCGGAGGAGGGGGGTGGTCAGTGTTGAGTCCCAGCTGGTGATGGTGTCAGGCCAGCATCCCTTGGCTGCTGTATTGGTGCCACAACACCATTTTACTCACCATCCCATCCTGTTCCATCCCAAGTCCTTTTTGAGATTGTTTGCAAAATTTTTGGATTACATAAAAACAGAATAACACCTTAAATTCCCTCTTGCAGATGAAAGGATGGCCTCGAAAGTACTTTGTTCCCTTTTATTAGGCACTCAAATGGGACATTTCTATAAGAGCCAGGCTCTGTGTACGTTTATGCATTTGCTCACTCGCTCGTGTTTAATGCTTTCTGCCATGCACAGCGCTTAGGGGCAGTTCAGTGTGCACTGTTTACACAGCGTAGAGCTCCAGTGGCCCTGCATAAGGAAATACAGTGCTCCATACAGGCGGCAGTATGCTCCAAGTCAGACCATGTCAGCCGATTGGAGCCAGAGCATCCACCTACCAGGAAGTAATTCAGTGATTTATAGCGTACTGTGTATGTCAACTCAGGATTTAAACATTTGTTCAGTGACTTTTAGTGACAAAACCGTGGAGAAGTCAGTTAAGCTTCGCTTACACAGTCATGCTTAGCCCTCTTTTCTCCCCAAGGACCATCTGGAATGAGCAGGTGCACTTGTTGAATTATAGCAAGTAAAATATAGCAATAAAAACATATATTCAGTTCTCTGGAACTCACTGCACATAGAGCTACATTTCAGCATTTAATATGCAGAGAAAACCCCATAATGGATCTCTTTTCGTCAGTAAAACAGCAAGATTTCACAAGATAACTAGATAATGTTTCTCCGTCTCCAAGTGAGAGCTTGAAATCCATTGAAAAAACTTTAATTTGATGATTAGTTGAGTGTAGAGAATTAAATAGTTGAGTAGAAACACTAATCCTGTGTCTGTTGGACAAATATGCAGGACATTTCCACAAATTACTAGCCTTCAGGCGCTTTTGGGCTCACAGTCGCCTCAAGGACTTTCACAGCATTCATATTTAATGCCTTTACTATATCACTTTCCCATAAAGATATTTTAAATGAAACTCTCTGTCAGTGAAACATATTGTAACTACATCAGTGCGACAGAGATGGGCATTGTGGTTTTTGTGGATGACAGCTGTTTTTGAAAACATCGTATTTCTTTTTTTAAACCAGCCAAACAAAGACATTTATACATGTTGTAATTTCTCTTCAGAAATAGAAACTCTGTTTCCTGTAGACCTTCCAAAGTTGCCCTTAGTGAATAATGGTGTGAAATTCAAGACTCTTGAGGGTTTCAACTAAGACCATGAAAGCTAGTTTTCTCATTTTCGTCTCTAATTAGAATTATATTTGCTCTAGTAGATACCCATAGGATGGATGTTTTCATCGGGTTATCCTAATGCAGAGGGACAGTTTTTTAGTATACCACACTGATCTTAGTTTTAAAAATCATGAGCTACAGAAGGTGAGGTTATTTTGTTAAATATAATAATCCTCTTGTTTTGTGGTTAGAATATTTGAATACTGTGGGATTTCCTACCATTTAGTCACAGAAGTGTGATCAAGTTGCTATTCAGCTGTGGCAGGAAACGCTTTAGTTGGGATGGCATTATCAGGAGGGAACTCTGTTGGAGGCAAACACACTGTTCCTGTAAGTGGAGTATGTACCTTGATTCAATGGGATTGGTGTTTGCTGTTGGGCCAATCCCAGGAGACTGAATAAAGGCCTTCTTCATTGCCTTTTGTAGGTAAAGTGGACTCAAATGGTTTAACATCCCAGTCCGATTTGGGCCCTCCAAAAATTGTCAGCATTTTGGCAGCAACTTTTGGGGAAAAAAGCAACTTTGTGGACTGAATTAACAATTCACATCTCTGTTTGAGATATTTTAAGTGGGCTTTGAAAGAGGACTGCTGAGGGGGAAGGCTGCCAGTATTTCCCCCAGTCTCTAACCCCTCCTCAGCCACAACCTCCAATTAGGCTCAGAGGTTCTCCCCTCTGCGGTCATTTCATGCTGGTGTGTAAAGCGATGATAAAATTAGAACCCACAATGTTTTATTTCCAGTTTTATGCCCACTCACGGGGAACAACTGGCTCAGCCCAGCTGCTTCACACGGGGACTGGAGAGACAGAGGGAATGCCTTCACATAGCAGAGGTTTCAGCGTGTTTACCTATTTCAGCTCTGTCAGTGCAGCTGTTTGTTTGGTTGTTAATGCAGATTAAATGGCAACATAGAAGCGCAGGCAAATCCAGTGTATTTACCACCACACCAAATGCAGCAGGGGACATTGGTAAGCTGAAAGGAAGCAAAACTAACAAACTGGCCTCAGGCCATGGCTAGCCTCCCTCTCATTCCTTCACCAAGGGGTTGGGTGTGTGCTTGTCGCCTAAACTGACTCAGTCACTGGTCTCTATCCATTCTTTTATAGCTCTCTTTCTTGCGCTCGTCTCAGCTGCATGACATTTAATATGGACTCTGTATTATGGCATCCTGCTCTCTTGCATCACTCGAATTTTGTTTCGTAAGCCTTGCCCCTGCCATTGTGTGAAGAGAAGGACGGGTGTACAGCTCTGCATTTTAAAATCCAGTGCTCTTTCTTTCTCTTAATCTCCTCAAATATCAAGGGTGTTGTTCATATAATGGGAAAGCCGTGATCTGATCCCTGCAACTCTTTAGCTTCTAATTGTATTTACAAAAACATGACACTCAGACGTCGTAGTGTTTGACTTCCATGTACACTTCGCTGTTGTATGAAAAAAGACCGGGGTCTAAACCCTTTAGTCTGACAGTCAAAAGGAACGTGATTGCAATGATACACTAGCCTCATGCTCCTCTCTTGTGATTTCAGTCACATCCCAACCCCTCTTGCAGTGCACCCCCTCACACCCCCAAACACACACACACACACACACACACACACACACACACACACACACACACACACACACACACACACACACACACACCAACCCCCCTCCAACCGCCCACCCCAAACACCTCTCTGCCTGCCAAGTACGTAGGGAGGCAAGTCATCCAGGGCGAGAGAGGGCTAAGTCCCTGCAGAGAATCACAATGAGACCTTCGGCGCTGTCCTTACCCAGAGCATTGCTGCACAACAATACAGTAACGGCAGCATCCTGCCTTGTATGGCCACTGTGGTCTGTTTTTTCATTGCTTTTAACATTTTTGACCACTCTCATATGAGGAAGCGTTTCCCTCGTATATATTTGGCAACCTATTTTCGTTTCTCCGTAGAATGGGGGAAAAAACATTAGCAGAGAATTTAGGCTTCTTCTTTTTTCATTTGTATTCCGGTTTGATCTTGAAAATATACTCTGTCTCTTAAAGGGCTAAGTTACAAAAAAGCTGATTTTCCTATCCACTCATAGTGGTATGTAGGTAGTTATGGTTTTTATCCAGTTTTTGAGATATACATCTGACATTTCTGCCACCACCTGAATAGGTGAACAGAATTCCATTGTGGTCATTTATGATCCTTGAACCATTTAAACCTATGTTAAAAATTCAAACTGGATTGTGTCTTTCCAGAGACAATGTTCCCTCATTCTGATCAGAACTACTTTCCACTGAAAAAATAGACCCTATGAAAACTGACAATGTAATAATTTTTCAGTGTTGCGAGCAGCTCAGTTTTATTCCCCTGGCTTGTATTGAGGTGGCAGTAGAAATCAC